>NC_135773.1:15243952-15617630 GCF_028453695.1 Augochlora pura | reverse complement strand
TGAGCAGTCGATGTATTCCCACTAGAAAAGAAACAGAAAACGATTGAAAATTAAACAGGCAGGCACAAAGTTAAATTAACCCCTTGCCGTACTTCGACGAGTCCGACTCGTGATGGAAATTACTAGTAATAAATAATTAAGTACGGATGTTATTCTTTTCTTTAAAATTGGAATAAAATTCTAATCCCTTGTTATTAATATCTAAGCATACAATAAATTGAGGCACGGAATAAACATTAATGTTCTGTCCCTTCTAAGAAATTTTGCCAATTGAAAAATTCCTAATCGCAGTGACTGTGAAGAAAATGGTACGTCGAGAGGTTAATGCACGCCGCGGTGGCTAGGAAACATTAAATAAGACGGTAAACGGTACAGAAGTTGCTATCGCAAACGAGAATCAAGAGAGATCGAAACGGGATATCGCGCACAATCGGAAATCACCGGAAAAATCATGTTTCTCGAAGCCTAGCGCGTGTTGCTCGCTTTACGTATCGCACTCGAATCTTCGTTTCGGTGATTGCGGCACGCGGATCGCAGGGTGACGTAATAAGTCACCTGTTCGGCTCCCGAGTTTCTCTGTTTTCGTATTGTAAACGTCGCCGAAGGTAGAACAATATGTACCTTGTACAAGGTGTCATGGTCACGTGTCTATACTTTCGGTGGTCAAATAAACAGTTTATAGTTTTTCAACCATTCCATGATAATCATGCCTTATAATTCACAGGGTGTGTCTAATAATTACTATTATTATTCTGTTATACTGCTATTATTTTATTATTATTATTATCCCCATCATTATTATTATTGTTATAGTGAGTTCTCATAAAGAGGCTATGGCAAAATTCATCTTGTGTTTCCATGTTGGAGATATTTTCAGATTTTGTATAAATAATACAAGTATTCTGTATAAATATCATTACTTTTATCATTACACTATTATTTCTACGATTGTTATCCTTCTGAAGATTCATAGAGAAATGGTAAGAACACTCGACCCGTAGACGCTAAATAAACATATAAATAAATTACCAAGCCACGCATTGTGTAAATAAAGCGGCTGTGGATATATCGAACCGTAGCGTCATTGAATATCGTCGACAATATTCTAGTACGGTAATAAAAAGCATGGAAAGAGTGTCCAGGGGCGGAGAAGGGTGGCGCCGGACAAAAGGACACGGCGATGAAGACGAGAAAGCGAATAAACGCGTGCGGGCCGGGCTCGGGCCAGCGTTGTGCACATAACGCGCGACGCCGACGTCGACGCCGACGCCGACGCCGACGCCGACTGCTGCAATGCGGCGGCGATGTCGGCATTTTAATTGAAAACGCCGGCTCTCTCGGGCTCGCGATACCGCCTCTTCCGGCGCTAACCACTTCTCGCTTCTTCGCTCATCCATTCGTGGTTTATTAACGAACGTTAATGTCGTAGGAGCGCGCCTCGTTCCTTTTAATTGCGTCCCTGAATTATTCACCGTGTAGCCCGGCCGTATCGTGCCCGGAGACGCGCGCTCTCCGGCTCGGCTCGGCTCGGCTTCCTCGTATCGACGCCTTTCGCCGAGATTCCGGCCGGCTAGGTGCAACGAACTAGATTCCTCCCTGATAATACGGTTTGATCTACATTTTGTCCCGCTGCGAGGCTGCGGGAGAAACTCCGAGCTCGAGCGTTACCTGATGTACCTGCGCCGCGAGCTAGAAATCGCCGCGGAAGGCGGATGCTGATTTTCCCGAAACAGAAGCACCGTATACACGCACTTACCTGCAACAGAAAGAACATTTTTCATTAATCGTAAGTTCATTCAAATCGCTCGGGGTGAAATGCGAATTTTGTATCTGGCGTGGACGTGGAGGTTCTCCTACTTTGCATAGTTAATTAATAATTTGATACATTGCGTTGCTTGCGTATTGTATAAAATATATAAATTATGTTGCATGTGTAATATGTATTATATTTAGGTTATTTATAATATTTAACATATAACATAAGAGATGTCTGATATATAATGAGAATAAATTTTATTTATATGTGAGATATCTAGCATATAGTATGACTAATATTTAATATGTGTAATTAACATGTAATATGTACGATATATAACACAATACGTAAAGTATTTAACATATAAGAAGCATAATATTTGACATAGACGATACATTAAAGTATCAGTCAAACAAATAAAAGCAGATAAAAGAACTATTTAAAGAACGTATTAACATACAACAAATAACGCACTGTGTTCCCGATATATTCGCAGACAACATGAAATTCGATTTGGAGCAGTTCTCTAGTCGACAAGCGACCCCGCAATTTCTCAAACAATCGAAAACGCAAGCAACGAACGGAAAGAGCAAGTAGAACTGTGTATTCGACGACGAACGCAGTCATACAACTTTCTCGATAGAACTGCTCGCTATCAAATGGAACAGATAAGCAGCCTGGTAAAAGAGCAAATAGAGCCGGCGTAAATTGTTTTCAACCGCGGTCGATTTCCAGCGACTCTCCCGACGATTTCGTTGATCCTCCTGCACACCGCTATCGCGAGTAGATCAGGCGAAATTTCAATTATTAATTAACGACCCCGGTGCCGATGATCCGCGGAATCGGGCCGCAGTCCGCTTATCGTTGCTTGTGATAGCGGAAAGATTATTAAACCCGGAGAGAAAGCGGGAGAAGCCGAGAGAACGGAGAGAGATAGATGAGAGAGGGGGGGGGGCAGAGAGAATGAGAGCTAGAGAGAAACAGAGACCTGCAGAGAGAATGAGCGAGAGAAGAGAGCAGGTCGACGTCTGTGCGCGTTTCGAGGGTGGCTTTCGCGCAGAGGGTAGCCACCCTGCAAACAGTGCCGTATTAAACGGAGCCTGGGCCCTGCGTAGATCGATGCGTCGCGCGGCTCATCACTTATTTACGCCTTCATTACTGTAAACAATGCGTCTCCCTTTGCGTCCGGTCTCTCCCTCTCCTCTCTCTCTCTCTCTCTCTCGTCCTCTCTTTCCTGCCACGCTCTCCCTGCTTGTCAGTCCGCCGACGCTATTCTATCTCGTCTGGTCCGCGAGACCCCGGCGGTTACATTCGCGACTGAAGCCGTCCATTTCCGAAAGTGACTTCTGCCTCGCTTTAAAACCGGGGAATTCGAAAACCCTACCGCGGACATTTATTGATCATGGCGGGGCTCTCCTCGAGACTTTCATTAACACTAGGTTTATCGAACCCGTAATTTAGGACGGAACCAGTCAAAACGGCTTGGGTCTTGCTGATTTGCGATTATTCGGATCGTAAAAATATATTTACGAGTTGTTTATTGTTAAAAACTAGAACAAGTGACTTAGTTTTATAAACTCGTATAAAGCAGCTGCTTTCAGTGCTCCGTGAATTTAGCGTTAATCTCTTGCCGTATCGTTTTCATCGCAGATACAACGATTACGACTTCTTCGATTCTAATCATTTCTTGGAAGGAAAAGAAAAATTACGTTTAGCGTGTGCTACTCTTTGACGCTTAAATACGGATAGGAAAAGAACAGAACCTTCTTCTGAATTTGATGAACGGTAAACACGCATACTCGGCAGGCTATTACTGGAAAACTCCATCACGAGTCAAACGCGTCAAAGTGCGGCAAGGAGTTAAAAAGAATCTCCGATTAATCGTAACGAACGAAAGACTAATACAATTAAGTTGTTATTAAATTAAATTTTTGTAATATGATCAGTGTTTTCACCCAACGACGGTAGTGTCGTTGTCACCATTGTTAAGTATTTCAAACTATTCTTCACGTCTATAAATATTATCGTATAATGTGTTGAGATTATATGAATTAGTAAATAATATAAATGTCGGAATTTCCAATTAATCATAACGAGCGAAAGATATGAGACGATAAGAGCAACCGCGCGGTTCGATCCGCGGCAATTATGCAATATCGGCGGCGCACTTCGCTTGATAACGTGCTGGCCGACCTTGTCCGTGTATTTCTGAACCTCGCGACAAACACGGCGTCGGGTTTCGCATTAGCCTGCCGCTCGACGGGTAACCTAATTATTCAAGAAGTGGACTAATTCGGACAATCGCGGGCGCAAGCGCGCGTCCACGCATGCCGGTTCTCTCTTTTTCTATCTTTCTATCCATCTCGCCTACAGAACTCTAATTTTTGTCGGCCAAACGAGGAAGACCGCAATTATGCGACCCGCTCATCGTTAAGAGGATGTAATTCGTTGGCATAATCGAGTGTTTATCGCGGTTCATCGCGGCACCGTGACCGAACGTTTCCCGAACACCGTGTTGACAACTTCGAGTCTCTCTCTCTCTCTCTCTTTTTCTCTCTCATTTCCCGATGCCGTCGCTATTGCCACAGAAACTCGACTAGCATGATCGAAACCAGTGTCACGAAATTCGAAACGAGTTTACAGAAACTGTTCCCCTAAATCATCTATTTTCCGGCAAACTTAACATACAATGCACGAAAGAGAGAGAGAGAGAGAGAGAGAGAGAGAGAGAGAGCTATCAGTTTTTTAAACAATTCAATTTTTTCTTATTATAAAAGCATTTGATATTTGCAAAACTGACGATAAGAATTTAATAACAAGTATGTAACGAAGATGTTCAGAATTTCACAGAGAGACCCTTTCAAATATACAACAAAATTCAAAAGAGTTTCAACTTAATAAGATCGTTAGATTTCCAATCAGGAAACAATTGGATTAGAGCCGTGATTAAAACTGTGATATTTCTTGCAATCGATGCGAACAAATTTCAGTCGGCACAGAGATCCGTGGTCTAATAATTACAATTTAATCTCGCGATAAATCTCGCGGCAACAATTGTAACGCATTGAAAATACTGCAACGTTCTGATATTATTCGAACGTTCCCTAATTAATATTCGTCTCTGCCCTAAGTGACTAAATAACTTGTTACCCATCTCCATCGGATCAGTGTTAATATCGAGAAGGCAGGAATCGACACGTGAGTCGGCAAACGTAACGTTCGAAATGCGCACGGGATCGGAGAATTAACCCTTAATAACCTAGAGTTTCAATTTTGATACCAATCTTTTAAACCGAATGTTCACATTACTATTAGTTTTTTTTTATAGGTTGGCTGTACGTATTTTACTGTTGTATAATATTCTCTCCAACGAAATTAAAAAAAAAATCTAATGTCATTATTGTTTTATTTTATCTATGACATATTACTTGCGCGGCAAAGTGAACAAGTAAACACATTTTACTAAAAGTTTTGTTGAATACAAATTTGATATATTTTCTTTTTCTGAAGAATATAAATACTTTTGAGGTAAGTGAATATATTATTTTCGCTATGATATAATTATTTTTTGCGAGTGCATGTTTCTTTATGGCCTTAATGCCTGAAGTATCAAGATTGATACCTGGTTTTTTTTCTAAATAATTATGTAAAATAAATATTGTGATTTTTTTAGCTATTTTTCCCTTCATCTGGACCCTCAAGCAAACACAGTAATGTTAAAAAAAATCACTTTCGTAAATCAGGCTACTAAGGGTTAATGAAAATAAATACGACACAAAGGAGTCTCATTACCGATCCGCGGTTTTTTCAACAAAATTCTAATTTGTTGCGGCGATAGCGAGAACCGGGGATTACATGAAGATTTATCTCTGAATCGAAAAATTGTAACCGCTTGGAAATCGAATAACAGCGCGCAGGATTTCTTCTGGAACGATTCCGATTTTATACTCGGACAGGATTAATTTGAAGAAAATCAACGGGTAACGGTGGCAGGATAACAATAACAATAACAATAACAATTTTATGTTTCGGCTGCTTTGTTTAGGACCTCCAGGAGCCTAAGCGGCAGGCTTAGACTACTCGAAGCCGTGCAAGCAGTCTCAAACAGTCTACTACAGGAATCCGTTCCTTTCGTTCGATGATTTACAACACTCGTTCTTGATCACTGTGCCTTCCATTTTCGGAAAAAAAGCCATACGCTTGGGATAGTAATTACTGACGTAATTTTTATCCAGTCTCGCAGCGACCCCGGCTCGTCGTTACTAATTTAAAATCGAACAGATTGCCCATGTTTGTTTGATTCCGTTGCGAAGTAAGGAGATCTCGTCCAGGCTTGACGATCAATCAGCTTGAATAAAATATGTGTTATAACACATATACAAGTGTTATAACAATTGCTTGGTTATAAATTGGCTGCGGCTCGCTTCGGATTCGTTAATTGGAAGAAACGATGCAATTTTCGAAAGAGGAAGAAGAAGATAAAATTGAATTAGGATCCAAATGAAAAGATAATTCTAATAGCTACAACATAACTCACTACTAAAAAAATTGATCAACTGTTTCTATTTCATTATCATATATCTATAAATGATAAACTATGGATCTTAATGCAAAATAAAAATTGTCTGCAAGAATTGCAAAACATAAGCGCTAAATCTTTACCTTCGCAATAACGATGCTTAAACGATTTTCGACTGTAATCATTTCTTTGGGGAGAAATAAAATCGACATTTATAGTATGGCTTCATTTACTTCGGTGCTTAAACATTAATAACAAAAGGGCAGAATTCGATTTCGACTTAAACAAACGGAATAACATTAATACTTAAGAGATCGTTATTAGAAATCACCATCACGGATCAGATTGAAAAGTACGGCAAAGGATTAACAAATTAGAATTACTGCATCAACATTTTGAATTTGTAAGGCTTCTGTTAACTGTTTCGTGTTTTATTTTTCTTGTAGAAGCATCGAGTCCGCCGTTCAATAATAAACTGAATGTATTCGACGAAAATATTGAACGCGAATGATTTAGGCATCGAATGTTCATTTCCAGTTTCTCGGGTCAAATGGACGATCGTCGCACGGTGGACACGATTATGCGCGAAGAATAAGCGTCCGGGCAGCCGATGGGCACGCGGCTTAATCAGCTTATCTCTTCGCGAGGAGATTAAACGTTAATAGTCATCGGAAACAGGCTGGACATGCTTCTTCCGGAACGAATCTCTTCGATTTGGGTCCGACTGGCTCTGCTCGACGCAGCTGTTTTTCCTTAGAATTTGCCACGCGGACGGCGATTTTCGTTCATGCGAAGCGGACGTCGATATCGGCCGCTTTGAATGGACCTCCGAGCAAATCCCGTTTCATTAAAGCCGGATCACGGAATATTTATAAATAAGAATCGAAAGGTGGTCGCTGCTTGTTGCCGAGCATCGGAAAACGAAGCTACTCTCCGATCATTGTTTTTCCGGACCATAATTACTTGATTCCCTGTCGCAGCGGGTTCGACTGCAGACTTTTACGCCGCAACGTTTCGATTATGTTTATCCGTCGAGTGGGATTTCTTTGTGTTGAAAACGAGGCCCTAAACGCGTAACCCCATGACGTTCCGATACGTGGCTTTAGACACCTATGATCGGAAAATGGGGATCGGCGAGCGATCTTCTTTCGTTAGTTGATCGCAGCGCCTCTTCCATCTTCTCCGCGTGTTCGTCTTCTCGTTAAGACGTCTCGCGTATGCGCTCCGCAATTTTGTAACGTGTATATTCAATAAATGTAGATCCCAGAGTTCAATTCTTTCTTTTCTGCGATCCTACACCTCTGAGCTGAATCTCAATATGTACCTCGATTTCACTACACTACTCTTACCATTACGCCAAAGGAATTCCAGTCAGGGATAACGAAACTGCGATTCTTTTCAAATCGAATGGATATAATTCGGCTTGCATGAGTCGCTTAATGCATACGTGGCGAGAGTCGATTGCTTGGTTGATTTAATTTTATTGGAATATCGATACGTATCGATCACAATGGACTTATTGTACGCGAGCAAAAAGAAATCAATGTTCCCAGAACCGCTTGCAAGAAAGATAGGAAAGTGTATAATGTATCGGTGCTTAAACTCGGGGCTCGGATTGTGAAGCCTAACCAAAACAGAAACTCATATGTTTCTTGTAATTGTATTTTCTATCATTCGATATGATTAGAATCCTTTAATTTTACTTAATATTATTTGACATTGTTACGTAATTTTATTTAATATTATTTAATATTGTTACATAATTTTATTAAATATTATTCAGTATTATTATATAACTTTATTAAATATTCCTCAATATTATAAAATATTATTATACAATTTTATTCATTACTATTTAATATAATGATTTAACTATATCTCAACATTTAATTTAATATTTTACCTTTTCTGTATTATTATAAACAAAAGTGTCCACTCTAGCCAGGTTGATTTAACATTAAATCATATTTAATTTAACACGACTTGAATCATTCAAATGCTTTTTCTGCTGTCGTTTTGAAATATGATCCATTTTCGAGCGCGTCAAAGTGTCCTAACTCCATAAAGGGACCACTTCGAGGCCAAGTCTCGACCATTCGAGGTTCGATATTATTACAGCGATCGACGATACCGAGTACCGACCGAGTCTGCACGGCTGGCCACGCCACGCATCGCTCCATTTTCCAGCAGGCCGGCCGCTGGCTACTTGTTTGCGCAACCACGCGACAATAAAATTCGTTCACGAGTGCATTAGGTCCGCGCGCACGGCTTTGTGCGATAGCCACTTCCGCTCCACTTGCGAATCACGAATTTAGCGCAGTGTCGACGGTGTCCGCGGAGACTTTCCCGCCAAACCCGCTCCTTATTAACGCCGTTTATTAACCCCTTAGCGATTATTAGCCCCGATTAGACGATTTCTTACGCGGTATATAATTAGAACTTCTCCGACGTCGAGTATATAACACAACTTATAACAATCCTTATAACAGAACCTCAGGTGGAAAATATTCGATTAACTTTCAAAACGCCATCGCCTCTTTCAAACTGGAGTAGACGATCTTTTGAAAAATATTTTTTTAATGTTAAAAGAACTGGTTTATGGCACAAGGACTGAAATCACTTTTTAATTCTGCTATTTTTTGGAGTGACAATAAAATTAAATAAGTTTCTTTTTTTTAGTATAAATAAATAACGTTTTTATCGTAATAACGTGAAGTTAGAATGAAATCGAATATTGTAACAATCAAAACATATCGCGCGAATTGGGATTTTTGAATGGAATCAAAATCTGTGCAAATTGGGATTTCTGAACGAAAGGAAAACTGTGCGTGAATTGTGCGCGCAACGAAAAATTGCAATAATCGAGGACGTTTGTGAAAAATGAAAAATTGCGTATATTCGGAATTCTCGCAGCGAACCAAATATCGCGTGAATTAGAAATGCTTGCGAAAAGGGCATCGGCGGAAAAGGGGTCGAGTTATTTGAACGTTTCGAGACATATGAAAATTTGACGTCGGATCTCGAAGCCGCGAGATGATGAAGGATTCCGGGCAGGGTGGCTCGAATGAAAGATTTTGGTGGGCCGGCGAGGAGGAGAGCCCAAGCAGCCTCCCGCGTTCGATCCGAGAAGCGTGTTTACAAGTTCGAGCAACCACGTCGGCCAGAAGCCGAGTTATTTGCAGTCGTGCGATTGCACGCGAACCACGGCCTGCCTGTTTTTGCAGCGATTTGCGCCGAAGAGGAGAGGCCAGACCCATGGTTAAACGGCGCATCGGGGACAAGATTATCGCGCACTATGCGAGCAGCGTTTCGTGATCGATCCTCGACGCTGGAGCCGACGACATTTGCAACTTCCAGCAGGAAAAACGCTAAGACCTGAGCTGGGCGATAAGTATTCATGGAAAAACATCCTTTTTTTAAATTTAGTGTTTAAGGTCTTAACGATTCTCTTTGGTTATTAGAGGGCATGGGAAATATTTAATATAAGCACGAAATACATATAATCAAGAATAGAATCTCGTTTTTAGCAAATTCTTTACTTCGGAGAAAATGTATTTGCATTTTAATTCATTATTATTACTCTTCAAAAGAGTTCCAAAAATGTAAGTAAATGAAAATGTATGTTGTAATCGATTTTATCAGCGCATTGCTCAAATATTAGATTCTACCTATAATAACATTTAATAGGAATATATTTAATAATAATTATTACACTTGGTTGAAGCAGTTTCTGCACATGTAAATTAAATTTTGAGTTATCGAGTTATTTTACAATCTAGTGAGAAACATGTTTCTTTAATTTACGTATTTCGATTACAAAAATGATGTTAATAATAAATATTCAGTTTTGGGCTGAAATAATTATCGAGAGTGAAAGTCACTAAAATAAAATCAAATTGCACGTACTTGCACTATGTATTTCTGTAATCTAAAGAGTATTGACCCTTTTGATAAATAATTATTAAGAAAACTTTATTGACTACCAGTAGTCGAATAATAAAAACAAATGTACTTCGTTTCTGCCAGCTCGATCTTTTTCTACAAGCAACAAATAAATAATCCAATAATTTAATAACTTAATAACTTCATACTTTTTACTTGAACAATTTCCTTTTTTCGAATGATTCTCGCAAGCAGACAGCACCGCGATAAAGCGTTGTCCTCCGTTCCGCGATGGTATCCCGAGAGAAGTAAACATATTCTTGAAGAAAGATAAATAAAGATCGTGACAAGATGATGATCGCTCTATAGAAAATTACCGATCCCCGCAGCTACTAGCCGGACCGCGCAAACCGAGCGAAGAGGAGTGCACATTTTTCACGGCGCGTCAACAAAGAAACTATAATCTCGTGAAATAACGATAAATTACGTGTCGCTCGATTCGTTCCCTGTGCCCTCGACCGAACCATAATTTATCGAGTTACCGTCGATCCGGCTAGTCCGAATTAACCATCGTCTTCCGTACAGGGAACACAATGGGCAATAACACCCAACAAATAGAAAATAAAAGTGTCAAACGAACTTTAAGAACCCGAGGACACTTACATGGTAATTAATTCAACGAACGAATGCCGAATGGTGGGTCCATTGGGACATGGTTTTTAAAAATTGTTTTTTCATCGGTAAGTTTTTGGCAAATGATTTCAATCGTAAAGGTTATGGTGTTCGATTAAGGCATCCAGGAAAACTAACATGTATAGGAATACGATAAAAACAAGTATGTTGGTTAATGACATTGTTGAACGCATATATGGGTTCATAGCGCTCAGAGGGTTAATAAATTGACAAATAGTTTAGATAAATAGCTTTCTACTCGTCATAAAGCAATACACATTATTTACTCTTAGGGCTCCGCAAGTTTAAAGTTAACCCTTTGCACTCGAGTGAATTTGTAATCGACAAATTAACAAACAATACAAGTCTTCTATAAACATACACGTTCGATATCATACATGCCAAGTAACAATAAACTAACAAAAATAAAGTAAAATATATTGTCACAAGCATCTTCATTTTAAAGTTAGAACAGTCTCGAGTGCAAAGGCTTAATATCACAACACATTTTAGTAACGAAAGTATTGCCTGATTATAAATAAAAATAAGTTGAAGTTGCCTGAATTTAAGACAATTCAACATCTAAAATTAACTTATGCATTTCCAATCTGGATGCATGTTTGCTCGAGCGTACTCGAGTCTCGTAAGTTTATGGCGTGGGTAAAAGTTTAGGTGCCGTCTTCAATTTTTGCCTTACGATGTTACAATCTTCTATTAAAACTCTATGCCCCAGTCCATCGAGAGACGTCAAGATTTAAAACATTTTTAATTTTATTACACAGTTCATAAACACATTGCTGGCTATTTTCGCAATTATTCGTTCTGTACGTTTGGTCTACCTTTTTTATTTTTATAGATTAAGAATTTAAAGATTCAGAAAGAATTTAAGGATTTCAAAATCACTTTATTATGCGATCGTCTTGTTTCTTTCTTGTTATGCTAAAATTTTACCTACTTCGATGAAGTATTTACCACGAGGCATTGCTACTATCACCAATATACGATTTTTATAAATGGAATTTAAGCTTTAATTTGTAAAGAGTACGTTCTATCATGTTACACAGATTAGGATATGTCAAAGTTATATAGGTTATAACGTTATAAATATTTACCACGAGGCATTGCTACTATCACCAATATACGAGTTTTAAAATGAAATTTAAGCTTTGATGATTATTATGTTACATCGATTAGATTACAAATCTAAACTTATTGAACTTGGCACAGTAACGATAGCGCTACAACAATGCAATAATTAAAAATCATAACTCTGACTGTTTTATGTAGGAGCAACTTCATAGACGATCGAAGTCTTATTATTATAGACAACCTAAATTTATTATTTATCGTACCCCTTCACCTCATATAACCGAATTATTGCATTCACATCCAGACGTAGAAAATACTCAAGAATGGAGGTGGAGTTATAACAAGTGCTCTCCCTCCTCAGCGCATATTTCAGACCCACGCGACAGACCACGAGAAGATCTACGAGAAGATCCAGCGCCCTCCCGATCGTTTCGACCCCGGATGATCCCTTAATCTGGCAGACGGCCGAAACTCGCGGATCCGAAATCGGTCGGCAAGTAGCCCGCGCAACTACGCGTATTTTTGGTGCGGTCCTCCGCGGACCGCCGGCTAATAATGACTCGTTCGAGGAACTATCGGCCGCCTTCTGGAACTCATAACTATATATTTGATCCGGGCCAGATAAACATTGCTCTCGAAAATAGTAACGGCGGCGTGCTCGCTCGCGCTCGCGCTCAGCCTCGCGATACGTCTTCCTAAGGTCTCCGGTTCTTTCTTTCGCTTTTTTCTCTTTGACTGACGTATGCGCGCGGGACGAATCGGCTCGAGAGAACGAAGGATATATAAGTGAGTGAGTGAGTGAGTAAGTGAGTGAGAGAGAGGGAGAGAGAGAGAGAAAGACGGGCTTTAGGATGTTCGCAAGGAGGAGCAGACGCGCGGTCATGCGCTCGAGATCTCTCATCTGCTCGTTCGATCTCGCGTACGTTTCTTTCCATGGCCAGAGATAGCTCGCCTCTAAAGATAGGCCGGTTTGTTCTACACGCGTTTCGTATTATGCCGCCATTATCGATAAACCGACCGGCGCGGCCGCCCGCACGATATTTTCGGCCTCTGAAAGGCTCCTCATCGGCAGCGTCCGCGCGAGACGATTCTTCGCGACACAGCCGTCTCCTGCGTGGAAATCGCGTGGGCGGCTGATAACGATGGAAATAGACCGCGGAAATGATCTGTGTCGCGAACGCGAGCCGCGTGGGTCGCTTTCGGTGAAAATCTTTGGCTTGGTACATACCGGGCTTTCATGCGGGAATAGAATCGCAATTCGACCGCGACGCCTTTGCTGAGCTACGTACAGCGACTCCCATTAATGTTCGGACACATTTTTCAAACGTAATTAACGCTTTAACCCTTTGCAGTCGGAGACATTTTAACAGGAAATCCGAAATATTTTTCCGGACTTGCAGTATCTTCATTTTATATCATTTACAGCGTTTTATACATTGTAAAACTGAATTTTGTGATTCTTGCAACGGTTAACAGCTCATAATTTTTTAAATATAAGGTTATTTAATAAAAATGATTTTAAAATCTTATATGATAATTTTTAATAGCGTCTTAGAGACTTCATTCCACTGCAAAGGGTTAAAACTGGACTAGTATATTAGTATACAGATTAATATATTAGAGAAGGATTAAATTACTTTGTTACTATTATTTTTACTACTTTGTTTGAAGAATTTATTAAGAATATTATTTGAAGAATTTATAATAATTTTATTCGAAGAATTAATTAAAAATTGTATTAGAAGAATTTATTTGACATTATCAGAAGAAAATTTTAAATTGGTTACTCGAATCGTCATTCGAATAAAATTGATTATTCTCCGCATCTTATCGATCATAACAAATTAAAGTTTCAATTGGATTACAAAAATTGCACAACAAATGTCGCTGAAAAAAAAATCAGTTTCTTGAATTTAGTAATAGCGTTTATAAATGATTTCAACTATAAGTAAAGTGATTCTATTGAAACTATGCGCGAGCCAATTAAATTGCTTAAAATTTGCGGCTATTATTAATCGTTGCCGAATAAAATTTCGTGAAAGAAAACAGCACTGCTTCGAGCGGAAATTTAGCGAATCGCCGCGTGTTTTTAGGACGAAATCGGGTTGCAGGAGCCGCGGCGATCCGTGCTCGGTTCGCCAGAGGCGGAAAAAGATAGCGGCGGTCATGAATTGGCAAACGTATTGCCAAATCGAGTGTTCGGAAACGGATCCTCGCGGTGAATTTGCGAGCCGGCTAAAATCGGAGCACGCTCGAAAAGCCCGGATAAGAACGCCGTTTCCGTGGCTAATAGCGAGAAACGCGGATCCCAATCAACCGACGGAATTACGAAAAGCAAAATCGACCGATAATTTCCGGGCGGTTCTCATCGAAAATTCGTGCAGGCGCCATGGTAACGGGGCCCCGGGAAAAATCAGCCGGTCGAACTGCTGTCCGGACACGCCGGGGGTGGAAACAATAATCGCGTCGATAACGCTTTTGCTTATATAGGACCGATTAATTACAATTGTCAGGCCGGAACACGCGGCACTCGAATTACCTTGCCCGTTTACGGCCGAACCCATACACTCGCCGGCGCAGTCGTGTAGCTCTGCTGCTTCCACTGACTCCGCTGATCTCTCTGCGAAAAGTTCGTTCTATCGGCTAACAAAATCCCGGAGGTGACAAATTTATTCGCCTCTGTGTCTAATAACATTTTCATATTTTTCTGTCATCCGCGTTGAAACACGCGAAATATCGGGATTCGCTTAAGCTCCTCTTCTGGCAAATTGATTCCAGAAAAACGTCCAACGCTCTCATTTCAAATATCATTTCAAATGGATGTAAAATATGGTTTCAGGTAGATTTAAAATATCATTTTAAATAGATTCAAAAAGACGATTTTAAACAGATTTGAAATGTGGTTTAAATGCACACCGCAAATTCTAACAGCAGAAATTGAGGAACGTACACTCAAAATTCTAAAAGTACTGAAAGGATTATGTATCGCACAGTAATATACATTAGTATTATAAATAATATAAAATATACAATAAATATAACAATATATAAATAATACACAATCAATTGTTCAAAAAATTATGTAATAATTCCACTGTAGATTTTAGTGCAAAATAAAAATTGCCTCCATTGATTACGGAAAATACGAACAGGTTAATACTTAACCATATTTAGTCACTGTTAATAGATTAAACATTGTCACTGAGACAATTCCTTCATCTCTTCTCCACTAGATTAAATAGTGATTGCCCAATTTAAACGATTGAAAACAAGCTAATAGATAGAAATAATAGGTTAATCGTTATTAATAGACCTAAACGTCGTCATCGAGAACATATAATATATTAACCCCTTGCCGTACTGTAACGACTCTGATGCTGCTTTCTAGTAATGATTTGTTAAGTACGAATGTTATTCTGTTTCTTTATTTAAATGTAGCCTTTTCGACACTATCTGTAGAAATGATACGGTCTGTATAAAAACAACGTAGGTTATTAAAAATCATATATTTTTCAGTGAAATTTTGGAAAATAATATAAAACAAATTTGTCTTTGTCTGTCAACTTTGAATAAAATTCCTCTATATGCAATATCGAACACTACACTTTTACTTTGTTTTTGTTAACATTTGCACCGTTATGCGACGCAATTGAAGCTGAAATCAGTTCTTTATTACAATTATCTCTGTTTGGTCAAAGTTAGAATTTAATTTATTTAGAATCAAAAGAACAAGAATCAATTATTTCCTGTAATATACAACATGACGAGTTTTCGTCATTTGGCTATTGGTGGTTGTTTGCGAAATGACGAATTTTTGTCACGCGGACGAATATGCGTTAATGTTTAAGCGCTAAAGTAAGCGTGGGCACATTATAAATATCGATATTATTTCTCCCTTAAGAAATGATTAAAAATCTTATTTAAGTATTAAGTAAAAACTCATTTAAGTATTGCTATTGCGGAGATAAAGGTACTGCAAAGGGTTAATCTATATGGTACTCGAAACAGCAATTACCGAATTTAAATATAGCCTGATAACAATGAAAATTAGGGTACGGTTTAATTAACCCGTCGACGGCGGTGACAGGAATGGAGTAGCGATTCTCTTCCGTTGTTTTCTTTCGGTTAGCTGCGTGTTGTTCGTTTCTTCGGTGTTTATCAGGCTGGAACCCGCCGGTCGAGCGGCACGAGACAATCGCGCGTACGAAACCGCGACGGTATGGTGCACTTGTGCGGTGTCATGGTCGAGTTAAAATTAGCAAGTCAACCGGATTCTCCGGTGCGACGCGAGCCGACTCGGCGCGCCGCCTCGCCTCGCCTGCGTCGCGTCGCGGCGAATTCACCGCTGCCTACGGAACTATCATCGCTTGCTTGCGATGCGAGTCGTTGTCGAAGGTGTTGCCGATCGAAGTCCAACTATAGCCGCGCTGCGTCTCCGTGACCACGCGCCGAGAAAATCGGCTCGGCAAATTATTCGAACGTGACGTAACGATTTCGTCTCTCTCGCTAACCGCGCTCCGACCGCCGTTCCACGTCGAGGTCGTTAGCATTCCGAAATTAATTAGCGGATCACTGCTTTTTCATCGCCGCGATCTCATTCGGCGTCATTTTGTAGGACGCGGTTGTTCGCGGTCTAAATCTGCTGCGGTGTTCAATTTTAAGGACGACAGTAATCAGAGTACGTGAAAAGTTTCGAAAGTGTGCCTGCAGCTACTGACGCGTACAATTCATTTAAACAAACTTAATTTCAGTTAATTCAAATGATTTTGTTCGATGCTTTTTAAATTTGTCATCCTATTGATTTATATATGTCAGTCTTCATATGTCATAATTCTGTCCTGTTATTGTAAGAACGAGTGTTTCCTCGTATATACAAATCAATTAAATTAAGCTAAATTAATTTGAATCAAAATAAATTAAAAGAAATTAAATTCAATCGAATTGAAACAAATCAAATCAAATTAATATAAATTTAAACGAGAATTGAAATAAATCAAATTAAATTAATATAAATTAAATTTAATTAAAATAATTTGAATTAACTTAAATTAAATTGACTTAAAATCAATCTAATTGAAGCAAACTGACTTAAATTCAAATAAAATTATTTAAGTTAAACCAAATTAACATAAATTAAAATAAACTAAATAAAATAGCTTATTTACACAAGAAAGAACAGAAAGTAACATTATCACAATCGATCTTCGATCCCTGAATTATTGCTTTGCCAAGAGAACGAACTGGGATCATCGTAGTCCCCGTCCATTTTGTTTACTGTTCGGCCTCTCAAATCGCGGACAGAAAGAAAGCAGCACGGGTCGACGATCCGTCTAGTTAAATTGGTGGAAATGGTCGTTAGAAGAAAACGAAAGATTGTTCTTCGAGTGCGGAACTATCGGGCCGCGTAGAGAGCCGATCCTTTCCTGCCTCACGGTGTAATTGGATACGGAAACTGCGGAGCCGGTATCCTTGGGCGGCAAGACAATCGATAGAACCTTCGGATGTTTGGAAAACAAAGTGCCACTGGAAACTATGCGGCGAGTGACGGTAAAGAGCTCCGCGGTAATCACTCTCTCTCTCTCTCTCTCTCTCTCGTGGCTCGCCGCTCCATGCAAACATTATATTCTCGGGAATCTTTCGGTTTTTTTTTTCTAGGCCGATACCCTCTCGGTCATCGAATATCGAAACTGACGATAACTATCGATTTTACAGGGCGATTCTGGCTTCTGTATATTAAACCGGAAAAGCGGACTGCGGGTTTTAGTTGCTCGTTACGAAAATAGGTGAGCCGAATACGCAGCGAACGAGACATTCAAAGTGAACGTAAGATTTTTGTTAAATTGTTTTTCATTTCATATGCAGTTATGAGTGGTATGTAGTAGATGGAATGTCATCAGTTTGTGGACTTTTGTTCAAAATTGAGATTATCCACGTTAATTGCAAGAAATAGTTGAACACAGAGTTGAATATTTTTGGAATAAATATTTTGTTCACACAGCTTCATCGAATCAATTTTAATGAATTCAGTGAAAAACTTCGAATCGTTTCAGCTAAACTCTACGAATAAATTGAAACAAAAATTTGTTTCATTCTTCAAACAAAATTTTGTTCAAATAAATTCTTTAAGAAAATTTTATTCCAATAAATGCTTCGAACAAATTGTACGAATAAAACTTTATTCCTGATTCGAATAAAATATGCACAATTCTGGTTGGTATATGTCTCCTTATTGGGAGACAATTTTTGTTTATTGGAAAATATTCGTATTTCATGGAAATGAATACGTAATATTTATTTATAGGAAGAATGAATCACATTAATATTTAGAAAAACGAATGACATTTATATATAGAAAAAATGAATAATATTCGTAAATAGAATAAACGAACAGTATTGGTATATAGAAAAAAAAGGATAACATTCCAATTTAGGTATTTAAAAAAACGAATGACATTTATATGTAGAAAAAATGAATAACAATCACATATAGAGAAGACGAACAACATTGGCATTTACAAAAAGAAATAACATGGTTACTGTATCGCGTACGAAGCGTTCGTCAAGAGACTGGCTTGGTCACTGGAGATTTAAACAATAATTTGTTGAAACCAGCTGAACACAACGGTTCGACGCAATTACCGCGCCCATCGATTCTTGCACGCAGACAATTGAAACAGCATCGAAACGAAGGGGTTGCACTTCCAAATGCGCAATTCAATACCGCGGCAAACATTCGCAGGGCGCGCGTTCTCGGACACCGTGGCGAACACAGTAAAAATTTTCTTAATCGAACTCCGCGCGGAACAAATGGGCGCGCCAGTTGTCAAAAGCTGTCAACGAAAAGAACAAGCGTGATTACGTGCACCGGTCCGAGAGTTTTTAGAAGTGCGAACGAAAGAGAGAGAGAGAGAGAGAGAGAGAGAGGGAGAGAGGGGGAGAGAGAGAGCCGGTGGTCCGCGTTAGACACGGATACTTTGCTCTCGGTTAATATTTATGCGTTGCGCGCCGCGTGCCGGCAGCACACAACGCCGTGTTTTACATGCAAATATTCGGGGGGGACCGAAAAAACTGCTGTCATTGCTGCGCGACGCAAAAATTAAAGCGGTCCATGCGTGATTTATATCGCGCCGCATAAAACTGGTAATGAATGGGAGTCGACGGGCTGCGCTTGCGATTCTGCCTCTGTTTGCCTGCGAGGGGTAGTGGAGCCAGTTACTGTGCACTGGTCATTTGCCGTGTCCTTTGTTTATTTTCGAGCACGATTAAATTTACCGTATAAGACAAAACAGAACACTTTTTTTTTCTATTCTGCATTTCAAGTCGCATCAACCACTAAATAGGTTATTAACGACTCAAGAAAGATTTAAAGTTTGTTGCATAGTTGGGACTCTTTCAAGTAATGCAGCAGGTTCTCATAGTTGGCGGCGAACGAGTTAAGAAAATACACACGGAATAGCTATTTGTGTACTTAATTTTCTAAACTTAATTTGTTTTTATACCTAATTCGTATCGTAGGGTTTTTTTCCGGGTATGAACGGTAAATTGGTTGCGAATCGTGACATACAGGATGAATAAGATAGATGTTGACAAAATTTTTGGGCGGTTTCGAGTGTTTGAGATCATTGTATAGTATCCTTGAAGTCCTGTGTGGCCGAAAGGCAAAGCGCAACGAATGAGAGAAAGATATGCAAAGGAAGAGAGCGAATGAGCAGCAATGAGACACACTGTGAAAGATTGTATGTAAGAGAGAGAGATAGAGAATGATAAGACAATGAGAGAAAAGGGTGGAAGGGCCGACGGAAAAGATCGAGGCAGTTGTAAGAGATCCGTCGCCCTGCAAAGTTGTGCAAAGTTGTCATAGTTGTCGTAAATATAGTTGTTGCGTCGTCATTGTTGTTTAAGTCGTAAGAAGTACTTTACTGTTATCGTTAATAAACTGTTACCGTTACTGTTGACATCAATTATATTACCACGGACTTTCGTAGGATTTCCAAACAATAATATCTACAATTGTTTGAAATGAAAATATTTTATTGAATTAAAATTGCAAGCCAGACTTATGTAACATGAATTACTTCTCCGACGTTTGTAATTCTAGCAAATCTTAATAAAACGAAGAAATAATAACGTCGATTAGCATGGAAATTTTAGAAAGTAAATTTCAAGCGAATCTGTCGCCCATGCATTGTTGACGCGGCAGTCAAATTGTTAACAGGGTTTAATTGAAACGGTGTTTTATAAAGGAAGAAAAATTATTCAATGAATTGCGAAAATCTCCGGGTCAAGACTGATCGATGACGGCAGAAAAAGTTAAGCAGAATGGGGGCCACGCGTTGCTAAGGCAAAAGCGGGAGATTTCCCCATTCGGTCATCAAGTGACTTTGTTTAAAACGGGGGAGCCTGTGTTTGGACACACGTGAATTTCTAAACATTAATTTTTGCGCTAAGCGACGTTATAATATCTGAATTTTATTATGATTTGCAGACACGATGAAGTAATCGATAAGTTTGCTTTGCAATTCTAATTGAACTGAATAAAAAACTGTAATTTGATGAAATTTTTAAGCGTTAAATCTTTAACCCTTTCACGACTAAAAGAAACATTATTTTTTATAATAGAATTAGTGATTGTCGTATTTAAATTGTAGTTTAACGAGTCAGACTCGCGATGGAGATTTCTAGTAATAAGCTGTTGAGTATGAATATTCATCCATTCATTTAAATAGGAATCAAATTTTATTCTCTTATCACCAATATTTAAACATTCTAGTAGATGAGGGCACACAATAAATATAAAATTCCTTTTTCTCTGAGAAATTAGTGCGATCGAAAATATTCTAATTGTAGCGATTAAAAAATATGGTACGGCACGGGATTAAACCATGAATAATAATCAAAAGACAAAAACACATTTTTATTGTCTTGGCTTCATAAAAGTGATGTGATATAGGAATGACTATTTGTCCGATTTCTACTCCCCATACGCAGACAATTTATATTTTATCTAATTGAAAAAAGTATTTAATAATATTTAATAATAATATTCTTATATTCTCCTTAATTTATTAAAATTCTTAAAAGGGGAAATACAATTTTTACTTGACCTCCGTTCTCACAATCCATTAAGAAAATGTTTATTTTACGTAAAGATCCGCAGTTTCGCAAGCCAAGTGAAAATAACTTTTTAACTTTTTACACTACAAGCTTCATCTTTGAGAAGCCGGCAACTCTCCGTATTTGGCAGCGAAAACTCTTGAATACTGGTAACAGAACACAGTAATTAGCTCTTCTGTCTTATTTGTGTGATTGCTGCGAGTGTTCCAGGTTGCTTGCAGCACGCATTGCATCGCAACGCATGAAAACTCGCGTAATCGATACGGGCTTTATGTTTGCCTCGGCGTCGACGACCGACCGAACGCCTATGCGCCATGGGAATGGGTTTAAACGGTTCACGGCCGTGGTGTTAAGAAAATATTCCCGCAGATCCTGTTCGCGATTCAACGCGGAGCTTTCCGAAAAATTCAGGATATTCCTCGCGGTTCCGCCATGTGGTCCGACGTACCTTCAAGGGCGGGCACACAGACGACTGAAATCACCTACCGGTAATATATCAAATATAATTTCAAAGACACGCGTTCTGGTAGCAATTTTTAAACTGATCCGAACTAAGTGCAAATTATCTTGCTGATTAATTTGTTTCGACAAAAATAAATTTTTTTTGTCGAAAAAATTCGCGTACGCAAACTACGATAAATATATCGAAAGCTCTATTATTGTCCCAATTATTTAATTTTTAGTGATCATTAGATTTTCTATTTTATGTATTTTTAGAAAGAAAATGTACAAGTGAAATATTTAAATATTTCAAAGAACGTTTAGACATGTTAATCAGAATCCATGAAAATGATTTAAGAGAGAGATAAGATCGCAGTTGGTAGCTATGACTTGCAATCGGTGCAGACAATTTTTATTTAACCGATAACAATTTCTATAAATTTATTCAAACAAGAATTCATAGTGAATCATATCATCGAATCGTATGACATAATCGGTTTGAATAAAATTCACCGAATATAAAGCGCTTCTCTTTCGTGTGATTCATCGATTGCTTTCTTTCATATTCCTCGAAATTCATTGTCATCGTGCTATACGGAGCAGGAGTGCGCGCGGCTGAGGACCGTTGGAATTGGTCCTGGATCTCGGACAGAGATGTCGGCCCCGGGGATCCCGGTGATCCTAACGTGAAATCGCGAAGCCGGTCGGCTCGCAGAACGTTAGAACGCGCATTCCACAACGGTGCTGCATACCGCGCTGAAATCGATATCCATGTACCTCTGTTTGTAACCTACATCGCGTCTGCCGCGACCGACGCTTGTACAGTCGACGGCAAAACGCATTGTTTCGTTGTCTGCGGCCGCCGCGACGCCAGGCGACGCGATGCGCCGTTTCCATTCTTCGGGCCATTCGGCAGTTGTGTGTATGTGTGCGTGCGTGCGTGCGTGTGTTGTGCACGCGGCGCGGGTGCAGCGCTGTGCAACGCGGTGCAACGCTATCAGCAGTCACCGGCGCGGACGAAACGAGCGGATTCGATTTTTAGTTCCGCCGCTTCCATTTCGGATGCGACGCCGCGCCGCGATATCGTTCGCTCGTCTCGTTGCGCATTCTGCACTTGCCACTGGACTCGTCGTTATCCTCTCTTTAATTGATTTTTTCTTTGCTCTACTCTGCTCTGCTTTGCTTTGCTTTGCTCTCCTTTGCTCTGCTTTGCTTTGCTCTCCTTTGCTTTGCTCTCCTTTGCTTTGCTCTCCTTTGCTCTGCTTAGCTATGCTCTGGTTTGCGTTGCTTTGCGGCGGAGCTACGCGATTTTTTTGTTCCTGAACGCTGCGAGATTGGCAGGCCGTTGTCGACAGTTATGCTCGGTGAGTTGGTGATCGAAAGCTCACGCATTGTTATTTGATCCTTGATTCCGTGGTGTAATTATTTTCGAACCTGTTTGTCAGCGATAATTTCTTCTGTCGCAACAGGAAATTTTGTATTTCGTTTATGTTTTATGCATGAATTTCACTGCTTGGATCTTGATACAGAGGTTTTGGAATCAGTGTTAGAATTTGCGGAACACGTCGACATGATATGATTCTGATTTTTGAATTGATAATTATAAATTAGTGTGTTATTTATTCCATATATATATATATATATGTTACTTGCGACAGATATTACAACAGCGTAGTATTTACAAGTAAGAATGAATGTATTATTGTTGCTTTTATGGATTAATATAAACTGCTTTTAACATAGAATAAATTGGTGGATAAGTATTTTGTACGGTGAATCTTGAACAATGAATATAAGGATCCTGAATAATTGATAAGAATCTTGAATGGTGACCAGTATCTTGAACAATACATTGTTATACATTGCATATTTTGTATTATATATTGTAGTATTATACATTGTATAACAATATGTAATATTGTACAACGGATAAGTATTTTGAATTGTAGATAAGTATCTCGAATAGTGAGTAAGCGTCATCAATAATGGATAAGGATCTTGAACGCTGGATAGAGATCCTGAACAGTGAACAAGGATCTTGAACAGTGGAGATAAGTATTTCCAATATTGAATAAGGATCTTGAATAGTTGGCAAGTATTTTGAATAATGGATAAGTATCTCGATCAGTAGATATAAAGATTCTGAACTGTGAATAAAGATTTCGAGCAAGTATTTTCAGTAGTCTATAAGTATCTCGAATGGTGGATAAGGATCTTGAATATTGAATACGGACTTTGAAAATTGAAAAAGTATTTTGAACAGTGGATAAGTATTTTCAATATTGGACAAGGGTCTTGATCAATGAATAAGTGTCTCGATCAACGGATATAGTGATTCTGAACAAAGGATAAGTATCTCGATCAATGGATATAGATAAACTTGACCAATGAATAAGGATTTTGAGGAATGGATAAAAACTACCTTGTACAGTGAATAGAAAAACCTTGAACAGTGGAGAAAATTGTGCCCAAAATAGTGATGTCTCGCCATAAAGTTGAATATTTATCGCGTTGGTTTCGGATATCGCTTTACGGGCACAGGATGCAGGCGAACGGTCGCAGAATAGCTGACCGATTTTCAGTCGGTGCGCCTACGTGTGTATCTAATTAATAGAAAACAACACGCCGCGGCGTCGACGCGCGTTGCACAAGAGGCCGCTGTCGCGAATGGTCGCGTTAATATCTGGACCACACATTGCGACGTTGGAACAACGCTAGACGGTTCTGCGGTTTCTGCGCGCGAAAGTCGCCTCGCCGAGTACTGTTTCATTATCGAATCACGTTTCAAGCTGCGCACTGCGTTCTATAGCTGTACCGCCGCGCCGACTCGATCCGACTCGGATGCTGTTGTTCACGCCTCTGTTAACGGTCCGAGGGACCAGCTTCTCGTTCGAGCCCTCGAGTAACGTACCTTTGCGCTACACTCGCTGCCGTATACGATTTCTACCATATACGAAACTTTCTGCAAAATTTAAACATCTTTCAATGAAGCTCGAATTCATTTTTCATTGTATTTCTAAATGCTTTCTGTCGATCCGTTCAAAATCGAAGATCAACGGTTGACAACATTTTGAAAGAAATTGTTTGATTTACAAAATTGTTTAGAAGCGATAAAAATTTCATCCGTTTTGTTTAATGAATTATTTAAAGAAACAATAATCGAGCTCGTTTTACGTGCAGCAAGACCATAAGTCCTATTAAAATTCTGTTAATAAATGTTCTTGTTTAATCTACGCATCTCTTGAATTGTTAACCAGCCAGGAAGAACTGATTTGTTCAATTGTATCGGACGATGAAATCATAGGATGAAATCATGATCGAACGATAAAAGAATGAGCGTGCGTCGCCACGCGACGTTTCTGTCGCAGCGAACCTTGAGAAGAGAAAAACATTTTGAACGAATTCATTAAAACATTGTTGCGATCTTCAGTATTGTGATAGATAACATGAAAAGAGTCAAAATCTAGATTCGTTGTTATGGAAATTTTGTGCATGGGATGTAGTATATAAACGTTCATTTTTTCTTATCCAACTTTGAAATTAGAGACCCTTGACATCTATAATTTAACGCGAAATTTGAAATATGTTTTCTGATCTACGATATTTCCATTTTATATGATCCATTACAATTTATAACATGAAAATTGTATGTAAGATTGCAATAAAACATAAAATAAAATTATAAATAAAATTAAAATCAACCATAAAATTAAAATTATATATAAAATAAAGATTAAATACGAAATTAAAATTAGACATAAAATTCAAATAAAAAATAAAATCAAAATTAAATATAAAATTAAGATTGAGATTCCATATAAAATCAAAATTCAGTATGAACTGAAAATTAAATGAAAAATTGGATTTATATTAACGAATAGGTGTAATATTGTTAAAATTATTTTTCAAGGAGATATAACAATTTCTGATGGCGCTACAGAGTCGCCACTCGAGTGCAAAGGGTTAAGTAACACTCTTTCTTATATTATTGAAGTAGCAAGATTGCGAACATCTGGACCGGAACCTCCCACGAAAACCGATTTTTCCAGTTCGACAGTGGAACAAGGCTTCGCGACCGATCCGCCATACAGATTTCACAGTGGAATTCAGCTCCGTTGAGCCGATCTCGGCGAAGCCACTCGGTATCGGCCGTCTAATTTCACCGCAGGTTCGTCACAGGTTTCGCGTCGCGATCTACCGCGCAGATCTCTCGATCGGGGAACGAGAGCCGGCGCTGCGCTGCGCAGCGCAGCGGCGCGAAGTAGCGCACGCCATGGCAAATCTAAATGCAGAACACAGCGAACGTTGAACCGTGCAAATCCTTGTTTACGCGTCGCCTCCAGAAAAATGAATATTTATGGAATCGATATCGAATTTTCCCGGCCGCGTCCAACCGGAAAAACGAGAATAGACTGCGCGAGGATTATCGCCGGCGACCATTTCGACTCGACCCGACTCGAATCGACTCGAATCGATTCGACTCCTCCGCCAAAACATTCGCGGCATCGATCGGGCACGTCGCGCGACATTTTCGTCGCGATTGTGGCCTGTGTAATTTACAGACGAACGCTTACGTTATTATCCGTTCGGGGGTTCGCTACCGGGGCCGACGGGATATTCCATAGAAATCATAAACACGATTATTCGAAAAATTATTTCACGGTTTACTGGCAGCCAGAAATATTGCTCCGCGCGTGCAAAACGCGATGCGATGCGTTCGGCGAACGTGGTGGACGAGTGTCGGCGATAACAGTGCTTTTGGTAGCAGCCGTTTATGATAATGTGTCCTTTTATAATTGGAGAATTAAATTTGTATTTATTATTTTGGAACATTTATGTGCATAGAAGACGGAGATTTTCTTCTAGATCATTGTTTTAATGAATCGATAAAATGTTTCTTATCGATATTGGTTGACGACAATGAGAAAGACTTTTTGGTTACGCGTGATTTTATTATTTGTAACAAACAACACGGTGTTTTAATAGTAAAACACTATTTAGATGTTAACTAATAATTGTTCATTCAAAGTATCGTTTTAATGAAAAGAAAAGTAATGTTTTATTCAAGGAAGCAATATTTTCATTGAAATAGTAATTCTATAGTTGATAAGTCAACGTTTTAATCAAAGAAGTCATTTTAATAGAAAAATTAATATTTGAATAGCGAAAGCAATGTTTTAGTATAAAAATCAATATTTTAAAAAAGAAGGCAATGTTTTAGTATACAAATGAATATTTTTATCAAAGAGAGAGAGGGGGGGGCACTTTTTCACTAAAAAAAAACTGTGTATCCATCGAAAAATTAATGTTTCAGTAAAAATAAATTTTTTAATCCAATAAGCAATGGTTTATATTAAAAGATGTTTTCATAAAAAAGCAACGTATCTTATTAAGAAAAATCAGTGTTTTAATAAAGGGAGCAATGTTTTATTAAAAAGAAATAACATTTTAATCGAAAAAGCTGTGTTTCCATCGAAAAATCAGTGGCTGCAGACCGCGATGATGAATGCGAATCGAGAAGGTCCGGTCGATAGCGTGACGCACCGGACCAACACACCCTTCGCACCAAGAATCATAGCTCCAATCATACTATGACGCATCTCGCAATTCACCCCTAGGAGCAGCCACCAGTAAACCATAAAGGAGTATACCTTTGACACATATTTTTCAGCTACAGCAGGACTTACGATAAGGGGAAGATGACACCACGTCATTCCCGGACGTTAACCCCACACAAAAATTTTCATAGGCTAGACAGTCTTATAAATACCGCTCTTTACCAACAATAAACTAGACTGCATTTCTACCTGAAGGTAAACGTGTCGTGGGTTGGAAATCATGAAACGGACGTTTTTGTTTATTTTGTGTTCAACTGCGACCCCCGTTTCGTAGTTTCCAACCTAAATTAGTTTCACGAATCAATTCAATAAAAACAATAACGATCAGAAGAGATTCAATAAACCATCGCATGCCTTCACATCTTAAACATATTCGGTGGTAAATAAATAAACCATCCATCTGATTGATTTTTGTATTCAACTTATTTGTTGAAATTCAATAAAATATATATTTCATTAGTTGAATGTTGGAAATGTAAGCGTTCAAATATGTACTTTCGTGTACGAGCGTATTTGTCCGGTTCATAGTCCCGTGACAATAGCCCTGAAAAGCGGCGTGGCCTACGATCAACCGAAACGAGCACGCGTATCGCGAGGATCTGGCAAACGGTGGAGACGCCGTGGGGTTCGTGAAAAGAAAACGGGCTGGTTCGAAGAAGCGGGAAGAAGTTTCCAAAGGGGCGCGTTCGAAACGGGCGCGTTCATTACCATGCGAACGCGCCTGCGAGCGTTCTGAACGATTTGAATATTTCGTCAATTAAGCCGATGCCCGATTTGCATAGGTGAGACAGGGTCGGCAACCGGCGACAATTTATTTCCGTGCGTGGCGAGAACCGAGGCCCGGTCGATACCGATTCTCGGCCCGGCAAGATACCATCTCTCTGTCTCGCATCCCTTTCCGTGTCTCTACGTCGAGGGTGAACTCCGTTCCTAACGGTCCAAAAACATCGACTTTCTTTTCATTCGATTCTTTACTGTTTTATATTATATTATTAACTTTTTAGGCACGACGCGCCATTATAGTGGCTTTCGCGGATGTTTCCCGCTTTACTCAATTGTATTGTTAGATATCAAAAGTAAACGACTAAAGAAAAAATTTATATGTACAATACACTAAGAAAATACTATATATAACTATAGAGTACCTAAGAGGTTAGCAGGCTTTGGAATTATTAAAAAAAACACAATATTTATTCTATCAGTTTCTCAACGCTAAACCTACTAAGGTCGAAAAGTGACTAATCAAAATTAAGAATTACGCAAGAATTACAGGGTAGAAGTTATTTAAATATTTCGCAATTTTTATTATAGCGCGAGCCTGAATGAAGAAATATATTCTGCAGCTTTATCATTTTAATAATTGTGAAATGAGAAATGTAAAACAGGTCATTCGGTGGTAAGTTTAGTGTTAAAGTATAAATTTTTGTGTGATATTTGCTTAATTATTTTTACAAGCATTTCAGTAACAGCTGCTTTCTTTTTGAACTGTGGCCATTTTGACAATTATTTGAATGATTGAAAGTGATATTTTCATTGAAAAAGCAATGTTTTAGTTGACAAATCATCATTTTAATAAAAAGAAGCTTTGCTTTTAATCGAAAAAGCAATGCTTTAATAGAGAAATTAATATTTTAATAGCAAAAGCAATGTTTTAGTATAAAAATCAATATTTTAATAAGGAAGAAAATGTTTTAACATAAAAATCAATGTTTGAATCTAAGAAGTCAAGCTTTCGATCGAAAAACAATGTCTTATATTTCAATGTTTAATAAAAATCAATATTTTAATGAAGAAGACAATGTTCAGTGTAGGAATTAATAATTTAATCAAAGAAGCAATACTTTTAATCGAGAGAGCAATCTTTTACTAAACAAAAACTGTGTTTGCATCGAAAAATTAATGTTTTAGTAACAATACATTTGTTAATCCAATAAGCAACGTTTTATACTATTATTTAAGATCAATGTATTAATGAAAGAAGTAACGTCTTTTATTAACAACTGTGGCCATTTTGACAATTATTTAAATAATTGAAAACTCGCACGCTACATTTTGGGTATTAGTTTGTAATTTACGAATAAACACCGTTTTTTGAATTCGGATTTCAAGGTTATGTGATCTATAATAAGTAAATAAATAAAATAATAATATGCTATTACTTTCCAATAACAGATACAACGAATAACTTCGCCATTTCGTATGATTCTAACTTTCAAAAAATTGAAAAAGGAAGCTGAAATCTCCATTTATATTCTCTTACAAATACTAAATTTTTAATTTAGAGTGAATTCTGCCCAATTGTCCTTTAGCTTGTAAATTAAAACGGATAATCAAGTGAATTCTTCGAACCTCTCGCAGCTCGTTTTTATAGTCACCAATTGTCAGCAAGTATAAAAACGAGCCGCGAGGCTTGACTATATAATCATCAATTTTTGTATACAAACTGAAGGACAATTAGGGGAAATTTATTGTACTAATTATGTACTGGACACGCGAAATTGATGTATTCATGGTAAAATTCAATCGCTGAAATATAAAATTATGAACATAAAAATAATTTAATAATATAGTTGCACTGTCCTCAGTTTATTAAAATTGTTTAATTATTATTTATATATTATTAATTATTATTTATATAGTATTGAAATTACTATTTATATAATATTAAAATAATTATTTACAATCGTCGATGTCAACAACTGTAAAAACAAGCAGCGAGGCTCGAGTAATCGTATCTTTTCCTCAATCATCAATTTTTATTTGTAAGCTAAAGGACAATTCACTATATTAATTACTGAACATGCAAACGTTATGCATTCATGACAATTCAATGGCTGAAATATAAAATTACGAACTCATAAAAAGAATTTAATAATATAGTTGCGCTGTCTTCAGTTTACCAAAATTACTAAAAGAAATAATTTACTTTTATTCAACTCCCGTTTCTCACAATCGTTTGGACAATTTTTATTTGGCATGAAGATCCGCGGTCTAGCAATCACCTGAAAGGAAAATTTGATTAAAATTGCATTACACGGAACGAATTCCCAAACTTGATCTATTTCTTAACGCGTCGCGATGGCGCGACCTCTTAAACTCGATTTTTCGACCGCGGAAATTGCTTCGAGGGCTTTCAGGGAAAAAGAAAGGGACGGCGGTGTAGCCCTCGGGAGTGTCAGCATCCCCCGGGGCTCGGATCCTTAGCGTCGCCGGCGATGCGGATCAAATTCTACCGCCGGCCAGGATTTTCTCACCCACGCGATCTTTCCGACACCGAAGTCCTCGTATTTGGCCGCGGATTTTAACAGCTTCGAATTCGATAATATCCAGATGGACGATCTCCTTGTTTCGTATCTTCGGTGAAAAATTACTCGCGCATATAGACGGTGACCCATTTAACACATTGAGCGCCGACAATCGACCACTAAAATCTCCACATAGTTAAACAAATTTAATGAATTCAAGCGAAGTTAGAAAGTTAACATTTATCATAGGGGATGGTATTAGAACTCTTTCGCATTCGAAACATTCTCGTCAAATTCAATTTGTTCAAATATATTACAATAAAAATGAAGTTTCAAGATTGGTCAGAAATTGGTGTCACCCATATTTGATCGACACGGCGCTCAACATGTGAAATCAATCTAATCAAATATCTTCGAGTTCGATTATACTAAAAAATGTTTCACACGATATTTGTAAGTAACCGCAGATAAGAGAAATACCACTAATATTAGCCGCTTATAGTACTACTATATTTCTACATGAAACGAAAATCAGTCCATTGTTATTACATGTTTGCCTTATAATTTTTTAATGAATTATTTTTGCGTCTACGTTTAGATCTTATTTTATTTTTATTTTTGCTCATAGAAGATGGCGATACCGTTTAGCGTGGGGCATTATATATTTGTTTACGTGTGCATCTATACCACTCTCCTGACTCTTTAGGATTTCAAAAAGAAATCAGCGAGATATCAAATCATTTCAACGAAAAAAATCGCGATTTCTTTAGCATTACCATTGATTTTTGTCGAAACCCTGAGGTGGTAGATAAATTTTGCAACAAGCTTGAAATGGAGCGTGTCAAAATCTACGGGAAACGGTGTATATAACACGTCATTAAAAAAATTCCAAATAAACGTGGTACTAGATAAACCATAATTATCATAAATGATCAAGGTTAACACTTTACCGGCCGATAGCTTATAAATCGGCTTTTTTTTCCTGATCGATAACCTGTGAATCGGTTGTCGGGATAATCAATTATTTATTATCTCATATTAAGGTATTATTATATAATCTTTTAGACATTAGATACCGTTCGCGACGAATAAAATAAATAAAATAAAATAAAATAAATACTGTGTAATGCTAATGTTGTGAAAATATATGTATGTTTACGGCCGATTGACTGGTCGGTAAAGTGCTAAAAACAGTTTGCACCGCATTTATTCAATTCTATCCTTGTTCTACGACACCTCACAGCTTGAACGTAAAAGGAACCGCATCGGTTTGTCTCGTTGCTATCAGAAGTACTTCGATTTTGGCACGACTTTTTCATTTAGTCCCCGCGGCGCGGCGTCGTTGACCTAAATGTTGGACTCAAATGCTCGTTTGCATTCCAGGTGTCACCGTCTCGATTCGATAAGAGCTCGTGGTCGGTACAACACCGGCAGCTTTCCGCGCGAGGAACGCGCCGGGGAGAGCTTCGATTGCGGCTCGACTCGTTTTAGGCTGCTTCGGGACTTCCGGCGCGATACCCCGATTAACCCCCCGATGGAAAGACGAGGTGTCTCTGTCTGGCAGGCGAAGAAACGTAACGTGGGAAACGGCGACCCGTCTTCGCTTCTGTGTTTTCTTTTACGCGTTCGCTGCCATCGCGGAATGATATGCAAATTCCCGGCGAGATAGCGCTCTCCGACCGGACGACGACGCTGCTTGAAATTTTCGGGCTGTCCCGAGAACGGAAGTCAAGGAATACGGGCTGCGACACGTGCGCGGCCAACTTCCTTCATGCCGATACAGTTTTCGTTCCGTTCGAGGTGCTCGATTTTTGTGGAAAGCTCCATTATAGTTGGGGAAATCGGCTGTGATCGGGAGAGATGACGTTCTTTTCGTCGCTGCAATACGCGAACGTTGTTCAACGGCAACGGGTTGTGAAAAGACCGATTTTACAATTTTTATTTCGTAATTGTTGATATCGTGAAGATGCTTCCATTAGGAATTGTTGAATTTATTTATTTTTCTCAGGCACATATTGTTATAGAAATTGTGAAAGATTTAAACCAATTCTACCCTGTCATTCTTACAAGGAAACCCTTATCGTTTTTAGGTCTAGGCATCGCTTTTAGACCGCCATCGCCTGTGAAATCACCGGTTTCATCATTTTTATTTCAAGATTGTTGATATTATAAAGATGCTTCCATTAGAAATTGCTGATTATATTTATTTAATATAGGAATTGTAAAAGATTGTACGATATTCTTATTTTACAATAATTGAAATTATAAACACATCTATTGGAAACCAATAAATTTATTCCTTGCACTCGAGGGCTCCGATGCGGAGCTATTCAAAATCTTAAATTTTATTACTTAATTTTATTTTAAGCTATTTATTTTTAAGTTCTTCATTGTCTCTGTGGCGGAGCGCTCGAGTCCGAAAATAATTTTAAATGGCTTCGCTCCGCAGTCCTCGAGTACAAAGGATTAAAGCACTTGTTACATTATTATATTGTTTTTTATTTAACATTAGAACTACCAAATGAAAAAACGACTGGTTTCCTATTGCTTTCTGTTACAATTTCTGTACAAATATATTTGTCAGAAATTCATAGACGAACTTTTTCATTCAACCATATGTTATAATAACAACTGTAAGCAGTTTAAATAAATCCAGCCACGACATTGTCATAAAACAATATACATGAGTTTAGGACTATATACATGATACTAGTACACAGTACCAGTATTAAAGAATTATCAAAATTTGTTTAGAATAGCTTCGAGCGCAATGGAATAATATCAAAAAATTGTAAATAAATTCAATACCGTAATTTGCATAATCATGTCACTTTTAACGCTCGATATGGTTAGTGTTAATTAATTACAAGAAAAACGTGCGTTGATGAATTGTAAGAACGATCATCAGTTAATTGCATGAATGTTCGAAAATTAACTTTAAGAACATTAATTAATTAATTATATGTTTAAATAATTATGTGGTTAAATGAAACTGTACAAGAAGATTGTATTTCTATACATTGCAACGTGAACATTTTAATATATGTATATAACGAAATACAAGAAATAATTACAATAAATATTTTGTTGACATCTCTTTGTCAAACATTGACATCTCTTTCGGTATAGTTACGCTGTTCTTCGTAGATACAGTTCCTCTATATTCGTCTTGTCAAACCGCGTGGCGATGCGCGCGCGACAGTGGCGATGCGACGGATGAAAGTGCAGCGCGCCGCGAGTGAAAAGAATCGTCGGGAACGGCATAATCGGGGTTCGAAGACGGGAAACGTCGAGGAAGGAGTCGCGTCGCTCGCGTCGTTCGCCGCGACGCATTCAGATGCAAATACGTTCGCATGGCAGCCGTGATTTACGAGGGACGGACGTGTCCATACGCGACTGGGACAGAGAGTAGGAACGTTTCGGCGGCTTCGGCGCCCGGAACGGGGGGACGCGACCGGATAAGATCTGCTCGAAACGACCACAATAGTCGGGAGATTTTCTACAATCGGGCGGACGAGGAACGGGAATCGTTTTCTCGATCGGCTCCTCCCTCAACATTTTCCCCTCTACCCTTCGCCGAGGATTTTTCCCGCAATCTGAATTTTCTCAGAAACCTACATTTGCTTTCTTAGAACTTTCTAGTTAACTATATATAACTATACATATAGGCTTTACCGATCGGTAGCCTATAAATCGTCCTCTTACCTCGACCGATAGATTGTGAATCGATAATCAATAATTTCTTAATTACTATTCAGATAAATGTGTTCTGTAACTGTAAGATCCGGTATTATTATATGCGTTTAAATATTAAATATCATTCGTGATTAATAAAATAAATACAATAGAAACAAAAACATCAATTGAACATTGAGCTGCTGTAAATTCCAATATTGTTATATAATTTTACAAATATTAGATATCTTTCGCGATTAATAAAATAAATGAAATAAAAAGGGAAATTAAAATGGAACATTGAGCTACTGTAAGCTCAAATATTGTTACATAATTTTGTAAATATTAAGTACCTATCGCGACTAATAAAACAGATACAATGAAAATAAAATAAATATTGTTTAATGCTAATGTTACATTAATGTAAAAGTGTTAGTAGATTTAATTACCCTATAATAACAGAAATGTTTAAGGCCGAATGACTGGTCAGTAAAGTGTTAAAACAGTTAGCCTTGTATCAGTTACTGGTTTCCTAAAATATTTATGTTAATATTAATGTGAAGAGTACATTAACAGATTTCATAAAAATCAATATAATCTCATAAAAATTATATCGTATTTGATCTTATTTTAATTAGAAAAACCTTACGATTCCATTAGCAAACGTTCCATCAAGAAAAAATCAAATATCAAATGATTACAGATTGTTTTGTTATCTATCCTTCATTGTTTCATTGTCTCTCTTACGTTGTGAAAAGTGCAAAGGCGAAGTCCGAATCTTGATCGCAAACATTTGAACCCCGAGATTCATTCAGTATCCCATCGATGCTTCCTGGTACCGTGCTCGCACGGCTGATATGAACCCTGTTAGCTGCAGCACATCGCAAGTACAACCCGAGTTAATAGTAAAATTTAACACTGAATCGAAAGTTTGTTCTATTTTAACATTTATATACTCTACTTAATATACCGTGAAGGATTTTTTTCCTGTCAATACATATTTATTTAACACGTTGACGCCGGCTTGACCCACCGGTGGGTCATACGTGTCAGACCCGTGAGCGACATACATTTGTTTATTTTGCTTGTGTTTCACAAAATTGATACTATAAAAATAGGTTTATGTTATTTTATCTGAACATTATAAACAGATATTCAATAGTAAAAACATAGAAATTCAATATTATAAACTTAACATAATTATTTAATTTTTGTAAATTTCGGGCGCCGACTCGTAGAGAAAATCGTAAATATCGGTGCCGGCGTTAACGTGTTAACACGCGCATCAGCGGTGGGTCACGCATGTCTGCTTATTTTGCTTATACTTCGCAAAATAGGTAGGGCAAAATAGGTTTATGTTATTTCATCTCGCCATAATAAACAGGCATTCAATAATAAAAACATAAAAATTCGAGCGTGTTAAATATATGGCGTGGAAGTCGAAGTTATACTAGTGTCCGAATACTTTTAGAAGTCACTGCATGTTTCGATATTAATTCGTAAGTCGCGAGCGCGTCTCCTTTCAAGGCTTTGAGAAAATATCGATACTGTCCGGAGTCCGTCAGTGTTTGATTTGCGACGACAATCGCATGAATGAACTGTGCCTCGAACGTTATTTATAATGATCCCCATGGGAACACAGGATGTCAATCCTCGAGAGTTTGACTAAATCTGCGCGACTCACCTGGGTGTCAGGCAACATTATGGTGGAGTTGGCCGGCGACGAAGGCATTGGAGCCTTCAGACGCGAAAGGTGAACGCGCAGGTACTCCATTCCTTCTTGGTAGATCATATCCGTTCGTTCCAAGGTTTCCCTTTTGTAGTACGAGAGATACTGCTTGTTTTCGGTCGTCCCCCACACTGTATCTATATTTTTGTCTAGATGCATGATCTTCGCCCAGGCCCTCTGGAACAGGTGTATCCTAGTCTCCAGGTACGAGACGGTGAAGTTGCATTCTCCCCTCTTCTTCGTGTTGTTCAATATTTTGTTTAATTGAACGAAAGCGTTAATCTGCTCTTCTCGGATAGCTTCCAACGTGTCCGTTATCGAAGTACTCATATCGACGATGAGTTCCGTAGCATTGACCTCGCACGTATTGTCACAGAGTCTCTAGTCCCGACTTTTGAACGGTGTCCGTTATCTTTCAAAATTTTCACCCGCGATCTCGAATTACCACTTTCACCGAATTCCACAATTATTATCCGACACGAAGAACCAAACTGTTGCATCGGAAACCTTTAACTAGGCACCTCGGCGCCTTAGAACGCCGAGATAGTTGAACACCTTTGCGAAGATGAGGTCAAGCCAGGTTCCTAACTGGTTCCTGGGACCTCCACAATAAATTAGGAATTTAGTTTAAGAAACGCACAAAGAAGTAACCCGCGATACAAAATGCTACGCGAGATTGCTCTACAATCGTTAAGGAGAGAACACACCGGTTCGCTTTAGACAACATTCGCGAAATCACTGGTCACCTTGATCACTATATACAAACAGAACGAAATCGTAACGATGATCCTCGTGAATATCGTCGAAGGTGCGGCGAAGGAGGGGGCACCTGCCATTCGACCTACGTACGAACAAGCAGAGACACGAGGGAACTCGTTTACAAAGTTTTAAATGTAACGACTCTTTTGGCATGACATGGAACGGCATCGTCTCGCTCGATAATCGCGCGAACTATAATTAATCGAACTAATCGTGCGAACTCGATAATCGCGAACTATAACTTATAAGCAGAATTAGAAGAATGCGTTTTACTCTAACAGACTAGTTATTTTATCATTTAAGGAAAGAATCGAGTCATTCGTTTTGGTTTGAAGATTATTGAGTTAGTATATACAATAGTTATTGTGTTTTAACCCTTACCGGACGGGTGTCGGATATATCCGCCCAATTCTCACGCTACGAGAATTATACCTTGTATATAGGTGATTGTTTCGAGCTATACCACACAAAGCAAGAATATAAAAAGTCTCCTGTGTAAACACGATTAAATTTGTTTGATTATGGTTTTGTTAAATTTTATGAAAAACTTATTTAAATAAAGCTTTAGTTTCTATAACGCAAACGCGCGACTTGAATATTTTCTGTACTGCGCGCTCCAATACCCGTTGTCCACAGCGACGCTCGCCCGTCGAGCGCCTCCGTCCGCAAAGGGTTAAAAGGCGATCGAATACGTTCGTGTCTTACTGTACATCTAGAATGCAGAAGAATAACCCAATTTGTGCAAAGTATCTATAAAATAAATGTTAATCCATGGCAATAATAAGAACAACGAGCCGTTCGAAATTAACCCTCTCAAGCCATTGTCTGTGTCAATATTGACTCAGAATATTTAAATCATTCCCTTAATTATTCCAATTTCGGCAAATAACCCTTTCACGATTAGGGGAAACAGTTTTCTCCATTTTAAAATTGGTATTAGTATTTCAATGGTAATTGTCGTATTTAACCCTTTCCACTCGAATGGTGATTCTGAGACATCATTAAAATTATTCTAACACGTTCCAAAATAATTTTTATACTAACAAGATTTAGATTTAAAAAATTGTTGATAGTAAAACTGTTGGTATGAGCTACAAGAATCAATTTCACCTGCATAAAATACATTTTGTAATATAAAATGGAAATGCTATAACACTGTGAACAAAAAGTACGGTGAATTTGTTTATAAAATGTAAATTCTTTATTTATTCTTTTTTTATTTTTATTTTCCTAGGTTGGTAGGACTGTCTATAACATTTGCCAATTGTCTGTTTGTCAAAAGGTTTAATTATCTTCGAGTTGCACGTGTTTTTGTGAACAAGCAAAAGTCATCACGATAATGCACCATGTCAAACTGCATTGGTTCTTCGCGACTTTTTTTGCCAAAAACTTGACTCATATCGTTCCGCAACCACCGTATTCGCCTGATTTGGCTCCGTGCAACTTCTGGCTATTCAGCAAACTCAAAAGGCCAATGCGGGGATGCCGTTTTGACACGATTGAGGAGATAACAACCGAATCGTAAAAAGGTTTTAAAGGCTACACCGGAAAAAGACTATTCCGACTGTTTCTAGAACTGGAAAAAGCGTTGGCAAAAGTGCGTTTTAGCGGACGGGGATTACTTTGAAGGAGATGAAATTGATTTGTAAGAATAAATAAAGAATTTACATTTTATAAACAATTTCACCTTACTTTCTGTTCACAGTAGTATGTCAGAAAAGTTATTTTAGAATCACAGTTAATATGGCTTCGAATGCAAAGGGTTAATACATAAATTATAACGTTATGTCAAAGTTTCGTTAGAAACTCGATTGATTCATACTGGGCGACGAACATGTTAAATTATTTATATTTTATATGTCGTTTATAGCACAGTTATGCTAATAGTTCGTGTTCCGAGGGTTGGTTGAGAAAAATCCGCAACGGGAAATAGAACGACGCAGGATTGAAAGGTAGAAAGCTGAAGAACGTTTTCAATAATAATCTGCTGCATAAATAGTGGGGAGAGGGGGAGGGGGGGACAGCAATTGCATCGGGCATCAGATCAACGGCATTACGTCCGCGCGAAAAACGGTGGACGCGTTACCGTTTCCAGCGGCGCGATTCGTTATAAATAAAGCTCGGGGCTCGGAAATAAATCGGCGGACGGACCCCGCCGCGACGCGCCGCGCCTCGTTTCGTTTCGACGGCAGCGTGGCGTGCAGGTTGTCGCGAGTGCAGTCCCGCGACTACCGGCCGAAGCGGAGCGTATTGACGCGGCGGATTGTAGGCGCAGGTTAAATCGAGCAGACGGTGGCAGCGGTGGCGGTGGCGGCGACGGCGACGGCAACGGCAACGGCGTCGCGACGCCGGTTGCGCACGGTTCTGCAGCCGCCCTTCTCCGTCCGTCGTACTCGATCCTCCTCGTTCCACTGTGGTAACCCCCTATGGCAAACGCCGCTGCGAAAGTGGGGGCCGTCGTCCGCCGAGAGGGAAAACTTGGGGACGTGTGCGCGTGGGGGCGAGGATGAGGGGGGGGGGGGGGGGGGGCAGAGACTACTTGTTGCGCGTCGCGGCGCCCTCGTGACGCCGCCGATACGCGTCCCCCGACTCGGCGCCGAGCCACGCCGGCACGCCGAGTAGCGATAGCGTCGATCCGGAATCGCGGAACGACCGGACAAGCTTCGCGAATATTATTTATATTTACATTTATAAACATAACTATATTCTATTATATTAATGTATAATAAAAACCATGGAAAATGAATGCAGGTGCGAGGCACAAATTTTTTCTTCACGATTTTTCAGCTCCCATGGTATGATAAAAACAAGTTCCCTGTCGAAGTTAATTAGTATTTAACCGACGAGACACTGTAATTGCTTCAATATGAGAGCAAATTGATTTTTGATAAGAAAATAAGGTTACCATTCTATTATTAAAGGAAACTAAAAGTAATTTTAACTTCATACTACATTCAACAACTTTGCTGCATAATGAGCTTCAAATGACATTGAAAAACAATTTTCGAAACCAAATAAACGTAAATATTATTGTAAAAATGTTCGTTTATTTAATTTCAGAACTTAACACATCAAACAAAGGAGAAATCAATATAAAACGATATTGAAAACACGTATGTTAAATATGTGCATGTAATTAGTGTCGCCTCAATTAAAGACAGCAATAACGGATAACAGTATTTATAAGTCTTGAAGTTATATATCGCCGAATTATTTTATATATTGCGGTAATCAATTTATGGTAATTTTTCTTTCAATGCCGGCCGAAAGTCATCATGTTCTAGATCGTTGAATTCGTCTCGACGTCGCTTACAGTATTGTAAAGTTAAAATTACTTAGTTCCATTTAACAATATAATAGTGATCTTGTTCTTCTATTGATAATAATTTCGAATATAAGTAATATTCTTTAAAATTTAAACAATTTCTTTAAATACTAATTAACTGTGATAGGAAACATTTTTTTACCAAACTATCAGAAGGTTGTTGTTTATATGCCCTCTACATTTTGTAGTTTGCAACACTTTCGAAGTTGCAAAAATTTACAATTATGTTAAACATTATGTTTATCAAATGAAACTTATTATTTATTATTAGTTTTTATACTAATAATAGTATTACAATTATCTTCGCGATGATACGCGAAAGTCAGACGACATCGACTGATTTATCTATTAGATTTATCGTATCGATGGTTCTATTGGAGTCCTGTATTACAGAAAGGGTACTAATAGCAAGAATACGAATACGAGTGTATGACAATAATGACCTCAGAAAAACATCGGTATGATAATAACTAGATCGCGGATTTTATGTATTTATAACAAACATGAGCTAATCAGGATTAATATTTTCCTTCATAAAAAACTTGTTTTCTGGTGAAAAAAAACAGATCGAAAAATTCGATACCAAATTCACTTCAAGATCATATACAGAAACCATAGCCAAAATTGCAGCTCAAAAACTTTATCATTGTTCGAGTTTATTCATATAATTATACTAATATCGAATTATTAATAATAATTATTAGAACTACGGTTGTGCGCGTACCTATTGGAGTTGGACGAAATTTGATTCGGAACACGGGTAAGAGATAATAAATTTAATAAATATGATTTCATTCGATAACGTGCGAATAAAAATATCCGATCGAATGAAAATTCAACTAAGCTCAATTAACCCCTTGCCGTACTTTAACGAGCCAGACTCGTGACGGAGATTTCTAGTAATAAGCTGTTAGGTACGAATGTTCATCGGCTCCTTTAAATAGGAACTAAATTTAATTCTCTTGTCACCAATATTTAAACGTTCAAGTTGATGCAAGTACATCATAAATGTACTTTATGAATACAGAATTACGTAAATATAAAATTATATAAAAATCCTTTTTATAATAATTATAAAATAAGTAAATAACAAATGTAAACAAAAAATAATATAACACTATATATAAATAATATGAGTATAAATATAAAATTCCTTTTTCTTCGAAAAAATTAGTGAAATCGAAAACATTCTAATCATAGCAATTGTAAAGAAAATGGTACGGCAAGGGGTTAAGCAGTTGTCCTGCTCGAGCGAAGGATTAAATGTCCGTTTCTGATCGAAGTTTGTGCCATCGCTGGCCAACGAGCATCGATAGCAAGCCCCTTCGCTGGCGACGCGACCGGCGCGTCGCGGCGACGTCGTTACCACCACCATCCCCGGTCGCCACCACCACCACCGGCGTCGCGACACCGGCGTCGTCGCCACCACCAACGTCGACTCGTGACGCCGCCGTCCTCGACAAAAATAGACGTGTCGTCGCGACGCAACAGATATCATTCGGCCTCCAAACGACACGCGCATGGAATTCTGACGAGGACGTCCTTCCTGCGATCCTTTCTTCGTGATTGTTCATTATGCGACGCTTTCTTCATTGGTCGTTCATTGCGCGATACTTATATCATTCTTCATAACTTATTCAATGATTGTTCATTTCCATGAGCATCCTTCAATGATCGTTCGTTATTGCAATCACTTTTCACTGGTTTTCATTACCATGATCGTTCTTTATTGATTGTTTATCACGCGATACTCTTTCATCATTATCATCATATAGGTCTTCATTATTTATTCATTGATTGTTTGTTATAATGATCATTCCTCATTGATCGTTCACTATTGCAAATATTTTCAGTTGATTTTTCATTATCATGATCATTCTTTATTGATTGCATATTCCACGATACTCTTTCATCACGTAATTCTTCATAATTTATTCATTATTTGTCCATTACAATGATTATCCTTCATTGATCGTTCATTATTGCACATTATTTTTCATTGGGTTTTCATTACCATTATGATGGTTCAGTGATTATTCTTTACCCTGATCATTCTTCATTGATTGTTTATTAACGCGATCATTGTTCACTGATTATTCGCTATCACGATTGTTATTTATTGATCGTTTATTACACTTCCATCATTATCATCTTTGTCATGCAATTCTTCATAATTCGTTCTATGATCATTACTTATTGACTGTTCATTACCACGATGATTCGACATTGATCCTCCATTACTACGATCATTTTTCAGTGATTATTCATTACCGCATTCATTATTCATTATTATAATCATTTTTCATTGACTATTGGTTGCTAAGATCATTATAAACATGGAAGTATATTTAAAAAAAAACTTGGACGCAACGATTTTTATCAATACTTTTAACATGAGGTTAGAAACTATTGCATTACTATTTGCAACTAGTAGAAACGGTAGATCATGATCAGACACCGCAGTTGATTCGTATTTAATAGAATAAAAACCAACTTTACGTTTTATTTAAATCTATTCGCAATAAATAATTAAATTTATTTTAAATTGTATTTAAACTTAATAGAATATATACTAAATTTGCGTTTGAGTCATCATAATATCGAGACGCAGTTGCGATAAGGATACGGAACAAAATGTAACGAACATTATCCATTTCCGTTGCTCGTGTATATTGTCCTAAGAAAATACGAAATTACGATTCTCTGTTCCATGTTGGAAATTATTAATGATAAAGGTACTATAAGCGGAGTGGCCGCGGAAGAAATTGTAAGACAAGGGGTTATTCGTTGAGTGCCGCGCTAAATTCGCATGACTCTCCATTTACTGGGCCACAGCTGGTCCATGTTGCCCCATTTGCTATGTACACCGGTAATATGTGTCTCGCAATATTTATCAAACAGCAGAGAACGTGGGTATTTCGCAACAAGTTACTCCACTAACTGGGAAACCGGATGTTAAACGTTAAGGGAGCAAAGAACGTTAAGGGTGCTTTCCAAAGTAATTGATGACATTCCTCCGAACAATCTACTGCACTAAGAATCGGACATTCAACAAGTTTGTCACCGCACCCTCTTGGAAACGATGCAGCGAAGCGAGGTCATCGCTCGTCTGACCAAACCGATCGCATTCTACTTCGACGATCGAGCGCCGCGAAAAATAACTCCGAGGTGAATCGAGGAATAGAATTGCAATTCTGTCGAACAATTTGAGCCTGACAAATGGATAGCGGGTTTCTTATACAAAATAAAAGATGTCTGCATTGTTTGCAAGGTAAAAAACATCTACATGGAGATTTCCTTTCTTCTTTGAAATGTATTATTCATATTAATTCGCTATTATAGTGTAAAAAGGAATTTTATATTTATCGTGTGCTTACATTTACTCGAACGTTTAAATATCAGTGACTAAAGAATAAAATTTGATTCCTACTTAAAGGAACCGATGAACATTCATATCTAACAGATTATTGTTATAAATCTCCATCACGAGTCTGACTCGTTAAAGTACAGCAAGGAGTTACAAAGAACAAATAAGTGCTAATCAACGCAGTATGAAAGGAGTCGCAGTGCAAGGGGTTAATAATTACTTTGTTGCGACGAAAGTAATGGAATAGTATTTTTAAATTCGATAAAAATATTTGCATTGTTTTATATTTTATAACGTTGAATTACGTCTCAACACTTTGACGTGCCCAGCACACTGGCTTCAAAAATTTCATAAAATCAAAGTATTTTGTTCAGTTGATTTACTATTGCGAAGTTTATTGAGACGTCAATTACTTTTTCGACATTTTTGGCTGGTGCAAATCTGAATAAAGTTATGAAATTGCAATGGATTGAGGTAACAATTAACTTTTAAAAATTAAATTTTCAATGATTCTGTAATCCATTGATTTATTAACTTCAGAGCCAGTTAAAATGATTTCAAATCAGTCCAAATGACCGGTTCTCAATATTTTCTTTCACAATTTCTGATGTTAAAAAATTGTTTTATCATAAATTTTTATAGAAACTCCTTCATTCAAACGTATATTATTATAAAAATCGTAAGAGGTTTAACCTAGTAATTGTTATTAAACAATACACCCTAGTCGTATTCGGGACCCTGCCGATCTATTATTGATAATATAAATAGAACGAATCTAATTCATAATATAATTACGAAACATTTTTATAAAAAACTGTGCACAATCGATTCTAATCCTACAAATTTTCGTAAAGTCACGTGTGTGTGTGATCCTGGTCGCCAATATGTCAGAAATGTAAATCGTGCACGTTAAAATGCTAAAAGACGAGTAAAATAAATTTTGGAGTTGCTACAAATCATCATAACCTGTAATTCTAAACAAATTAAATTCTAACATTTACTAAACAGAGATCATTTGAACGAAAAATGGTATAATTATAACCATCCTTGAAAAATATATATTATTTTTAACAAGTTACATATCATTTCGATAGATAGTCTGAAAAAATGACGGCATTCTATGAATGGCGGTGCAACAAATTGCCGCACGAATATGTGTTAAGAAGAACCTCCAATACACGCCAATAATGAAGAGTTCGAGGCACGAGGTTGCCTCGATTAGAACAGTATCTCCACTAACCTGAATCTGATGTCCGGGGTTGTTAATATGTAGCTGCTGCGCCTGGTTAATTTGCAGGGAAGAGGTGCCGGATCCCGAGGGAGGCCTCGGCGGCGTGGAGCTGGTGAAGGGTGCTTGCGATCCAGTCTGATTGGGTCCGGCGCCCTGGGATCCCCTGGGCGGCAGCGGATACCCGGGACTGCCGTGATTAGGCATCGATCCGGGACTGCCGCCGTACGGGGAATACTGCTGCTTGTAGCCGCCGGTAGGTCCTAGCATGCTGGGCTTGCCGCCGGTGGCGGGCTGTGGTCTCTTCATGTCGGCAAGGCCCTGGGCGAACTGGGTCTGCGAGCCGACGAACATGTCGTTGGTCTGCTGGCTTTGGAAGCCGGCAGTGCCGTTGTTCTTGTGGTAGGAGCCGGTACCGGTGGTCGCTTGGGCTTGTCCACCGGGCGGACCAGTGCTTCCGGGGCTGCCGAGGTAATCCGAGGTGCCGCCGAACTGTGGGAACTCGGCGTAAGGCGACCTGGCGGTCGGCCCTCTGGCGGCGGCGGCCGCCGCGGCCGCGCCGGGGTTGAAGCCTCCGAGGCCGAGTTGCTGGCTCTTGTGTTGGTGCTGCTCGGCCATTTGTTTGAGGGTCTGAGCCGCGGGGCTCATCTCCGACTTGAAGTCGAGGCCCGAGTAGGGCAGCCTGGCAGGTGAGTACTGGGCGGAGCCGAGGCCGCCGGGGCTCGAGTTGGCGGGCAGGGAGCTCCCGTTGTTGTTGGCGGTGCCGTTGTTCACGCTGTTGCTGTTCGTGTTCGCGTGCTGCTGGTGGATCGCGTCCTTGTCGTCCTCGATCTTGATCTGCCCGTTGTTCGTCGCTATGCTGTTGTTGTTGTTGTTATTGTTGGCGGCCGCAGCGGCCGCGGCGGCCACCGCGGCGTTGTTCGCCAGCGCCTCCACCGGGATCTTGTCCTCGAAGTCGAAGTCCTTCATGAACTCCGGATGGAAGTCCGAGATCTCCGAGATCAGGTCCTTGAACGCGTCGGACGTGATGATCTCGTCGCCCGTGTCGTCGCCCATAAAGTCCGAGAACCCGGGGAACCCGCCGCCGTTCGCAGCCGCATCCTTCTCCAACGCCGCCGCGCACTGTTCAAGGTCCACGAACTCGTTGTCAGGCTCCTGCTTGCACTCCACCAAGTTCCCGATGTCCACGCAACCGATGCCACCGCCGCCGGCGCCCGGGCCGGTCGTCGCACCGCTGCCCGGCCCCGGCCCACCGCTGCCGTTGTTCCCGGTCTGGGACCTCGAGGTGGCCGAGGCGGGCGTGTCCGGGCCCGACTTCGGCGACGACGACGCGTTCAGCAGGTCGCTCTTCACCGACGCGTTCGTCAGCGCCTTCACCGTCACGTTCGTCGAGATCTGCTGCGCCTGCGAGTTCGCCGCCGACGTCGTGAACTCCAACTGCTGCACTATCTCCACCGAGAATTTGGTCAGGCCCTCGTTCCCGCCGCCGCCACCGCCGCCGGCGTTTCCGCCACCCGCGTGGGTCGGGCCCGTCGAGTTCGCTCCGTTGCCCGGCGGGTGCTGCCCGTGGCCGTGATGGGGGCCGCCACCGCCGCCGCCGCCCGGCCCCTGCTGGTGCTGATGCTGCGCCTGCGTGCATTGCAGCTTCACAGGCGGCTCGCCGAAACCACCGTCCCCGCTACCGCCGCCGGCTGGCTCCAACTCCTCGGCCGTCCTCTTCACGAATTTTTGCTGCTGAAACCAAAAACAAGGGGAACATCAGCCGGGTTCGGTCGCGCTTCGCGTACACCAACGGACTTGCAAACGGATTACGAGCCAAATATTCTTTTCAAAAACGTGTTCTCTGTGCCCCACGGGATACGTAAAAGAAAATATTAGAGTAGCGTGTACAATTAATGGCCTGTAAACAGTGAGAGAGCATTTTCCTAAAAAATTAGTAAACGTGAGATAATGCTTAATAATAATCATTTAATAATATTTCTATGGTCTACATAGTTTTGTCCCGAATAGATCATATCTTGTTGTAATTTACATTTTGTAAATACCTAAATAAATTTAAAACTAATTACGCATATTCGATTTCATGGAATCATTAACTTGATCTAAAAACTGCAGCTATAGTAGTCAGTTCTATTTGCTTATATCAGGTTAACAAAATCTGTAACAATTCATGTCTAAGTATTACACATGTTTGATTTATGCTGCAAAGTTTACAAAATAAAGTAGTTATTTGACTAGAAAATGTGGATATTTTGTGTTGGACAATAACTAAAAAAAAGTTATGGCAGTATTCACCCAGCAATTGACCTACGTAGTGTTGCTACCATTGTTCAATATTTTAGGCTACTCTTTATGTATATTATATGATTGTATAATGTGTTGAAATTATCTGAATTAGTAAATAATATAAAGGCAATTATAAAATATATAAATATTATTCTGAAATAGGTAGAACTTCGTTAAATACGTTGACTATAAGAATTTTTAGATTAACTGCATTATTATAAACAAAAATGATAAAAATAAAAAAGGAAAATGATGAATGTGTTAAGAAATATTCCACACAAGCATGGCAAAAGCTACCGATGCTGCAAGTAGAGAAATGTCTACACTAATATACGCTTTTGCTTTATACAGAATTGCTAAATCAACATTATTGTTTAGATTAACATACCTTCATGTTATTGTTAATTATAAGTACTGTTATATTCAAATAGATTGTCATGCGTTATAGATTTAAGTTTTTATCGATAAATTAACTGTTTTGTCTGTCAGATATGATTATGGAGTGTTTTCATAACCTGTCAAACACTGTACAATATCAAATCAATAACTGTAATTTATACTTCTACTAATAATTAATGATCTTTACATTTCTTTCCGTGTTTTAAACAAATTCTGTATTTATGTATTACTTCTATTTCTTGTGTGAACAAGAATTCTATTACTTGTGTGATACTTCTGCTTAAAAAGTCAATCACTATAATTATTACTGTAATTGTTATGCTATCCTAGAAAAGGCGAGGTAAGCAGCTCATTTGCATTACTAATTGACAGCAATATGCGTGAATTTGTAACATCATGGACAAAATCGAAAGCTTTTCGAATTATTATTACTATAATTATATTACAACTATAATATAATAATAATAATTCGAGAGACTTTTGATTCCATTTAAGATGTTACATATTCACACATACCACTACGCATACAGCTACCATAAAATGACAATTACAATAATTATATTATTATAGATATTATACTTGTCAGCATATAGTAGTTATAATAAGAATAATAAGTCAATAAATACAAAAAGATTCTACTATTCTATTTTTTAAACGTCAGTCATTTTAACTAATTTTGAAATAGAAACATCGTCGTCTCAACATAACTAGTATTAGTACTAATAACATGCTAATTGCAATCGCATACGGTATTTCTTTCCATAATTTCCCCTGCATTTTGAACCCCTTGCATTTATTAGCATTTATTCATTCTTAATACGTTCTTTAATAGGACTAGACAATTCCTATTTCATGTATTGTCTTTATTTACTATCGTTTCTGTACTTTGATAACAGAAGAATTAAATTTGGTTTCGATTTGAAATGAATTAGGAATATTCATATTTAGTAGATTATGCGTAAAAATTTTGTCGCGAGCCTGACTCGTTATTGTAGTGCAAGGAGTAAAAAATGATAGAAAGAGCGCTTGTAGAAATTCGAAAATCGTTGTCGATATCCTTTTCCATTTTGAATCCCGTTCTCGCCGCTTTGATTACTTTCGCTCTCATAGCAAGCGTTCGTGTATTCGACGGATAATTAGCGTCGATTTCGCGGTGATCCGGCGGCTCGGCGAGTCGACCGAGAAAAGTGGCGAGACCGCGAGAAGGAACGCACCGGTGGAAGGCGCCTCGGAGGGATTCCGTCCTCCCGGTGCCACCCACGTCGAGATCGCAGCCGGCCAAGCAGCGTGAACCGGGAGCCGTTGGAAAAACGGGAGGAACGCGGTAATGGCTTCTAAATCCCGCGGTCGCTGCTCGGCCTTGTTTCCCATTTGCAGCGAGCGACCGGTCGCCTCGCGTCGCCTCGCGTCGCCTCGCATCGCCTCGCATCGCCTCGCGTCGCCTCGCGTCGCCTCGCGTCGCCTCGCGTCCCGTCGCGGCGGATCGACGACGACGAGCATCCTGCTCGTGGGTCAAGGCAAAACGCGCGGATCTCGAGCATTATCTTTAAACCCACCGGTTTTTCTGGGAGCCGGTCGCGGCAACCGGTAGCGCAGGATATTTAACTCGGGGAACGGGATGCCTCGCTACGCCGCGCCACGCCACTCAGTTTCTTTCGCAATTAAGCCGGCGATTTCTCACCGCGCCTGTCAATACCGGCCACGCTTTTTCCGAGGACCTTTTCTTTGTGCGGCTCGCCGCTGATGCCTGCTGCCCGCTTAGGCTCGCGGCCACCCCGCAGCCTCCACGAATCTCGAGCGATACCATGCGTGATTCTATGCGACCCACGGTCGGCTGGCCGAGTTAGGGGCAGTTCGCGAACAAATATCGAATTCTACGATTCCACTATTTATTCGCATTTCGTGGCTTCAAGGATTCGAGCAATATTAACCCTTTACACTCGAAGTCATTTTAACTGTAAATCTGAAATAATTTTCCTGGCTCACAGTATTTCCATTTTATGTAACAAAGGGCACTTTCATGCATACGAAATTGATTCTTGTAACTCATTCTAACAGTTTTCCACTTAATAATTTTTTAAATATGAATTTTCTTGGGACGTGATAGAGCGATTTTAGAGTCATCACTCGAGTACAAAGGGTTAACCAGTTGCGGTCGAAAACTTTTTCAAGTCTCGCTGGGTCGAATACATATACATTATTTAGTATTCTATCGTATATCATGATATTGTAGATATTATTAATATAATTATTTATTGTATTTTTGTTATTAGCATCTTATGCTTCAACAAATATTCGAAGAAAAAGTGGAAGATACACTTAATCAATTCAATTCGTTAAATTCATTTTTATTCAATTTTGTAACGTGGCACTTACTGCAATATTTTACAGCTCCACTATAGAATCAAATCACGTTTGGTTTTTTCTTGAAAAGATCAGAATATTTTTGTCAATTTATATTAATACGAATGTAATTCACAATAGATTATCATTTTATTGTACGTATCATGTCAAATTGAAAATTTTAAAATTTCGCGAGTTGCGCGCACTTTGTCGAACTTTTCTCCGAGATGCCGAATATGTATAACTAAAACCTTAGGAATACATAAAAATTTTATTATTTCTCACGATAAAAATAGCTCGCAGTAACTAAATATTACAGACGAATCCAACTGCTTATAACAAAGTCGCAATAAATAAGAAAAATGACAATAAATTTGTCATTGTTCTCTCTCTTGTAGTTAGTTGTATTTAGCAATTTTGAACAATTTTGCATCTTGCAACTTTGCAAGGTCTTGTTATCTTCATCCCACCTATCAGGATATAACAATAGAAACATGTAATCCTATTTAAAAAAAGTATCGGTGACCTCGAAACGTCGAAAAAAACGATCTTTAAAAATACATTGCTTCGATCGTAACACGTGCCCGTTGAAACCATACAATTCTTTCCTTTGGCATATTCGAGTATCATCAACGACAATGAAGAGATATTGGCCTGCGAGACAGTTTTAGCGGTGCACCCTGTATGGTTTCGGTGCGAGCGCAATAAATTCGTCCGCCCCTAATTCTGCGGTTCGAGAGCTGGCTGGCGCGGCATCGGCGTCCGCCGAGAAAATTGCGAAGAAAGCGCGAGGCAACGCAGACGCTTCCACCGCTGGCCGCAGCCAGGCCGTACATACCGCGAGGCGGAAACGAGAAAGTCAGCCCCGGGATTGTGTATACGTAGGTCGTAATAGATGCGAGACGGGATCCCAGGGAGTAGTTTCGGTCCGGCGCGCGCTGCCGCAGCCTTAGCGGAGCAATTTCGAGCAGCGAAAAGTGCGCCGGGACCTGCTGGATAACGGAAGCCCGCGTCAATATCCCCCTCGTGGTTCCTGCGCCGACCTCTTGATCCACTTTCCAAGTTCTCCTGTGACCGACGACCGGAATCATCGCTTTTCTACCCTACGGAACGATGACGACATTTCGCTTTGTTTATTGTTGCATTACTTATTCTATCCACTGGGTCCTTGGAACGTGGGTGTCTTTGGAACCGTGTACGCGAGAGAATTCATTTCGATTCTTAACCGGTCACAATTCTTGCAATCTCTTTCACAAGTGAATAATTTAATAAACAATATTAATTATACATTCTTCTTAATTTGTTGGTTACATTCCACGGGTATATTCGTCATGATTGAGATGTGGCGAGCGTAATTGTCACGGAAGGGTGGCGACATTTTGTGTTATGACGAATATACTCGTCACGAAGGAGTGACAGCATTTTGTGTTACGACGAGTATACTCGACACAACAAGATAGCAATATGTATTTGGTGTTAAGGCGAGTATATTCGTCGTGAAGGAGTGACAACATTTAGTATGGCGACGAGCAGACGCGTCACAAGAAAATAGGAACATTTTGGGTTATGGCTAGTATACTCGTCGCAGGAAAATGGCAACATTTCGTGTTAAGACGAATATACACGTCGCGAAAAAATAACATTCTGTGTTATGACGAGTACACTCATTAAAAAGAAATCGCAATATTTAGTGTTAGAACGAGTATTCTCATTACAAAAACAATGACTTACTCCAGTAACAACAAAGAATTCGCCACATCGCCTTTTAATCGTCGAAACTTTTAACATTCATTAATGAAACCTTGCGGTAAAATTAACAACGTTTAATCGATTCCGAATTGAATTCCCAGCATTTTCATTCCCCTTTTCGAATACGCAAGCGAATAAAAAATTTTGCGAATTCTCCCTTCTGCCATCGGCCCATACCGACTGCTGAAATATTTTTCGCGAAACGCTGCATAGTTTGCTAGTTCTCTCGGTTCCATTCGAACTGCTCCGCGCCGCGGTCGCCATAATGAAACGTAATCGCTTTTGGATTCTTTTCTGTTTCAGTCGGAATATCGTTGCCGATTTGAATTCCTCTTCAATTTCAGCGGGCTGCGTGAATCGCGCGATGCGAACGAGGCCGTGTATAGGGATTCACCTAAGCGCGTGCCTCAGATTTTATTATATTCCGTTTTCGAAAAAAAGCAGTTTCGATATTTTGCTCTGCTGTAAAATTAATCGGCAAACAAATTGTCGGTGCTTTTGGAGACTTGCCGTATGATTTCGATTATTTATGTATAATGAATGGAATTTTATTTTGAATTTCATGCTTTTGTGGCAAAAATGAGTGGGTGAACCTGAAAACAGTGAAAAAACAGAAAGAGGCTAATAACGTGTAGCGGCACACGGCCGGCGACCGTAATAACTATTAGAGCTGTCCGCTTGCAGATGCCAAGGATTTGGCGAAAAAACCTTCCTTGACGTTTGCAAGTACGGAAATTACTTAATGCCTTTAGTTCTTTATTTCTTTATTACTTACACGTGCACAGCAGACCTAGCTGAGGAAATGCCGCCGGCCGCGTACCGCTGCCTGGCCGAACGGTCAGCTCGGTACGAGGATGACGCGGGCGATATCCTTCGCCCCCGCCAAAAACTACCCCCGATTCGACTCCCAAAAAGGCCACGCCTTGTTTGGAACCTTATAAATAGCGAGAGCCAGAGACATGGCGAGACTTAGAATATAATTGCAGTTCGTCGAATCAACACAACTTCTCGTGTAAATAAAGCCAGATTGAGTTTGTCACACACGCAGTGTACTTTCCTTGTAACTCCTATCAACACGTTACAAACGTTACAAAATAACATTATAAAAATAATATAACATGTTATGTTACGTTAGTATTAGAATTATAATACTTATATGATATAATATATAATACCTATATTATATAATACAATATATTATACTTATATTAGCATTACAATATCATAATATAATTGATAAAATGTCTAACTAAATTCAGTCTCGTAATTCAACCTTACAATTTCAAACCTTACAAAACGACGCATGTCAGACGCCTTTAGCGCCCAGTAGATTTAGTATAACACGCATAACAATAAAAACCAGTTCAAGTGTAACAAAGAGTCTGGTAATTGCAAGTCGCAGAATCAAATGTTGCCCAGTGCGATTAAAAAGCTTGACATCTCGACGAAGGAGCAAAGAACCAATTAATAAGTGGTGCGTTTTTTTCGACGCCACGAGGCTATTGTCCGGGCGAGTCCCCCACACGGCAAATAGTTCCCAAGTAATTTAGGCGCGCACTCGGGTGAATCTGTATCAGGCTGTATTGGTTCTCCCAGGTTGGACACGACACGCGCTCGCGAAAGTGTTCCCGGGGCTCGTTGGAACGGGGAATGGACCTCGGCGAACTTTCAACGATCGCTTCAAACTTCCACGGAGCGTGGCCGGCTCTCTTTAATCCGTGTATCCAAGAATTCGCAGCAGAATCGGTTCACGCGACCGGTCCATCTATTTCCTCGATTTATTTCGACAGCTTTTAATTATCCTTTCCCCCGATCTCCAACCGTCGCCTCGACCGACATTCTATCGAGCTAAAGTGCACTTCTTCCCTCGCTCCAGCATTTTCAACAGGTCAAAGTAAACTAAATCAACCGAGCCCTAAACATGACTTACGCGTAATGCTTTAGAACTAAGAAACGATCGCGTTCGCCTTTGCCATTTTTATCTTATTTCATTTATTTCATTATGTTCTGTGTGAGTCTTTATACACTTAACAGCAAAATTAAAGCATCGCCAATTGTCAGTTTTTGATCAGCTCTAACTCCGTTATAAGTAAATTGTAATTCTTTTTTTAAATTAAATCTCAGAATCTCTACTTTACGATAGCATATACATATATATATTATTTCTTATCACACATTTATACGATTATAGTAATCTAAATATGCGGACATATTCATGAAACCAAAAAGTTGCAAGGCCAAAAGTTGTTCATAGACTTGTCTGTCGAGCTTATTAACTTTCAATAAATTTACAATTATTAAAGTAAATTAAAATTATTTAAGTAATTTAAAATTATAAAAATAATTTAAGATCAGTAAAATAATGTAAAATTAATGTGACAAAAATTACTTCGAAAGTAAACCGAAAAGCGGTCAAACTTCGAGCTCCACCACCTTCAACCAGAAAATTCCTCAAATATTCTGTACTCGACGGATGAAAATCAGAGACTTGGCTCTTTAATCCTTTCGCTTCGAGCGCCGCTTATAAGTGGCGTGCACAGTATGTCCTGTGGCTACGAGCGCCGCTTCTAAGCGGCGCGCACAGTATGTCTTGCGCGTACGAGCGCCGCTTATAGGCGACGGCCACGCGACGAATTCTTGGGTCGTCATCCCGACTCACGATACGAGTGTAAAGAGTGTGATGTTGGTTTATGCGTAGATCCGTGCTTCAGAATTTATCATACGAACTTATACTACTAATCACTTTATATTAGTATATTAACTTGTTTGCGGACAATAATTAATTAAAATTTAAATCTTACTTGTAACTTTTAAGTTGTAAATATTGTCATACCAAACATGTAAATAATACTCATTATATAGTAACAAAGATTGTTTTATTTAGCAAAATTGTTACTTAAGACCTAGGAAAACGTATATAGAGCAACAACGCATATTGTGCGTATTCGCGGCGCGCGCGTCCGTACAGAGATGTACATACTTCGGCGAATTGGACATCCGAAGCGAAAGGGTTAAAATGAGCACAAGTTGAAAATTACACGAAATCGGAGAGGTTCAAAAGATCGCCGATTTTTCGGACACAATTCACCCGTAAAACTTCTTTACACCGCTGAATTAGACGGCCGAAGCGTGTCGAAAAACCCAGCTGCTGTTCAGGATTTCTCGAAACGCGGTCGGTCGCTTAATAACCGGGAAATTCGATAAAAATATGCAGCCGACCGTGGAAATGAACGTCGCCGCGCGACGTTTATTAAACGCGTCGCAGCTGATAAACGCGGCGAGGAAGACAAAGAGCGCGACGAGCAGCAAGGATTAACCGTGCACCTTCTTCCACAGATTAAGACGACGTTACCTTGCCGCTTCTTCTTGCCGTTTCGTCGGCGAATATATTCACCTATTCTTCGGAGTGTTTTCGTTACCCAAGTCAACGGAACGTTGGACGACGTCCACGAAAATGTCGAGCGTTTACTCAATTCCTTGCAACTATTGCTGCATTAAAATAAAGAGAGTCTATAGGCTGACAGAGTAACCATTTCATTATGTAATAAGTTAATGACATTATCGTGGAACATAGAAATACATAGAACATTTTCACTGAGACACAGACATTTTTCCTCTGCCACAATTATTAGCAACATCGTGTAGAAACGCGGCACGAAAATTCGTAGGCTCATAACTAGACCACGAATTTTATGCATTTTTGATAAAAATGACTGAGTCAAATACGAAACTGTGAAGACATTGAAAGACTTTGAGAATATCTTTATATTACGTACCACTTATTAAAATCATTGAACAAATAATTATAAATATAAATATAAAATTATTGACAGTTTGTATTTAACGTGAAAATCATAGTCTGCTGACAACCGACAACGGGATAGATTGTTACACGTATTTATGCGAATTTTAACTTTGGCAGACGATAGCATTGAATAAACCAAAGTTAAGTGACATTCATTTATTTTAAATAAACCGAAATTAACACGTTCCGTACTACGTGTACCATTAGTGGTACACGTTTAACTTGATCTGCAGGCCACGTGCACCATAAATGGTACACGCAGACGTATTTATTTAACGCGCTGAAAATATGTTTTATGGCAAATTTAATTCTGTAAAATATATTTCCACTAAAAGCACGAGGCATTATACAAAATGCAGTCTATAACAAAGCTAAAAAATTTGTTCAATTGTTGTATATAGAAGAATTATTAATTACATGTAATGATCGACTTTTTTAGGCAAAGAATGCATAAACTGACATTTACAGCCGAACTGTTCTAAATAAACTAATTACATTTGAAATGATGATAACGTAATGGCATATTGTGTGATAATACATGAATTTTTATCCGAAACAACAAATGTCCTGGAGATTATGTCGGACAAAAACGACTTCGCACGGAACGCATTAATGAACATTAAATAACATTAAACAAACGAAAGTTAATAGATGAGATCAAATAAAGCAAAATGCATTAATAATATTAAACAAACAATAATGCAGCGACAAGGAAGTACGCGTCCCATAAAATGTCTTTGACATCGCGATTTAGCAGTATTTCGATATTCCGTGAACAAAGTGGAAGTTCGTCTGAAAGATCCTAATCGCACGAAGTTCCAAACATCGCGTAACAAAGTGCCAGCGAATCCCGGTAGCAGCCGCGTTCTACCTAGGGGAAGACGGTCCATTAAACCCGAAGATTAAACGTTAGAAAGTAAAAAGGCGCGATAAATTTGTCTCGGCGAGGGAATCATATTTCGCCGGAGGTGTCGGACGCGCAGCGAAACGCGAGTAAATGTGCGGTGGAAGAGAGAGGGAGGGACGAGAGAGAGAGAGAGAGAGAGGGGGGGGGGGGGGGGGGGGCGAGTTGAAGGGTTCACCGATTTTCCTCGCTGCCGCGGACCATAATCGAGACTGTCGACGCCGATACCACGAACGACGACGCAGTTATTAACACGGACATAAATCTTTCTCGACTTTCATTCCCGTCCGGTTCAGTTTCATCATGTTGCCCCTTCGCTTCTTCACCCTTCTCGCTATTTTTCCTCCTTCAACTCCCTCTAGCCCTCTCTCTTCAACCCTCGCGATCTTCAACCTTCTCCCGGTTCATCCCTCTCACTTCTTAACCCTCGATCGGTCCTTATTTTTCCTATCTAATGTGTCTCGCGTGTGATAAATTGACATTTTTGCATAAAATTTATATATTAATAAGAATCATAATCATAATAATAACAATAAGTTTAATATAACAAGATATAATGGGATATAATTATTTTTTATTCGTATAATTCCAAAAAAAATTCTAATAATTCTTTGATAATTTAATAATTCGATAATTTCCTTGTTGTTAGGAATACAGTTTGTTCTAATAAATTCTTTCTTATTTAAAAATTACTCGTTTCAATGATTGCTTCCTTATCTGAAAAATGATTTACTCAAGTCATTTTCTTCTTATTCCAAAAATTCTTCGTTCGCACAATTTCGTTCTTGTTCGTAAATTTGTTCATTCGAATATTTTCTTCTCTGTTCGAAAAGTTGTTGATTCGAATATTTCCTTTCTTATTCAAACAATTGTTTATTCTAACATTTTCTTTCTTATTCGAATAATTTGGAAGCGTAAGATGAGAGAAATAATTTGACGAACTATGAAAAAACACTTTATATTCCATCATTTTTATTCAAATCAATTATTTTCCGTACGAATTCCAATACGAATAAATTCTTATTTCAATAAAATATAAATCGCATAAATTTGTACTTGTATAAATATTGATTAGATTAAATATTTTTTCGATAACTTCGAATGAAATTTCCGACGAATCTTCCCAAAAAATAATGGAACAATGTACTCTGAAACTTGAAAACAGTTTCGAATCGGCACGAGCGACTTCAACCCTTTGCGTCCCTCCGCTTGCCATCTATCTGATTACCGGCAGCCCCAAGGCGACGTCCAGCTCTTTATCACGGTCGAAGAATTCGCGCGATCGATTAATCCAGCCCGCTTAGCGATTGCAAATTAATAGACGAGCAGTCGCCCGGACTTGGGAGAGCCCGATTCAACCCTCCCCGTCCCGTGTCTACAGACCCACCCACCCTTGTCCCAAAATCGGTTAACGACTGGCATCCCCGAGTTTGCCGAACTTGGACCAACATTATGCTAGTTCGCCCGGAAGTAACGGGCCGCTACATCGCCGGCGTGTTTGCCACCGGGAACGAATGTGTTTTGAATGGGGTTGACCGGCGATGCTGGCGCTTTGAATATTTCAAAATCTGCAAGGGACGTTGATACCCCTTCTAACGATTGTTCCCGAACTGTCGTTTTAAAGCCGGTGATCCACTGTTGGGAATTTCGCTTTCGCGAAAAATTGCCCGAAAATTAACCGTTCTACAGATATACAGTTCTGGTATTAACGTTTTGCGTGCGACGCGGTCTCGGAGGAATCTATCAATATCGATCGTAACATTTCGGTCGCGCGACTACTGGTCGTAGCTGACTAGTGACCAAAAAAGTAGAAAAGTAGTGACCAAACATTGCAAATAAAATAAATTACCCATTTTTCTATTAAATTTAAGTATTTTTTTAAGCTACTTTAATTTACTTAAATTAAAACGTAAGTTATTCCTTCAATGATGATAGGTGGTAATTAAATATAAGAGAAAAGTCGAAAGTTGGTATAATAAGGAAGAAATTCAGTGGACCATTTTAATATAAAGATGATAAAACGATAATGAACGAATAAAGTTAACAAAAAAGATCAAATAAATTATTTAATGATTAGTTCGTTTGTGATATATTCTAAAACATGGATCAAGCCATAAGCCTACGTCGCATTCTTTGCATTCGTCTCTATTTTCTCATCGAATTTTATGTCTACTATATACTACATACTTCCGCGGTTGATTTTTTTTAAACAATTGCCGATACTTGGTTGCTATGTTAAGAGTGTATGTTAAGGTTGCTATGTTTAGAGTGTAAAATAGATGTTGAATCAATTGGAAAACAGTAAAAGCTGTTATAGTCAAAAAGATACAGAGGGCGTAAATTTACGCCTTTTGTAAATATTGAAAGACACACGAGGCTGTATATTTACGTCTTTCTTGTATATTTTATTATTATTATGCAACCGAATTTCTGTATGAATCAATTCTTATTCGAAAGAATTTCTGTACAAATAAATATTTATTCGAATAAATTCTTATCATCTAACAGAAATAAAATCTTATTCAAATAAAACCTCATTTGAATCAAATCTTATATAAACGAAATCTTATTCAAATAAAATCTCATTTAAATAAAATCCTATTCAAATAAAATCTAATTCGCATCAATTTCGATCCGACCGGATATTTATTCGACGGTGTCGAATAAAATATTAGTCGTCTTAATCTCTCGTCCGTCACCCGAATCAAATTTGGCCGAGCGCTGGTCTGATTTATCAGCTCGCGTCGAAGGGTTATGGATCCTGGAAGAATGGAGTGCCACGGAGACTGGTTGACCGGTTAGCAGAAGGCGTCGGTGCGAGAAGATAAGAAGAAGCGTGTCAGTAACCTTGAGCCGCGCGAGCGTGCTCCCTCCTGCGTGGGAGGATACGCCGCTCTATTGAACGTTACGTTTCGTTAACGACGCTCTCCGCTAGCGAGGCGACTGTTAACACGACCTAAATATCAGCCGGCGAGCCGACGAGCCGTCGGTGTCGTGCTTTTAATCCTCGAAACATGTCCATCGCAACAATCGTTCGTTGCCGCCCGTTTTATTGATTTTCAACAAAAACCAGCCGACTACTCTACCAACCAACTGGCTCTGCCCTCGTTCAAACGCGCGATACCGACACCTTGCAGTATATCCTATTTACGGACATTTGTTTATTGTGCTTTAATGGGTTTGATCTTAACACTTTACCACCCGCCCGTCTCGTACAAATTTTTTCGCTTGGCGCCCGCAGCACAAATTCCGATTATGTACCTACTTCGCTTGTCGCCGGCCGTTCTTAAGGTTATCGACAGATTATTATAAATTGTCCAGTTTTACTAATCTCGACGTTAGTTCTCACGAGTTTTCACTCCTGTCTCCCTATTTTCATGAAATTTTTAAAATATACATATGTAAATAAATGTAAAGTTTGTTATAAATGTAAAGATATATATATATATATATATATATATATATATATATATATATATATAGTAATATATATAGTATATAGTATATATAGTAATTACCAAAGAAAATGTAAATAAAGATATATATATATAGATATCTTTATTTACATTTTCTTTGGTAATTACTCAGTATTTCTCTTTTAGATGATACGAAGCAAAACAATCTCCAAGATGTAACGCACCTTCACAAGTTTTTGTTTTTGGAACATACATGGCAGTTTCTTCGTTTTCGTTTGTTAGCTTTGGAAATGAGTATTAGCTGGCGTTGCTTTAGCTGACGGGAAAGTCTGTCGATCGCATCATGATGGGACGCACGCGTTGTAGTAGCGACTTCCGAGCCTTGCTCAGGACCAGGAGGTGTATGATCTTTTATCCACGATTCAGACACTTTCAATAAAAAATCATGAACTCGGAGAGTCTTGTGTTCTGTATTGAAATGTAGACCTGTACTGAATGCATTAAATAAAGCGCAGTTAAAAGAGGTATATAGAAACCTTTCTTGACCATTTTACAGTTTTTATATAGGGTAGTAACTCAGAAACTAGTCTGCCCGATCCACTCGTTTCATGTATTTATTGTAATCCATTCCTCTTTCGGATTTTTTTGCTGTGTAATTAGTTTTTCCATCGTATTCAACGAATTCATCAAATGAGTGAGTTCATTGAATTTATAGTATTCATCAAATTTTTCAATTTATTCATCGTGAATAATCGTATCTCCTCTTTCATCTGCCATGATAAAAGGGCACAAGTACTTTAAAAAAAAAATCTTACTGACGAGTGTAATATATTGTTACTTAAACAAAACAACAACAGACACAATACCATATTGGGTAGTACTATGCGTGTTACACCACTGTGGTGTTGCCGGCCGTTGAGCGGTACTTTGCGCGTTACAACACTGTGATGATGCCTGACGGCATAGTGTTAACACCTTCGCGACAAGCAAATTTCTTCTGTTTTTAACCCTTTCGTTACTGGTGCCAACTATAGACGGCGCCCGCGCAACGTACTGTGTGCACGGGTGCCGACTATAATTGGCATACGATATTATTTCAATATAGTATACATAATATAATAGAATACAATACAATTCAATACAATACGGTACAATAAAATACGATACATACTATATAATAGAATATAATATCATGTGATATTAGACTATAAATAACCCGTTCCGTGGCGTCACTCCAGCAGAGCGGATTGCCGTAACGAAAGGATTAATACTGAGTACCGACGAAAATATTTAAATTCTAAAGCTGGTTGCCGCAAACTTGTGTCGTTAAAACATAGATAAAGACGATGAAACTTGTTTTGAAATATCAATGTTGTTATGTGTTGTTTAAAATAAAAAACATTTTTATAATTACTATACTTTTGCTATAATTGCTTTAATAGAATTTTAAGTGACGTGAATTCACGTCAACGGTTGCGAATCTGTTAATTGTAATTTCGTCGTGTTACAAGCAGACTGTGGACCTGTGTGCAAAATAAAAATTATCTAAGGTAATTGCAATAAGTAATAATTGTAATAAATTGAAAATAATGAGAGGAATTAAATTCTTTTAATTCGCTTACATCATTAAATTCGATTTTTGCCAGGAAATCGGCGTAATTTTCGAAATACTAAAATTACAGAAAATAGAATTATAGTAAAGTTTCACAAACAAATTTTAGAAAAGAAAATTGTAAACTATATTATAAAAAAATTGTCGACCGTAAAAAAGAAAGAAAAATGAAAATCTATATTGTTGGTTTATACGTTTCGACGCGTTTAAAAAATCTACGCGTGTCACAATTCCAAAAAGATTCGCCGTCTAATTATAAGACTTGGACGAAGCAGCTGCAACTATAATTTAGGATTACGATCGAGCTTCTGCAACTGAGCTACATAGCAGTTTAACCGAAAATGAAATTCTACTTTGCATTATCGCAATATTTGTCTCTGCTAGCAAATTAATCGAGTAAATAACAGACGTATCTTTGCAATCTTAATCATTGTAAATTGCGTTGCGTTATTATTTTATTATTATGTCATAAAAGTGTCTTGAATAGCTTTAAAAAATATTTGACATTCTTATTCTGCATTGATAATAATTTAGAAATGATTTTGGCAAACATCTATCGCGTTTTAGTCAGTGAAATGAATATTTTTCCAGTCAACGTTCACTAATTTATATACTCAATGTATTAATAATATTAATATACATATATAATATAATAAATATAAATATATATAATTTACATATTTTCTTTTCCTACACGTTTCAGATCCACGGGCACATAAATTGGGACGATTATGGAAATTGGGACACGTGCTTTGCTTTTCCTCTGGCTCCATGTGACGCGCGGCGTTAGCGCGTTTCTACCTTTAATTGCGCAACATGGGAAAATGCGGAGCGGAATCGCAGAAAGCGCGAAACACGGCGGCGGTGAACGTTGATGTAACCAGAGGGTGACGTTCCGAGGGGCAAACAGTAAATAATAAACAGCGGACGAAGCGCATCTCATGTGGTTGCACGTGTCGCGATGGAACGCTATTTGCGGCTCGGGTATTTATAAGCCGTTCTAATTTAGCCGCAGACGTATAAATATCAATTCAGCGCGGCCGATGCTCCGCCACAATTATCGTTTTATTGTAGTACACAAATCGAATCGGTGTTCGATTTTTCTGGCCCGTGACGAGCCCGTCCCGAAAAAATTCATCAACCGATCCAACATCCGCGGGCCGGTCCCACCGGTCTGCTAACACTTTAATCCCCGTCTCCTTGGAACGTAATTTCGTTTTAGATTGTTGTTTCCGCGGCTTGACCGCCGCGCCGAAAATAACTGTTTAAAACCGTTACATAAAGGTCCGATTAAGAGGAAGAGCATTTGCTCGCCTTGTTTATCTGTGTTACACGGTCTATTCTGAACCGTAGGCATTTCTCAATGATATCGTTTTATTTATTAACATGTCGACTGCCGAGAATCTTAAAATTCCCAGAAATTTTAAATAATTTGATCAATGAAAATGAAAGCGGATACTATCTTAACTCTTTCGCATCTTGAATATATTCAGAAAATTCGATTCGTTGGAATATGTAGCTTAAATGTGTGTTATTATTTATATTATTCTTGTATGTATATGCTAGAAATCAGATTAAAATTTTATTCGACATTATGGAATAAAAATGATCGAATTTGAGTTCATTTTCATTCATTTCATTCATTTCATTAATTTTTAAGTTCATTTGAATAAAAATTTATGTCAGTTATGTTTGTTCATTCGAAAAATAGTTTCGTTTTAATAGTAAAAATTCGAATTGTTCATTCGAAAAATAGACGATTTCAGTAAAAATTATAGAATGCAGTGGTTTTCCATGGCTCCTTACTTAATTTTGTCCATGTTAGTCTTTAAAATTAACTTATTCGGTCAACAAGTATTGATATTATTATTTCAGTTATTTTTCGATCTCTGTTCGAATAATTCATTCGGAGAGAAATGAAGAATTCGAATAATTTATTTCAAGAAAGAATAGAGAATTCAAATAATTTATTAGAATAATAAATGAGGAATTATTCAAATGAAGAATGTAGAATTCGAGTAATGAATGAAGAATTATTCGAATAAAAACTGGTGAACTCGAATATAGAATGAAGAATTGGAATAAAGAATAAAGAATGTAGAATTTGAATAAAGAATAAAAAATTCGAAAATTGAAAAATTCGTATAACTAGATGGATAATGTAAACTAAAAAGGAATCATTCAACTAATTATTTTAAATAAATATTTATTCGAAATCATCCGAATAATAACCAATATAGAATGAACTATGTCAATATATATAACTGTCAATATAGCTCGAAATAAAAATAAAAACATCATCCAATCGACATTTAATTTTCCACCTCGCGCAGCTTAAACAATTGGGAAATCACGATCGAGGCACGCCTAAGCATATCGCCTCGTCTGAACTCGTCGGAACCGTGCGCCTTTCGTAGGTAGAACTGATCCCTGGCTGAAGGGACCTTTAGAAAATGCTCCAACAGGTGTCTTCATTCATGGCGTAGCATTTAACGAGAGGAAAGACGCTGTGAGCAAAACGCTACCGGATCAGTAAATCGATTTGCGGGCCAATTTTCGTCTTAATGCACAGATTACTCGACAAACGTGCGGCAGACGCGTTTCAAACTGATTCGATCGGTCAAAATAAATGTCGAAACTTCCGCATCGACTGTTCGAAAGTTCGATATATTTTGATGACTGCGTTACGACAATGTTAGTGGAAGTTTAAGAGGGTCTGGATTGGTTGAACGGAGTGGTAACTGAATCAAACGCGTTGCATTGTGATTTATTGTGACTGCAATTGCGATAAACAGTTATTGGAAAAAATACGAAGACACGATAGTCGAATTTATGAACATTGATAAATTTTTGTTTAATATATGTAGTATCGTAAATGTAAGGCGAGCGTTAGATTTTAATGGCAATGTAGCTTTTAAAACAATCTAGGAACCAGGAGGCGCAACGTCAACGGAGGCGCGGCATCCGTCGTTGCGATGGCAACAGTTAAACAACGAAGATCGGCTAACGCTTCTCGTCTATTGAAACGGGTGGTAGAGTTGTTCTGAAAGTCGAAGTGTAAAGAAGTCTAAGAGTTGTCGTGTAGTCGTGTTCTCAGTTTCAGTATTTTTCTGCTAATTATTCTAGTCTATAATTTTCTAATTCTAAAAATTTATTATTAAATATGCTCCTACATATATGTAAATTGCTTGAGGAAGAAGTATGTTTATATTTCATGTTTGTGTCTTACAATTGATCGAGATTGTTTTTATTTCGTATAAAAATCGTCCATTATCGTTCGATTGAACATTGTATGTACGATGACGTTGGCGGAAGTTTGAAAGCGATGATCTATCAAATAAATGTGTTACAATTATTTTGTTATAAATATCTTACAATTGTCTATATGTTAGCATGTAAGTATCGTACGTTGATGATGGTTTGAGTACGTTTGAATCGATTCAAACAAAAATTCCTTGTCTCGTGCAATTCCTAAGCATTGGTTACTCAATTGCGCGCGTTGTAAGAATTCAGTGACACCTAAAGAGCTCAGGTTGCGATCGTTTGACCATGTCTGAAAGCTCGCTTGATAATTCGACCTACTGCAAAATACTCTGTCAAATAAGCGAACTGGTTTCTGGAACAAAAGTGTTCGATCTAGCGACAACCAAGGGAGCCGAGGTTTGAAAAATGGCGTGGTGGTTCGAAGCTAGATCGCCTCGTACACCATGGAGGCAGATACGGCGTCCCGTCTGACCTCTCCAAGGACTTTCGTAATGGAGTTGTATCAATAATATAAGGCCGTAATAACTTCGGAACCAGGGGCTGCCACACCCTATTAACCGCATCGCTTCCACCGCAATTACAGTACGCCATCGTACACTCGTGCCTTGACGCGATATTACTAGGCACTGATAATAAAGTTACACAGAGATAGTCCGGCGATAGTGTGTGCCACGTCCCCGCGACCGCCGGCGACGGCGACGGCGACGGCGACGACGGATAAATTGTTTGTTAATTATTGAACCGGAAACGCCTTGTGACGTCGGTGCAGACGCGATGCGACGCCCAAAAGGCGAACGATTCTTCGAACCTGCCTCGCTCGGCCAAATCGAGAAGATAATCAGAAGCGAGTCTCTTCTTTTCTCGACGTATTTCACCTTCGCTCAAATCGCAGGCATTACAAATTAACACGTTCCATTTTTTAATCGACGATTAAAGTATTTAGTTATATAGTTGATTAAAACAATTCAAGTAGAACACTTTTAAAATTACAGGACACGTTTTTTGAGATTAAGAACAATTAGAACTTTCACGCGATTTATTTTTAATTGAACGAGTTTGGAACGTAACATTTCTCAAGTCGAGATTCGTTTTTAAATCAGGAATATTTCAGTGCAACACTTTTTACATTGAGGAAAATTGAAACTTTAATACGATTTATTTGTAACCCTTTCGCTACGGCTCGCATTACTGCGTAATTGACATTGAGGCACGGAATGCTACGAAGTAGAAGTTGTTTCTTGTTCTCTAAATTTTACAATGATATTTATTTCATTTAGTAATATCATTTTACTTTCTAAAATATAAAAGTTTGTAATCATAATTTATTTTTTAAATACTATAGTCAACTGTTTGGTGATTAACAAAAGTATCTCATGTAAAGTGCGAAATAAAAGTATATGCGCACTATGTATACGCTCTTCGTATATAAATGGTCATTCTTCGAGGGCGTAGATATACGCCCGTCGGAGCGAAAGGGTTAATCGAATAAAATTGAAGCGCGACGCGCTTTAAATTGTCAAAATTTGATTTAACTTAATATATATATATATACGAAAAGGAAATTAGTATAACAACGATGTAAGAACACGTGTTGCGCGCACGACTACCGAATCGAGAAGGAAGACAGATGGAGCAAAAGGAAGGCAGGAGGAAACGAAAGCAATTAACGCACGCGCAAATCACCTCCATGACAACATAGGCCAGTGCTGCCCAAAGTAACTAGATCACGCTGATCTACGCGAAATAACCATATTTCTTACATGAATTAACCCTTTGCCGTACCCTTATTCATACGAAGAATGCGAATTACAGAAACTAATTAACGATGGGAGAATTCCTGACGGAAGATACTCATTTGCAAGCATCAATTTTTGCAAATGGTACAAACCTCTCTCGATGAATCGACGATATTTGATAATTATTTTTGTGACGATGGTTTTAGCGTTGCTAGGCTCTCTGACGATGTCGAATTTATTTCTCATGTATTTTAATAATATTGTTACGGCGAATTGTTCAAATCAAATCGCTGTAATGTGATACTGCCCTGAAGTTGACAACCCTTAAGGAAATAACTAACGGGTCACGGAACCGTTGTGTCGGCGGACACTCGACAGTTGTGATCGTACTGCCGAGCAATCAACTCGTGTCGTTACAAGAAATTGTATTATATTAGATATTTGGTACGCAATTGTATTATACTGTATAGGGTTAACTGTATAGTGTAGGCTATGAATAAAATGCCGCGTCTTATACCGTGTAGAGCCAACGGAGTACGCAACAATATTTTAATAATAGTATTTCCAGGGCATAATGTTCTTTTCTAATTTAAAGCTACATCATCCTAGATACATTTCTTCACGCGACTCTTGAAAATTAACCCTTTAAACTATAATAACGAGCTAGACTCGTGATAAAGATCTCATGCAAGATCTACTAAATATGAATATTACTGATTTCCTTTAACTCGAAATCAAATTTAATTATTCTTTTATCAAAAATTGTCTTATTAAAAATCTTATTGAAAAAAATATTGTTGAAAATTAGGCTTGCGCTTTGTGCAGTGAAAATGCTGCTGTACAAATATCTGACATAACAATAGACGAAGAAGCGCGATGGTTGTTCATTCGTTATATTGATTTGATTGCCAAAATACAGTTATCTTATATTTTACAAATATTGTTAAATTATTTTATACCTATCTCAATAAATTCATATTAACTCCATGCCGTACTTTAATGAGTCAGATTCGTGATGGAGATTTCTAATAATAAGCTGTTAGGTATGAATGTTCATCCGTTTTTTTTTTGTAGCAATCAAATTTTATTTTCTTGTCACGAATATTTCAATATTTACAATTCGTAACAGTGTGAATGTTTATCCGTTCCTTTAAGTAGGAATCAAATTTTATTCTCTTGACATCAATATCTAAACATTCGAGTAGATGTAAGGACAGAATAAATATAAAATTCCTTTTTCTTCTGAGAAATTAATGCGATCAAAATATTGTAATCGTGGTAATTGTAAAGAAAGTGGTACGGTAAGGGGTTAAAGAGAACTGAAACTTTAACGCGCTTATTTTTAATTTGGAACAATTCGATGAGAAAAGGGTGGATGAGTCGAGCAGATACATGGGAGTATCTTCCGATCGACAGGAGCCTGGAAACTGGGCTCCGAACTTTCCGCCCCAATTTTTTCCACCCCCGAGCACCGACTTCCGAGCCAAATTGACAGTTGGACGGTTGGACACGGGTCCAGTTGGATCCGGAGTATAGGTATTGTTATTTCAATATCCAGTATCTAATAATTGAGTGAAATTTTCACATGTTCCGCTACATTTTCTCCTAATAAGGAAAAAAGAAGTCGTACAATTTTTAAACAATGTCCGACCAAAATTTTTTTTTTTCTTAGAGGTTTTACGTCGCATTAGCTGCAAGGCTATTAGCAACCTTCTATTTAAATAGACCCTATATTTTGTTCATTAAGCCCGTATCTCTCAGAAATTTTAATAAGTCCTTGATTTTGTTGCTGTTTATGTTATCCTTGAGCAGTGGTTTTAGTTTGTGTTTGGTGCGCATATAATTGTATTTTCGGCAGTTTAAGATTAGGTGGTCCGTTGTCATTGACCAAAAATTAACACTGCCAAAAATTTGAAAATATAATTTATACATTATAAAACATCCTTTCTTTTATTAGAACTCGATATTTCACTTACAAATCTATTAAATTAATTTTTAATTTTACGATATTAAATTAGTTTTTAATTCCGTGATATTAAATTAATTCTTAATTTCACGATATTAAATTAATTCTTAAGTTCACGATATTAAACTAATTCTTAATTTCACAATAGTGAACAAATAATCATCGATGAATAAACTTTTGGTCATTTTTACCCATTATCACATAAGAGGGTAAAAGAGTGTGTTAATAAAATTGTTGAAAAACATGGCGAACGGTCTCACGTGCATACTCAATTACATATTCATAAATTAGTTTCGCCGTTCGATTGTTAACTGTCGTCCCCTTAGGACACTAAACGATGAACCTGTCGCCTCGACATACTCTCACACCAGTCCCGAGCCTGTTAACTCCTTGCAGTACCTTTACCTTCGCAATAAAAATGCTTAAATAATTCTAACTGTAATCATTTGTTAGTGAAGAAATAAAATCGATATTTACAATGTGCCTATCTTTACATCAGGACTTAAACATTAACGATGGAAGGACAGAATTTGATTTCGACTTAAAGAAACAGAATAACATTCATATTTAGCAGATCATTATTAGAAATCACAATCAAGAGTCAGATTCGTGAAAGTACGGCAAAGGGTTAAACGATCGAAATCGGGAGAATGTTGCGACGATAGTCGAACGGAAGATTATCGACGCAGCTCGAAGGCGAAAATACGAACGGCTCTAAGCGCGTCGGAGTAATTTTATTCAACCTGTGTATCGCTGTTGCAAGATAAGACTGAATATGGTCGAGGAGAGGATCGAGGAGGCCACGGGCGAGCTTCGAGTGCGCGTTCACAAGGGCCAACGTGCACGCAAATCCATATTTAGACTGGATATCGGTTCGGTTACTTTTAGACGAGCGGATAGCAAGCGCTCGCTCGGCTCGGCTCGGCTCGGCGTGGGCGTGGGCGTGTGCTCGCCCATCGAAAAACTCGCGAGTGAGCGAGCGAGCCGGCGAAATTCGCTCCACCGGTGGCAGACTGTTCCGATCGTTTCGAGGCGATGCTCCGTGCGGATTACTCCGATGCAGTGTCTTTCGAGAGGCGACCTTGGACCGTCTGGCCCATGATTCGTTATCCATGATTCAGAACGTGGATGCGCGACCTTGATTTTGATTTAGTTTATTTATATGTACGGGTAAACACCCACTTTTACAGTAAAGAACGAAAACATATTTCCTCCATATCGAAATGATTTTTCTATATATAAATTTGCATCCAATCGAGATTTTATTTTTATTACATGAAATAAAAGTTATATAAATACTTGTTATACTCGTATAACGGTATCAATTATTCTAAAGTGTGCTTACTTAACTCTTTCGTTACGGGCGTATACTGTAATTCTCATATGATATCAGTTAAATATAATATGCTTAATATAATAGAATACAATACAATAAAATGCAACACAATATTATAAAATATAATGTAATACAGGACTATAAATAATCCGTTCCGTGGCGTCACTCCAATGTAGTGGACTGTCGGAACAAAAGGGTTGGAATATTATTTAAAAAAAATGGGACAATCATTTCGATAGAAATGTACATAATTTATTGCATTTTATGTATATAAAATTGAATTTTACAACTCGTATAATAGTTATACTCTTAGTGGTTTTTTAAGGATAAATAAATATGATAATGTAAAAATTACTTTGGAATATGATACAATTTTGAGCAGTGTCTCAGAGTGACCACTCGAGTGCAAAGGGTTAATTACGTTCGAAAGTAAAAGAAAGCCACAGTAATTGGCTGCTAGCCCACGGTAACTGGCGCCACTAGCCTATGGAACGGCGAGCGTTCCCGTTCAGATGATATCGCCTGTCAACTAATGCCGCGCGCGGGGCGACGCACGATAGATCCGCGTGTCACCAGGCGAAACGGCGAGCGCGAGCCCGGCCTGGCCGTAGACTTTCGTCGCTTGATATGCAGATTCCGGTAATTACAATAACAAATCGCGCTGAGGCGGGCATAATGGGATCACGTGATTGTAACGTGCGTAAACGGCACAACACGTACGCGACACGGGAACTCTACCGTCGATCGACGCGCGTCCGCGCCGCGTCGAGCGCCGCGCGTACGTCAGAAATCATCGTAAATTCGCGACCGACGGAAGCAGATCGGCTGCACTTTGATCGCTCCGCGTCCACGATCGTTGCCGCAGTTACGCTATATTATATGCATCCCGTTGATCGCACGCGTCCCATCGATGTTTGTACCGGAAAATGATTAACCGTGGTTCGAGGACTCCTCGCGCGTGCCCACTCCTGCTCCCAGAATTAAATAAATCCGACATTGTTTACGCTTTTCGGTGCTTTGGAGGAAATAGATATTTGTTTGTGTTCGCGACGATGCGAATGTGTGACCATCCTTTATACATACTCGTCATTTATATCATCGTGTATGTAATATGCAGTTTCTCTCAAAAGTATTCAGGCAAAATAAACCTCGACTTGCTAACAAATTTTCGATTTAGTAAATCGATTTAGTATAAAACGTCACCTACAGAATTGAAAGAATATAAGAAAACATCAAATTTTCACACCATATAACTATTTGGGCAACTTATATAGTTAAGGTTAAAAGTTATAAAAATAAATATTTCCGGAATTTTTATTACTTATGTAACGTTATAATTATTAACTTATAGAATTTTATATACTTCTGGTGTTTAAAACAATATGTTTCGAGAAGTTTGGAATTTTTTAAATTATTATTTGTTTACGATAGACGTCGTATCGTATCTCTATTTGACACGATTGTAGGCATTGTTTATGGTATATATTTTTTTCATTGCGACTTGTACGACCAACCTCCCTTTATGGGAATGAATAGTTACGTGCAAAGCATTTGTTGTGATGTAATTTGTTATCCTAATTTGTTCATGTGTCTGAGGAAATTTGAGAAATCAGATTCCATTTTTGGTTGATTTTTCCACATTACATCAATGCTAGCATGTAAATGGGCCAAAAATGTAAAATTGTAATTTGGCATTTATATACTGTAGTACAGTATGTCGGAGAGTATCTTTTCCTTTCAATGTATATTTATGTAAATATATGGCGTAGAAGTTGAAATTATACTAGCGATGAATACATACATACTTTTGGTTCACTTTTTGGTTTCACTGTAAATCATTTCCTGATAGGGAGACTAGTTTAGATTGATATACATTGTTTGTAGAATATATTGGTACAGTAGAAACTTGGATAAATCTTGAAGAAACGTGGAGAAACTTGAAGAACCTTCAAAACACGTGGAGGAACTTCGAGAACCTCGGAGAAAGTTGAAGAAACTTGAAAATCCTGGGAAACGTTGGAAAATCTTGGAGATCCATGGATAAACTTGGATAATTGTAGAGAAATTTAAAGGAATTTGAACAAACTTGGAGAAGCACAAAGAACCTTCGAGAATGTTCCAGAACTTTCAAGAAACTTGAAGAAATTTGGAGAAATTTGGAGAAGCACGAAGAACCTTCGAGAATGTTCCAGAACTTTAAAGAAACTTGAAGAAATTTGGAGAAATTTGGAGAAGCACGAAGAACCTTCGAGAATGTTCCAGAACTTTAAAGAAACTTGAAGAAATTTGGAGATACTTAGAGAAAAACTTGAAGGGACTTAGAGAACCTTAGAGAAATATGGAGAGACTTGGAGAACCTCGAAGAAAGGTAAAGAAAGTTGAAAAACCTTGGAGAACGTCAGCGAAACTTGGATATCCTTGGATTAACTGTGAGAACATTGAAAAAGATTAAAGAAATTTTAAAGAACTTGATATTTGGATAACCTTGGATAACCTTGAAGAATGTTCCAGAACTTTGAAGATACTTGAAAAAATTTGGAGAAACTTGCAGAAACTTGAAGAAACTTGCAGAACCTTGAAGAAACGTTGAACAACAACTTTCTCAAGGAACTTGGAGCATGTGTAAAAAGTAGTTAGTGGTAGCTTCTTCGATGTAGATGTGGCATTATCCTCCTGTTCATTGTCGATGCGCGCGTGTCGCCATCGTTTAGAGAGTGCAACAGAGACGGACCAAGCAAGAAAGAGTGGAAGAGAGAGAGAGAGGGGGAGAGTCGCTAGTTAGCAGCTAGAGCAGATCGAGGTTGGAGGGAGTATAGACGAGTTATGCAATCTCGTCGTCACACTTGTCGGTAATTGCTTATTTATTGGCCTATCACGCCGGTGGTCCGACTTTTTCCCGTTGCCGAGGATGTTATCCTTTCGGCCAGTGTTCCAGTGGCTGCTGGCATTGAATCGATCGGCTTCTGGGCCGCGCGCGGAGTGGCGGGGGCTCGAGGCGGTTGATTTATTGACGGGAGTAATCTGTCGCCTGTTTGGAAGACGATGGCTCCGCGCCGATAGGAGCGAGCAGCAGCCCCCGCTCCGGAAGCGGGCCGAGAATTTATCGCGAGATTCGCGGGGAATAAATGTTGCCACCGGTGTCGGTAAGCTCCCAATTTTCTTGAATCCGGCGCCGCTGCGACGGGGTAATAGCGTTTCGGTCGCGACAAAGGTTTCCTTTCAGCGACACGCACCTACCCGCGTTCTACGAATTTTATATAGCCTCGAACGAAGCGACTTTGGGCGCCCGAAAATCTTCCGGGTGCATTCGATAGTCTTCGAAGTCCTACAAAAACAGTCAAAGAAGTCTAACATAGTATGACAATTTGCAACTCTCCTCGGGGAACCTCCGGAGGGAGCTCGAAGGTTCAGAAAGAGAGAGACAAAGAAACCCAAGGTGATCGTTCTGAAGTTTTTGAAATCCTGAAGATACTATACAGTCTCCTGCACACTTTAATGATGGCGAATGGTGTCGGAACGCCTTCGGAAGTTCAAAGGTTAAAATCCTGTTGGAACACCAAAACGAGCGCCAGGTAGTCTAAAGTTCTTCGAGGATATTTAAAACGTTCAAGCAGCTTAAGAGTTTCTAAAGCAGTTCGAAGATTCCTGGAGTACATCGCATATAGCTGATCAAAAACTCTTGGCATAGTCTCTGATGATGCAGAGATGTCCGAAACACTTCGGTGATGATCGACGAAGATCGTAAAACTCTTCGCAGGTTCCCCAAAATTCCCTAATAGTGACAAAACGTGGACTACGATAGTCTAAGGCAGACTAGAATATTGTACGTTAGGCTTAGATAGATCATAATAGTCCATGATGTACCAGATTGGTCTATGATAGTCTATAACAGCCAATGATAGACTACAATAGTCCATGATAGACTAGATTAGTCTACGAGGGACTAGAATAATCTATGATATACTAAAATAGTCCATGCTATGGTGGAACAGTCCATGTTAGATTAGAATCGTGAATGATAGTCTAGATTAGTCTATCATAGACTGGAATAGTCCACGTTAGACTAGACTGTGATAGATTGGATTAGTTTGCAATAGAGTAGGATAGTTTATGATAGACTGGAATAATCCATGATAAAGTAGAATTATCTATAATAGACTAGAATATTCCACGACAAACTACTAAAACGGTCCATAATATATTAGAATAGTCCATGATAAATTAAAACATTCTAGGACAGACTGTAATAGTCTATGACAGCCATAAATACATCAGGAGAATGAGACTAGCTTAATCTGAGATAATCTCCAAAAGACTGTAATTATGTAAGAAAGTCTAAAACAAACTAGGCACGGTAACACATTCTTAGACAGGCTATGATAGTGTAAGATAGACTAGAATAGTTCATAATAGTTTTACATACACTAAAATAATCTACGATAGACCAGATAGAATCAACTATAATTAAGAACATTAAACTACAATCGAATTAAAAATAGTAAACTATACTAAACTAGTGCAATCTTCGATGGTTTTCGTGATGTTGAGTTGATTGGGGGATTGCGCTAGTCTAGCATAGTTTACTGTTTTCAATTCTAGTTCAGTTCCAATGAACTCAATATCACGAAAACCATGGAACAATCTCAGGAGTCCTCGAACAAGCTTAAAAATGAGAAGTTCGCAGACGCCCAATTCATCCGAAAGGACATCCGAAATAATCCTCTGGCCATCTGAATACTGCCCGGAGAATGTACAAATGATGAGAAATTCTCGAAACCAGTTTACGGTCTCCAAACAAAGTCCAAGACAAATATTGAAGTTCTTAAGACCTATTTAGGAACGGTCGCAGAAGCTCAACAGTCTTCTTCTCGAAGATCCTCAAAGTACTCTGTAGATGACTAGAGGATCTCAAAGATTTTCGAGATCGTGATTACCAAAGGGTTTCCCAGAGCCCCTAAAATCACCCGGAGGGAGTCGAAAGGGAAGCCCGGATGGTTTCAGACGAGATCGGAGATCGAGGACTGCTGCTACTGCTGCTGGCAGCTTCATTTAGATTTCGAGAATCCCGAGAATCCTGAAGAACCCGAGGAGTTCTCGCGTGCCCGGGGGCCCGCCGGAAACTGAGATACCTCTGCTCCGCGACGTGTACTTCGCCGTGCCGGCGGAGTCTGTGCGCATGGTCGTGCTTCGTCTCCAATATTGATCACTGTTCTCCGATCGCCGATACATATTGAAACGATCCGTCCGATAGCGATGACCGCAACACTGTTCGTCGCGGAGAATTTCTAGGATAAAATGTCACTGCCCCGGCACCAATGAATTTATCGATATATGATCATCCTAGCGAAATTCTCTCCGCATTGTCTACGATATTACGGGCGCGCGCAGTGTCTTCCCTACTTAACACCGAAAAGTGAATTTCTTAACCCCTTGCCCTGTAATAACGGGTCAGTTTCGTGATAAAGATTCCACGCAGGATCTACTAAATATGACTATTATTAATTTCTACTAAATTGAAATCAAATTGAATTCTTCTATTATCAAAGTTGAGAAACGGAAAGAAATAAAAACAATAGAAAAAAAAAATTAGTTGGTACTATTGAGGACAATATTAAGGACAAATAAGTGACAATTGACGCTGCGTGAAGAGAGTCGCACTGTAAGCGGTTAAATAACCTACCGAAAATAACTGTTCTTCGTTTCTTCCAAATCGGAACAAAATTTAATTCCCGTGTAATCAAAGTTTCTTTTTAACTCATTATTTAACGAACCACACTTGGGATATTATCATTTTCCAAATCTTTATGCAACATACAAATCATTTACATCGATTGTCAGTCGTAAGATTTAATATGTTTGTTTCTTTAATTATTTTAATTACGTCAGATAAGTACATCAACTTTCCTTGTTTTCGAATATTATCACAGTTTCAAATTACACTTACTCATTCCTGCCATAAATGTATAAAATCCGTATTCTAATTATTAGCGACTCGGACAAAAATAGTCTCCTTCTATTATGGAAATCATTAAGAACGAGGAAGTGTTTATCAACGAAGCTGCCGGAACAATTGAGGACGAGGATGAAAACCAATATTAACCCTTTGCACTCGAAATAGTTTCTTTGATCTACAGTAATTCCATTACAAATAACTCGTTGCATCTTCTACACACGCCATTGAATTTTCTAAATCAAGTAACAGCGACACTTCGAACAGCTATTCAAACATACAAAAATTTGATAATGATAAAATTATTTTGGAACTTGATACAACAATATTTGATGGCGTCTCTGAGTCACCACTCGAGTGCAGATGGTTAATGTTCTAGGGCAATTGTCTCAGTTGCGTGTCTCCATAAAATTAGTAAATTGATGATCCAGTTTTTTATTATGCTTTTTCGCATGTTAAAATTGTTCAAGCGATGCTACAGCAGTTCTAAGGGATTCAAGTTCTATGTCTTGTCAAAAAACGTAGGAAACGCTTGCTAAAGATTTCCTTATAAATTAATTATTAATGTGGTTTGCGTTGTACAAAACGCATATTATGTTGTAAGATGGTTTCATTTAGTATTAATAACCATAAGAAAAAGTATTAATCATGCATATTTTTATTTTTTTAATATAAATCTGGTAATATGGTCACAACCCTTGTGTTAGACCGCGTAACCGAACCTAACCTCAGTTTCATTTAAAACAATGTAATCGGATAATAATAAGAATAACTTCAAATGTTCATTTAATGTTTTTATGTTGATCTGTTTTTATTGTTGCAATTTATGTGCAATAACGTTTAGGCCGCAATAACTCCAAGCCGCAGCTCGATCCGTTAGCGAGGATCGACATAGAAATTTTCTTTGCTCTGATTGGATGATGATTCACTACTAAGGCAGGATCCAGAACGGATTGGATGCGCAATGAAAGCAGGGAAGTACGAGGCACGAGACACGGATACGGTCCCTGAAAGGGCATGAAATTATGACCGCAAACACCTTTTCTTATTTCATTAAAAGCACTATTAAATTATTAATTTCTATTATACAAAGAACATTTAAAATCAGGAATGTCTCATTTCATTAAAAGCACTGTTAAATTATTAATTCCTACCATCGAAAAAATATATTTAAAATTAGAAATGTCTCAAAAGTCGAGATATAGTGCATTAAATAAAATTTGTATTCTATTTTATTTAGAGTTTGGACAAAGCAAAAATTTGCTTAAAGCCACCGATAATTGGGGCAGTTAGACTCATATTGTTTCCGATGCAGCGTTCAACGACTCGATATCAGTCCGGAAGCGTTAATAATAACGATCACCGCCTACAGACTATCTAAACAGAACGCTAACAGTGATTGCAATACGATTTGGTTAAGCACCCCAGCCATTTGCTATCTCCATCTACAACTGTCCGGGCTTATCTTCCGTTCGTTCGCGTGTCCGCGAAGATTTATCGGGACTCGCAGCGGTCGCATCGTGCAGAGTCGCTTTGATAGAGGAGTAACATGAATAAAAAGCCGTCATAAAATGATCGAGGAAAGAGAGTGACGGAACACGGGGCGGGCCGTCGACAGCCGACGGCTATCAGCGCTCGCGGACGACGTCGTTGACGATCGGACATCGTTCACCGGACACCCGTGAAATCATTCGCTGAAGGCTCGCGCGACCCCGTAGCGCGAAACGAAACGGAACGAAACGAAACGAAACGAAACGAAACAAAACGAGACGGAACGAAAACTGCACGCACGCGACTCTCTATGCACGCGCTGCTGCACCCCGTGCATCGCGTGCACGCATCCCGAAGGGAGCCTGCCTGCCCGAAGGGTACCACCCCTCGCCGCGTAACCGCCGCAACATTGCAACCGATACGCCAGCTCGACATACGCGAACATAATCGCGCACACCTTCGCGGCTCTTTCTTTTCCTGCCTGATTAATTAACGGCCTATGCAAAACACCTGTTTATTACGCTCGGTTTTATGACGCGGATTCGCGTCCAGCTTACACAGGCTTTCTCGGAAAATTAACTCGACTACTTAGTTGCGACCTCAAAGACTACACTTCGGATCGTTAATCTTCTGTTTGTTTATACGGGATGTTCCACGAAAGCCCGGTTATTTCTGATACGTCGTCGAGGTTTTTGTTGCCCACGAAAATTTTACGAACGAGAATTGTTCAAGGTCTTTCTTTCGTTTACACGGAACACGAACGGCATCTGTTTTACGTTGTACAGGTAACAATAAGTAATCTGTTCCAATTATGAAACGGTGCTATACTATGGTCTTGTCGTAAGTGACGTGTATGTATGTTGAATGAATAAAGACAAATGTACGTTGCGTAAAGTATGGTATTTTCTTTGAGTTTAATGTATTGTTTTATATTCTACTTTATTTTAGCTTAATTAATTTTATATTATTTTCTTGTTTCTAAGTTTATCTATATCACTTCATTTTATTTCCTTGTTTTATCGTATGCGTTTGCTTTCTTTTATTTTATTACATTTTAATTTATTTCGTTCTCGTTTTACGTCATCCATTTTATTTCCCTGTTTTCAAATAAAATAAAATAGTTAAATCTGGGAATCGTGAACCATGGAAAATTAATACATTTTGGTGACCATGAAATGTAAAAAAGGGATCAGCTTTGGGAATTTATATCAAATAATAGGTTCAACCGATTTCTTTAAAATTTTCGGACTGTATCACTAGATACAATAACCTAACAACATTTTATCAATCCAAAACAGTCACGCATAAAGGAGTTGGAACATTTATGGGCCACTCCTAGTGGAGAAAAGACGTTCCGCTGCATGCAACGTAGCGTCAACCGATCGCAAGAGTAACCAAACGAATCTCCATTTTCGGAACTTTACCAAAACATCTTTGACGCGACATATTCGCACGGTTGTATAATGGCTGTTCGCAAGATCGAGCTACGGATTTTCGCGAGGGAACGCGGAATATAACGACGAGCCTGGTTCCGCTCGCACGCGCTCGTACTAAACCGTTCGAACTGGGTCCGAGGTAATGAGCTATTATCGGCGACTGCCTTGACCCCGGCCACGCGGAACGAGGAAAGAAAAGGAAAACCGAGGCGCGCAATGCGTTCCTATTACAATACGTATGCAAATTTTTCGCGTTAGTCCCCCGTTTCGAGCGTGCCGCGCGCGCGCCGTGTCGCGCGAACAGGAAGACGAACGGCGCCGCGTCATCACCGGCTTTACGATTTCCAGGTGAATAAGCTGTTCACTCGGCGGGACGAGTTAATTCGTCACCAGGTGCCGGCAATGCGCAACCGGCCACTAAATGGTAAACAAACCGCGCGTTTTCCAACGTCTACGGAACTTTCGAAACCGATGATCGAGCGCTCGAGTGTTAACACTGGTTTTCAATTTATTAAATATCTATCTAATTATTACCTACTATAATATACTACTGTGAACAAAAAGTAAGGTGAAATTGTTTATAAAATGTAAATTCTTTATTTATTCTTACAAATGAATTTCATCCCCTTCAAAGTAATCCCCGTCCGCTAAAACGCACTTTTGCCAACGCTTTTTCCAGTCCTCGAAACAGTCGGAATAGTCTTTTTCCGGTGTAGCCTTCAAGACCTTTTTACGATTCGGTTGTTATCTCCTCAATCGTGTCAAAACGGCATCCCCGCATTGGCCTTTTGAGTTTGCTGAATAGCCAGAAGTTGCACGGAGCCAAATCAGGCGAATACGGTGGTTGCGGAACGATATGAGTCAAGTTTTTGGCAAAAAAAGTCGCGAAGAACCAATGCAGTATGACATGGTGCATTATCGTGATGACTTTTGGTTGTTTACAAAAACACGTGCAACTCGGAGATAATTAAACCTTTTGACAAACAGACAATTGGCAAATGTTATAGACAGTCCTACCAACCTAGGAAAAAAAATAAAAAAAGAATAAATAAAGAATTTACATTTTATAAACAAATTCACCTTACTTTTTGTTCACAGTGTTATATATATACCTAATATATCTACCTAATAATTATAAATAGTTCGTAAATATCTACAAATCCACTGCGCTATATTACAAAAAACACTAAATTTGTGGATACAGTAAAAAGTGGATTATCTTAACATATATTTTAGCAATATTTTGCTATTCAAATGTTCAATTATCTAATCATTGTATTCTTTAGATACGTTATCACTAGATTTTTGTGCAAAATAAAAATTGACCGGAGTAATTGGAAGAAATAGAAACTAATACCGAATTCATTCTTTGTTTAATTGTTTGTATATATTAAGCGGTCGAGGATTTTTTAAAGTATTCAGAATAATTTACAAGAGATTGTATGTATCCTGAATCTCTGTTATTATTGAAACTATTGGAGCAAGATAAACAGTGCTGCTTACGACAATGTGAAACCTAAATAAATAAAAAATAATATTTGCAAACTTCTTCTACTCTTTTAAATTGATTTGCCGTATTTTGTCTAGTAAAAATTTTGTATGACGCTTTTAAAAAATAAAATATTAACGATCTAACGACCAGTAATATTGTGGCCTTGAATACGAAAAATTCATTAAACTGAGGCACTTGACGTAAATAATGAAGGAAAATTTATTTCAGCAAGTGTTCGGAATGATATTCATCAACATCGATGCATTTACGTAACCGATTAATTAACGATTCTCTGACCTTTCTTGTAACTTGGTCACTGATACTAACACATGTAGTTCTAATCCGTTTTTACATATTTTTCGATGTTGTGAGAATGACGTTATAAACTGCTGATTTTATTCAACTCCAAGGTAAAAGCATTGCGGAAATTTTTTATCATCGTTGTTCCACTATTCGCATAAAGTGCCTTACTTTTACGAATTGTTCATACTCGAGGATGCGTGAAGAACATAACAATACAGGTCGTTGGATTCGTCTTGACCTTGGCAATCATACAACAATAATAAAAGTATATTATTCCATTAAAAAAAAAATTTTGACGACTTTAAAATCTTGAAAAATATATCCTAGAATAAATTTAACTTACATGACTGAAATTTTATTGTAAAATATTGCTCTTAGTTGAAATAATTTGAATAGTAACTACAAAAACAACAAAACTATTTATTTTATTAAGTAATAATAACATGACTAATGTAAAAATTGAATGAATATATATACGATCATAGCTGAACATTAACTTTGTCGAACGCATACACGGGTCCACAGCGCTCAAACGATTAAATGAAAATAGATTTATTTTTAGATGTACCACGAATTACTGACCACCCTATATACATACATATAATAAATCTGATTGCTTTAGGCAGCATAGTTGAGAAGAAAAGAATATGACTAATACAAAAGATTGTACAATTAGAAGAGTCGTTACGTACGCATGCCCAAACGTTACAAAAAGCAAGTAAAAAAAGTAATATCTCAACTATAAAAGACAACCTGTATATGCAAGCTAAAACAATTTGAAAAAGTGCCATCGAATTGAAAACGAAAGTTCCCGGTGAGAATAAAAGGGGGAAGGAATGGTTCGATTGGAAATCATTTTGCCGAGGGTTAAAATAAAGCTGTCGATTAGCGCGAGGGATTTAAGCCTTTTCCGATAAATCATTACAAATTATTCAGTTACAACGGCGTTCATAAAAATGTTCGAGATTGAAAGATTAGCCGGTTAATTGATTAAACACCGAACGGCTTGTTAATATCGAGCTATTCGATTTCAGACAAAACGGCGGGCACGGCCCTCGACGTTGTGTAACACTCACTCTCTCGGATATTCGAGAGACTTTGATTCTCGAGTTACCCGCGGCAGCGGTGCCCCCCACCCCCGCCGCCACCCCTCACCCCATCCCCGGCGTGGAAATGCTACGATCTAACGCGTATTTTATTTTTCATCGATCCGACGGGTTTTCGCGGCCCGTCGGATACCTCGGTCGATCGATTTGTTTAATAATAAATCGACGAGATCCCTTTATGGGTTCGCGATACTCTTTTATTCATAGAAATGCCATGGCGGTTGCACGCCGCTCGAAAACTTTACTCTGTTTTTACCGTTTCCTGTAATCGAGCCTGGTGCAATGTAAACCGTTCGGGGGAAGGGTGAAACCTCGCCCTGCTGCTGCATATTGTTTTACTTTCAGCGAAAGTTTAAATACCGCGACGAGACAGCGGGAATTAATAAACAATGACCTTGAACATTCGTGTTCGAACAGTAGATTTCATCAGCATATTCTGTAGTTGAATGGAACTTTGATAATGCATCGTTTATTGACAAAATTTATGGCTGAGATGAATTAGAGTTAAGATAATTTAAAGTTACGATAATTTAGAATTATAATAATTTAGAGTTAATTTAATTTCGGATTAATTTGATTTAGAGCTAATTTAATTTCAGATTAATTTGATTTAGAGTTAATTTAATGTACATTTAATGTAGAGTTAACTTAGTCTACATTTAGTTTGACTTCGACTTAGTTTAATTTAGATTTAAGATGGAGTTAATTTCGTTTAGAGTTAGTTTGATTTAGAGGCAATTTAGATTAGAGTAAATTTAATTGAGAGTCAGATCATTGAATTTACAGCTAATTAATTCGATTTAGAGTTAATTAATTTAATCTAAAGTCCATTTAATGCAGAGTAATCTGGTAATTAATATCACGCGTCTTATTAACCATCTTGGTACGTAAAGATAACGTTTTAAGACGTAAATCAACATTTTCGGAAATCTCACTTGCGCCGCTACCGTTCTAACCCACTCGAACGACTCTAAAGATAAAACGGTTTTTGCTCTCAGACACAGTCTACCACTCGGAAGCTCCGTATTTCTTATTAATTGGGTAACGGAACGAAAAAAAGCGTGGAAACTCTTCGTCGACAATCAGCTGCTCAATAAGAAGATTATGCTGAAAGATTCGCTTGTGCCGGGGCTGTCACCCCTTCTATTCGCCACACACTTATCGTTTCATCACCGATCGATCGAATCTCTCCCTTTTCTTCTCTCTCCCTCTCTCTTGCTCTCCCGCTCTCCCGCTCTCCCACGTTGCCTCGAATCGAGCAAAGCGGAGGAGAGTAATTTTTGGAGACGGCCAGACGAGAGAGAAAGAGAGAGGGAAGAAGAGAGACGAAGAGAGAGAGAGAGAGAGAGAGAGAGAGAGAGAGATGGAGAAGAATGCAGGGTAGAAAACGCAGATCGATCGGGCCGGGCCGGGCCGGTGCAACGCCGCGGCGCTACGGTTGCAGCAGGCTGGGCCGCATTTTCGACGCGACGATAAATTCCGAAGCTTGTGTGAAGCGGGAGCAAAAGCGTGTACCCTACGCGCGGCCGTTTCCCTGCAAAATATTTCAGCGCCTTGGCACCGCTCCCATCGGGGCGTCGAATTGATTATTGAACAAACACCGAGATACCTGACGACTTACCAGAAACTTCCCAATATGCCGCGTCGCGCCGCACGGCGCTCGCAAACGGCGATTTAAACGCGAAAAACTGTATTACGCCACAAATAACGACTCATTGGACACCATAATTTTAGTATTATTTTATGTTCAATAAAGGTACAATTGTTCAATGAATGAGAACGACGGAAATAGATTTGTAATAAATGTTTCAGTGTTACATAACACTTTTCTCAGGAAAATCTATTCACCGAAGAGTAGAATAAGTGATAACGTTAGTTGTAATTATTCAAATAAGTTACTATAACAATTTATAACATCAAGTTATATAACTTATTCTAATCATTTCACATAACTTACACCGTTAATAATCGTTAATTATAAAACGTAGTGAATTCAGTGTTAAAACAAACATTTTCCCCAATGTATTTATTGTAAAATTGAGAGGCTTTACGGAGCATCGAGATCAAATGTTTTATTAAAAGTAATATTAACAACTTATTCTCGTCTATATCGAATATAGAATTTATCCCAGATAACATTGAACGAATAATTCGAAAACGTACCTCCGCAACTTTAAAAATTGTAACTTAAAAAGCCTAGAAAACTCAGTGTCAGCAGAAATATTTGATTGCATTTACGCAACAGTTGCAGAAATTCCAACTACATCGATCGGACAAAGACCCGTAAACGGTGCATCAGAGTAAATCGAAAGGCGCGTTTCCATGTAACAGTTTCATCGTATCAGAAAGAGTGTCAAAAAGTGACGAGAGCCAGTATTGAATTTTCCGTTGTCAGTAACGCGTTCGCCGGATAAATATTCATTAGAGTATCCAGGGGTGCTCGGGCAGATTATTCCTAGTTTATCATTTGTTCATCTATGTCATCAGACGGCCGGACAGAGGACGTTTAATTAAAAAAAGATACAGGACGCGGCGTCCACACGGCCGCGAATACATATCTGCGTTCGAGCGCGCGCGCGCGGAAACGAGCGTAATTCAGCCGTCCAACAGCGCGGCCAACTCGGCGCGAGGGAACATTATTATTTGCGCTGCCGAACTACGCTAATTCGCAGACTGCTTTCGGACGCTCCGACCACGGGCATCGCAACTTCTCGGGCTTGTCTTATCTCGCTACAACGAGAAGTCGATTTACTGGTCGGTTAATTAGTCGTCGAACAGTCCAAAGTGTTCTCGCCTGCGTGCTCAACGATTCGAACAGCCCGTCGGGATTGAGCAGAAAATTATTATTCGCGGTAATCGGGTCCGTTGACCGATTAATCGGTCCACGAGTAAATCAGTAATCAGGATTACGTTTGGTCATCTGTAATCATTAAACCATTGCGATGTTTTGGAATATGGTTCGCCGAATGTGAATGTTAATCAGTTGATTTCAATCGCGGCAAAATTCTTCTATTGTCAATATTGTAAGTCATGAATCATTCAACGTAAGTAATGCTTTGAATTTTGTTATTGTGGACATTGGCGTTTACTGGTATATAGAAATTACATTAAATTCCATTCGATTCAAATAAAAATTGAAATTAAAATTAAAAAGTTTGGTGTACAATAAATATAAAATTCCTTCCTTATAGAAAAATTTTTATAAGAAAATTCTCATATGAATACTTATAGGTATTTATTAACGACAAAGAAGTGACAATCAAAGTAGCCGCGAATTAAATCGTAGCGCAATGAATTAATAATAGTCTCTAATTAGTGCAGTACATTCTCTAAACGAAAGCTGTTTAGTATATTAAAGTACTAGTGAAGTGAAATATTTTATTATAGTAACTAATCGATGAGTATGAAAACGAAGTAGAAAGAAATATCGTTTCTTCGTTTTATATTAGGTTGGACAATAAGTTCGTAGCGTTTTTCTATTTTCTCTTATTTTACAACGATTTGTTGCTGTTTAACAAAGTGCGTTATATTTATTCGATAGAGCTGTCTCTGCTCTACAAAACTGTGCTAATTTTTCTTTTTTTAATCATTTAATTTTGTATTATTTTTGAGGCTGTAGCGGTATATGTTCGGCGACCGAAATAACAATTCGAGCCGCACGCTTGCAGTTGCCAAGATTTTGGCGAAAAAAATATTCCTTGACGTTTGTTAGTACGGAAATTACCTTATTCCTTTATTTATTTTTTTACTACTATCACGTGTACTGCAGAACTAGCCGATGAATGTCGCCGACCGCGCAGACCGAGCAGACCAGGGGGATACCTTAGACAGTTAGACTTCTCTCGATTACTTTATTTAATCACGTTTTCTGAACCTCCTAAATGGATCGTTGATCAGATTATATTGTTGCCCGATTCTCTACAAAGTATATTGCAATGTTAATTAAAAATCCTAGTTAGAAGACCAAAGAGATTCTAGTTCAAAAATTAAATAAAAATTCTAATTAACATTATATTAGTCCCTGATTCTCTGCGCAGTTTATTGCAAAGTTAGTCAAAAATGCTAGCTAAAAAATGAAATGAAAATTCTTGTTAAGAAATTAGTTAAAAATCCTAGATAAAAAGTTAAATAAGGATTCTACTTAAAAGGGTAGATAAATGTTCTAGTTAAGATCCCAAGTTTGGCTGATTCTGTGCATAATCCGTTACAAAGTTAGTTAAAACTCCTAATTAAAAAATTCAATAAAATTCTCAGTTAAAATATTAAATGAAAATTTTACTTAAAACGTTATATAAAAATCCTAGTTAAAATATTAAATAAAACACTTAGTTCAAATATTAGATAAAAATCCTAGTTAAAATATTAAATAAAAATTCTGCGAAGCTAACGTGGGTACAAGGATTCGCCGTTGTGAACGCATCGAATCCGACGTTCGATTCTACGTCGATGATCGTTCGATCCCATATTCACAGGTGAGCCAGAAACACCGTGTCTTACTTCGATACTTTTGGCACTGTGATATAGTGTCGTTGCGTACAAGAAAGTTTGCGAAAGTTCGCGGGGGAAGAAGTTCAGAGCTCCTGGCTGAAACTAAATAAGGAATATAAGGATGTCGAGGTAGGTTCGACGCGGATTCCTCCGGGACCGTGCCCGCGTGAATATTTATGCGACTGCACTCTTTCTGATACGTGCGCAACTCCGATGCGCTACTTAACACTTTCATCACCGCGCCCGAAATTTTATAAAATCGAAGTATTTTATACAATTCAATTCAAATTGCAAAGCAAACTTTTATCGCATGAATTATTTCTTCTACATTCGTCTTGTGCAAATTGTAATAAAATCAAAAAACTATAATGTCGGTTAATGTGGAAAACTACTTTCAGAAATTACATTTTAAACAATTCTGTCACATTTAATTATCAACATATTATTAAGTATTCAATTGTTCAATTATTAAACTACTATTAAATATTTTATTATTAAATTATTAGCTATTTAACTACCAAAATATTAAATAATTACTAATTATCTAACCATTAAATTATTATTAAATAGTTGATTATTAAATTATTATTAAAAATTTAACTATTAAAATATTATTAAAAATTTAACTATTAAAATATTATTAAAAATTTAACTATTAAAATATTATTAAAAATTTAACTATTAAAATATAATGTATCATCTAACTACCAATTTATTATTAACTATTTCATTACCAATTATATAGTAAAATAATAGTAAAAGTGTTATCGAAGCACATATAAATAAACCTTGTAAACGAATCTGCAAAATGTGTTACAGTTTTTCCGGGAAAGAATTCAAAGAAAGTTAATCAAAACTGCACGTTACAATATAATGATTGCGTAATAAAATTAATTTGGCTGTCAGTTATTAGAAAAATCTTTGTCACCGTGTATAAGGGTGAAACGAGAGGGCGAGAGCGAGAGCGATCAGGAACGAGAGCAGCCGGGAGATAATGGGAACGGAGGTGAAAAGAGAGGGTGCGAGAGTGCCGGCACAGTCTCAAACTGTGAACTTTACCCACGGGGGCCAACTTCCGGTCGGCGACTTGTCTTTAAGTCTTCGTGAAAACTTTGCCGGCGAGCCAGGCCAAACCAGAGACAATGTTTTGACTTCCTCAGCTGTCTACCTGGCGCAGGATATTGAAACGCGGAGGACATTCCGCGCGGATCAATGTCCTGTCGATTGTTATTCCATGGACCTTCTTGATCAGACCGCTTTCTCTGTTACGAGACCTTTATCTTTTGCTTCGGTACAGATTCCTCAAGGTTCTTTGGATAATCGGAGATTTAGAGAAAGCACGAAACTGCGTAAAACAAATTCAAACTCCATCATAATATGAATACTTGTTTTTCAAGGAAGAAAGCGTTCTCAAATCAAACGATGCATTTATGTATTTTACCGTAGTTGAATAGGAAGGATTTTTGCGCATTTTTGTAAAACAAAAAGTACAGCTGTCCGAAGAGAATTCTGGGGTTAATTTTGATTTTTAGTCGAAATTTTATGTAATTTTAATTTCCAATCGGAATTACCTATAATGTTAATTTCGAATCGAACTGAAATCTAATTTGAATTCATAATAGAAATTAACTGTAATTTTAATTTTCAATCGAATTGAAATGTAACTTTAATTTCTAAACAAAATTAGTAATAATGTTAATTTTTAATCCAAATTAGATGTAATTTTAATTTGTAATCGAAATCATTTATAATGTTAATTTTTAATCGAAATGAAATTAAATTTCAATTTGTAATGAAAATTAATTGTAATTTTAATTCGTAACCAAATTCCGATGTAATTATAATTTTAATGAAAATTAAATATAATATGTAATTTTAATTTTACTACGCCTGTATAGAAATTGAATTTATCACTAACAAGCAAATACTAATCAACGTAACTGCGAAATAAATCGTGGTGCAAAGGGTGTTTCAATAATCGCATTAATACGTACGAGTGCTTTCTACGTGGAGAACACGCGGTAGATAAAGGCTGTCGCATAGCCTGCAACCAGTGCCGTTATAGAACAGAAGTAACCCTTGTGTAACACCGTAGTTAATAAAACAAAGGTACATCGAATTGGTTCCGCGGCTGCGAGCGACTCGAGAGTTATTAAAATAATGGATGTAATAAATGACAATTCAGAGTAAACCGTTCTCAATTAAACACGGAGCGCGCATCTACGTTGTTGCACAGGGGTTGCTGCTACGAACCTGGCTAATTCGGGTGAATTCGGGAATACTCGGCTCGCTCGTAAATCCGTTTGCTGCATTGTTCTCATCTGACACTTACCTGCAACAGAAAGAAAATAATTCTAATTACTTAAGAAATGACGTCGACTCTTAATTCAAATTTGGACACTTATTTTTACTTATTCTAATTTTAACTTGGAAATTTCGTTGTTACAAAATTATGTATCGCATTAGTAAAGAATTATTACATTATATGTAATTATTATATGTAATTATATGTAATTATTATATGTAATTATATGTAATTATTATACGTATTACACTATATGCAATTCGGGTACCTTAATTATTTAAGAAATTATATCTACTTCTATGTTAACTTAAGAAACCTATTCTTTTGTAAAAATTGTGTATATCGTACATGACAAATTGCAATATGGTATTTTGGGTTTTGAATGTATTATGAAATGTTTTTTCGGCGCAAAACGAATATAAACTATACAACATGCGACGATCAAAATATATAGGGAATTTTTATGCAGAATAAGAATTTTCTGCAGTAATGTTAAGACAAGAGATTTAATTTCATTAATAATATTGTAATCGAATTGAGGCATAAAATTTGCAGTCTGATTAATATATTTTTACAACAGTATTATTTTGTATCTACTTATTAACAAGTACGTTGACCTTGATTTATTTTATATTTGTTTTATATATTTCTATATATAAACTTATATATTTCATATTTATTTCATATATTTATATACTTCACATTCATTTATTTCGTATATTTATACATATATAAATATATGAAATAAATCAACAATAAATATAAAGTAATATTTTTGGAAAATGGTTACAAGTCAACTAGCAGCACGATCCAAGAAATAACCGACGGTGACAATGACTTTCGCAGCAATCGAAGCATACGACTAGTCCAAGAATGATTCATAAAGAAAGGTCTCTAGGCTGATCCTCGAGGCTCTAAATCTCTCCACCTTTCACCGGGACTTCCTTGAAGCTGCTGCTGGCTGCTTAGTTGACGGTGTTGGCGAACAAATCAGCCGATAATATTTTCCTGGATAATTATCGACAACATACGACTCTAGATACCCTCGTTAAGAGGAACGAGACGCTATCGACAGGACTTCGGAAACGAAGTTCAGAGACAGGGGTCAACACGATGTAGGAGATCGCGGACATAGCTCTTGGTTAGTCCTTTGTTTGATGATGCATGCAGCTGTGGGCGAGTAATATGCCCTATAATACTTTTTTCCATTATCATTTTCTTTACAAATACTATGATTAGAATGTTTCCGATCGCATAAATTTTTTAGAAGAAAAAAGAATTTTATATTAGGTCTACCGAAAAATTATGTCGGCTACTGTAATTTTATTTGCGACATATATTTCTCAAAAATGATGTTCATAAATCGCCATCACGCTGGCAACAGGGCATAAGTTACGATTATATTAAATTATTATAATAATACGCTAAATATTAGCTACATAGAAAATTAATTGTTTTCTTTCTTTTTAAGAACAGATGGAGTTTTCCAGTAGACCAAATATTTATTGTGTGCTTACATCTACTCGAATGTTTAAATATTGGTGACAAGAGACTAAAATTTGATTCCTACTTAATCACGAGTCTGTCGCTCGTTAAAGTACGACAAAGGGTTAAAGCGAGAGATGGACGAGCGGCAATTGTTTAAGAAATTGTTCTAAAGGTGCAGTGATTTCGCCGTCGAGTCTGCAAGTGGATTAAATCCTTGCACATTAATCTTTTCGTGCACATTTTTAAATATATTTCCGAACTTATATTTATAATATACATATGTGTAATATTTAAAAATGAGCTAATATTTATGAAGATACATCTGTATTTTTAAACTTATCTTTAAATATATTCTCAACCTACTTATCGAACCAAATTGTTTTGCATGCAGCTCGATTATCACCAGACCGTGGACCTGTATGCAAAATGAAACCGTTGTGCATCGATTGCAGGAGACAGTAATTGCATTCATCCTCGTCCCGAATCATTTTAATTAGTCCCAAATAACATTATAAATTAATGTTACTAGAATCTTCAGGATACTAAAGAATTGAACAACTATTAACCATTTCAAATTATAACTTCCTACAAACGTATTCACAGACGGTGGACAACGAGTTAGTTAGTAAACAACCGATAAACAAACCGTCGAGTGCGCACAAGCTCGTAGAACATTGAAAGTCGGCGTTTTTTATAAAAAGAGAAAAGGAAATAGCGGTTGGACGCGTTCGAAGCAGAGCGAAGGAGGATGAAAAGTCGAGGTTCCCGGGCATTCGGGATCGAGGAGATCGGTTCGGATCGTGGAGGCTCCGCGATTTATCCTTTTCCTCTCGGTTCCATCGGCCGGCCGCGTTACGTTTCGCGTAACGGAAGATTTGTAACGAGCCGTATCGGGAACGACGCCATAACGGAACAGCCGTAAATCATCCGGCGTACTCTTTCGCAATTAAATCGCGCGCTCGCACTCGCTCGCGCACGCTCGCGCACGCGCTCATTTTGAAGGGAAACATATCAGCCGCGAGGGTCGTTGTAAATCACGAACGGTTAATAAAGCTCGGTGGGCCAGCTAACGCGGCCGTTGCGGTGGCATCCTCTGACAGCTAAGAAATTCGAGAGGACTTGGGGAACTGCATTACAACCGATCCGAGCCGGTCGACCGACTCGCGCCGGTTTTATTAACCGGTATCCGCCATCGATATTCTAGTCCAATTTGTGCGCAACCCTCCCATTCGCTCATTAGAATCGTGGAACCGCCATTTTTCACACTCCAAATACGTCTACCGATTTTTCCTGACGCGTTCGGAATCGTTTCTTTTATTTCAACCCTCTATACAGGGTGACCATTGTTGAAGAGCAATACGTAAATCGCATCGCCATAAATGTAATAGTCACCACCATAGTTCGTGGCCCTCTCCCATCCATGTCAGACTCTCTGTGGAGGACCACCTTTTGTTTTAACTACAGTTCGCTTGTAACTACGCTAATGATCTTATGATTAAACGTAACCTCTAATAGTTCAGACACGTGTTTTATTCACGCGTTCTGTACTCGTTCTCGTCAAAAACCATACTAAAACACTAGCTTGCGAATGGTAAACAATAGAAAAAATGATAAAGGGAAAGTTACACTGTTTTCTGCGAAGAATGCAATGGTACATATACACTTGTTTATATGCATTACTTTCTAAGAAATGAAAGCGACCTACAATTTTTTATGTCATAATTATTGACACGTAAAGTTCCTTTGGATAGTAATTGTTGTGAGGCAATTTTTGTTAACTACTTTTAGACCTCGGCAGGTTTAGTGATGAATAGGATATTACATGCTTTTTTATATTGTATAGAAACGTGTGCCGAAAGCAGCTCATTCGTATATGAGATAATTAGTTACCTTGAAGGTTACACAGGATTAGACGTAGGCAGTCATGCACAAGGAAATCATATTAATTTACTCACATTAATTTATTCATGTTAACCTACTCATATTAACTTAATACACCCCGTACATATAATACAGACTGAGTCTCGTAACTCGACATCATCGAATATTACATAATAAATAAAATATTCGTCGTACGAAAAAATATTTCAGACAGATGTTGCATTGTTTGCAAAATGTCGTCAGATTTACGTTATTTTGCTTCCTGATTAAGGACAACCTCAATTTATTAAATAAGAATTAGAAATGCATAATACATATGTATAAATACAGATTATAAATGCATAGAGTAGTGTATATAAACAAAAATTATAAATACATTTTTCTCTCGCTCCTGCTTCTATAAATTATATATATTGTATATATTCATCATTCATATAATCATATAAATTATAAATTCATTCCTAACCTGTCGAGCTTTATCCATTTTACTCAATGTGCAATTCCTAATCAAAATCAATAAATGAACTTTATCGATCTATCCCCTTATACATCGCATACCATACGATATCATAAAATAATATAAAATAAAACAGAATAAAATAATATAAAATAAAATAGAATAAAATAATCGAACTCTCTTAAAACACAATAATTTCTACAACGAAATCAAAATCAGTATTTGTACCAGACTGACTACGAGACCTTCGGATTTCTGTTCTCTTGGAACCCAATGACAATATTCTGTAATAAAGATGAATGAATATTTCAGAAAACGGCGGAACAATTTTCCACGGAATGATTCGCGCCAGTGCATGAGAAAAATCGTTCCGACGGGGGCGATGAGAGAACGTTTCGAGGGAGATTCGCGATCGTAGTCGTCGAAAAAGCCGCTCGCGTTCTCCACTCGGGAAATAAAGAGCACGTGGCGAGAAGCGTTCTCCGCAACGCGCCGCGAATGCAGCGTTATCGATCAAGTATTACCGGAAGCCGTGCAGGTGCATAGAACGCGGGCAGACCTGTCAGATATATCACGACCGGTATTCTTAATTACTGGCGTCGCGCGAGTCGCGAAATTCAACGTTACGTATCGTCGATCTAGCACGAAGCAAACGTCGTTCCGACGGTCGTTCTTCAATCCACGATTTTTCTCAATGTACGATTCTTATTTTTATTATATATACTCTCTATTCTATTTCACGATATGTATTTCTAATTTGTATTCATGTGTAGCTTCAATTTTTAACGATACGCGTTTCTACATTTTATTGATATATACTTCTAAATTTTAATTATAGGCGCTTCTAATTTTTATTTCAACACGCTCCTACTTTTTCACGACACGCGTTTATAACTTTTATTCACTTATAATTTTTAATCGAACACGCTTCTATTTATTGATAATATTTATCAAAGTACTTATAATTTTCAAGGTAATTTTTAAATGTATTTAAGCTGTCATAATTTTTATTCGAACGTGTATAGTAATAAAAATATATATCGATATAAAATCATATATCGAACATATATATAACTTTTATATTTTTTAATAACTTCCATTTATAATTTTTATTTAAGAACGTTTCTAATTTTGATTGATATATAATTCTGATTTAATTTAACAAAAAAAACCCATCCGAACAGAATTACAACCCCGTAGCTTTCACCCGTGAGGGTAGTTACCGGGCAAGTTATATCACGTGTTTTCCCTTACATTATCTCCTCCCAGATGCTTTCGAAAATTTCGAAAATAATGTAACATAATTCCCACCTTATGTCACATATTATAGAATTTTTGTCAATTTTTTCCTTACAGACTGCGGTCGCAAGAAATGAAAAAGCAAATAAAAATGGTACATATATAATTTGCAGATTTTTCTAAAAACAAGAATACACACACCTTCTATATTAATTCCCTGATAAAATACCATAGCAAACAATCTGCTCAATTTTTTAATATTGTTCATTCTGCTGTGTCACTATGAGAAAAAGATAGAAACCAAATTCATCGACGTTCGTGCTGTGGGAAAGAAGATTCCACTTGTCAGTCCCACCGGATTAATACTTTAAGTAACTATAAAGTTACTAAACTTGAAGTACTTTTCACTTTCGATAACGCAAGAATTCTATTTATAAACAGTTTCCAGAAACAGTAGCTAGTCGGAGAGGTCGCAGAAAAGGGAAAGCGACAAATGATAATCACGAGAGAACGGTTCTCCGCGGAGAGGGTGAGAATCGATTCGTCGATTCTTCGCGACGGATGTGGGAGCGTCGTGGAATTAATGAAACGTCATCGAATTAACGAAAGCGAGCGTGTGTCTTCGGGCACGTATCTTCCGACAACGGGGATTAAAAATACCCGGGTGCGACGAGTGGCGTCGCGTCGAGTCGCGCGGCGAGGACAGATAAACGCGCGCAGATTAATTCGTCGCCAGTGAAAACATTCGAGTCGTCGTTGCCGTTGCCCGTCGTCGACGATGATCACGACAGCCCGTTTTCTCGCGAGATATTAAGCGCGGAGACTCCTCCGGCACACGTTTTTTGTCACCAATAAACCGGTTGACTTTCGACGCCTCCGGGACCGAGATAAACTTCTTCTCAATAAAATTCACTTTAGAGGCAGCACCCGTCCTCGTCCTCGTCGCCGCCGCCGCCGCCGCCACCGCAACGGAACCAGACAAACACGTCGCTACCATTCATAAGCTGCCATTTCGACGGCCGTATCTTCTGCATCAAGTCCGAACTGGCTGGATGTTTTAATGAAATCTGCCTACTCGGTGTATCGGCGACAGTGTACACTCCCCGATCGAAGAGTAACTCTTTGCATAGATCGTTTCTTTCATCGCCACTGATTTTTCTTGTTGTCCAGTCCTTTGATACTAAACCTACTGATTTAATCTGATCCTATGACTTGGCTCATATTTTTGATTTTATAATTGGACCGTTTATTTTGAAAATGTTGCAAGTCCATTTAATATAGTTTCGAAAATATTAAAGGTTAGCATACTAGTCGATTCGAAAATATTCATTGATTATGTCAAGGCCATATTGGCAATTTTTACTCTGATTACGTTAAGACTCAAGATTATGTTAAGTCCATTTTATGTGGTTTCGAAAGCACTAAAGGTTAGCATATTAGTCGATTCGAAAATAATGATTAATGTGGCAATCTTTACTCTGGTAATGTTTATGATTAGATTAATTTCAAATAGGCAAATTTAACTAAAATAATATACATGCGCAGGCTATAAACCATTCTCTAATTAGTCAATTGTACAAATTGTTTAATTTCAATTATGAAACATTAAATATCACTTAAAATATATTTCTCAATGTTGTTTATTTTATTTAATATAGTATGCGGTGTTAAAGTTGTTAATGTTATCAAATAAAACCGTCGTTTTGATTCAATAATTTAACAACGACGGTTACCGTGATAAATAGTAACAAACAAGGTTCTAATAACAAACGATGTGATTCTAACTACGAAAGAGGAGACTCTAATGCGAACTTCGTCGGTTATTGGGCCATTGGGCCCACCAATTAACACTGGATTGCCCAAGGATGTTATCTTGACTGCTTTTTAATTTCAATCAGAAAAAAATTACGTATATAATGATACGATTTCTTAGAATTTTGTGACTTTTTGTACAACATATACAGCCAGTCCCATAAGTATTCGTACTCTCGTTGCTTCGAAGAGAAATCTGTTGAAATCAAGGGATGCATGTAAGATTTTGCAATAAACTTTTTATTACGAATGAACACATGTATAAAGTTCATTTATACCAAATTATAACAAAATTGATTAACTAATAAGAAAAATATATTGATTTTACTTCTCGTAGTACGTAATAACAGTCCACAAAAGTATTCGTACCAGTGCAGATTTTGTCAAAAAATCGCATATTAGAGTAGCTTTTTTACGTTATATTAATTTTCTAATATTTAGTGGGACCACCTCTATGCCTTATTATATCGTTTAAACGATGTGACATACTTTCTAGCAGTTTTAATGTGATATTTTGTTCAATACTATTCCAAACTACCAAAATTGTTTTTCTAGCATTTCTTTATTGAAAATTTCATGCTCTTGTAGTCTTTTATCTATTTCCGTCCATAAATTTTTTATAGAATTTGTATCTGGACTCTGAGGAGGTGTGTTTAAAAAATGGGGAACGTGGTAAAGTATCCACTCACGAACAATCTGAGCAGAATGCTTCGGGTCGTTGTCGCGCTGAAAATAGTAGACATCTTCCAGGACAAGCTTAATCGCACTTGAGTGGAGATTTTCTTCGAGTATATTTTTATACTTTATCTTATCCAAAATTCCATCGATAAAGACAAGTTTGCCCACTCCGGATGCCGTCATACAGCCGCACACCATCACAGATCCTCCGCCGTACATTACAGTTGGTTGTTACATTTGTTTAATTCTAGTTCTGTATTAGGCTTTCTCCAAACTTTTCCTCTTCCTTCGCATCCAAAAATATTAAATAAGATAATAAAAAGTTTGTTGCAAAATTTTACATGCATCCCTTGATTTCAACAGATTTCTCTTAGAAGCAATTAGGGTACGAATACTTATGGGACTGACTGTAAATGCATTTATTAAAGGCAGCCTATCGAGGCTGAGACAATGGTGGTAGTTCGGCAATCTCACGTCAAGAACGATGACGCCGCAAAGAATGACGCCGGTTATATCCTACGGAAATTGCGGGAAATAAACTGTTAAAACCCCCTTGCCGCTTTGCGTGGGCCCAGGCCACGTCAAGTGCCATTGAGAGCGATACGGCTGCGCTGATTTTCCCAGGATAGTCAACCGATACCCTTCGACCGTAGCCGAGTCATAAACTAATAAATTCGTCAAAGAGACACTGAAAAGGACTCTCGAAAATGGTATCTTCCAAACCGACCGTAGCCTAAACGCGAATAGTAAAATCATACGATGCAACGATATACTCGTTGCGGCAGCGTGCGATACAAAAATGATATAAAATGGTAATACTGTATGTTGCAAAGAATAGTTTAGTTAAAAAGTTAAGATAACCTCGAGTGCAAAAGGTTATTTAATTAATGTCGTTGTTGTTGATACGTATCGACAACAGAAAAATTGGACACGGATTTTGTATTTTATTAAGCAATTCTTGTTAATACATTTTTTAATGTACTCCTTTTCGACGTTTTTCTATGGACTTTAGTGAAATATGAGAAAATTAAATTCCGTGTTAGAAACTTTGATGGTTAAATTACAGTATTTAAATATTTAGTTTGTTATATATCATGTACCAAATATGACTTTGATGTAGCAATTTTTATTATTATATATATTTATTGCGCAGATTTATTTACTATTTTATTTATTACTATATTCACTATATATTTTCTATTATGTATTATTTTTAAACACTTTCTTATATTTCATTTTGTATTATTGTATATACTATTCTATTATTTTCTTCTGATATTTTATTTCTATTTTATATGAAAATTTCATAAGATTATTATTAAATGTTTATACTCTGAGTTTCAAGTACCAAAGAAGAGAACGACGTACACATTTCAGGAAGAAAAAATACAATCCATCGCATCCATCACGATTAAACCGTATCAGATGTAAAATCAAAAATCCATTCTTCAGATTGATTTTTGCGTTCCAGCCATCCGTTAAAATTCAACAATAATAAATATCGAAGTGAATGAGAAAAGAAATGTATCGGCCGGTGCGCGATGATATTTCGTCCGCTATAATCGAGAACATTCGCGGTAATGCAGCGGGAACAACAACGGCCGAGCAATAATTCAAACGGTGAAACAGCGAAACAGGAACAGCGTGTAACGATCGCGGAGCAACGAAGTCCTCGGGTCCGCTCTCCGGAAGCAATCGCCCGGTCCATCGGGAATTAATATGTATATCCGGCGATTCGTATGCAAAACGGCAGAACGGGGCCGGTTTTTCGGGTAGACCGCCGCGTAAATAATTTTTCGAAATCGATGAACGTGTGCGCGCCGCGAATTCGGCTCGCACACCGAACCGCTGCCGCGCGCTCCGACAATTAATGGCCCGCCGCCAGATACAGCGATACAACCGATCGATACCGACTTCCACTTTCTGTAGATCCCTCCGTCGATTGTTACCGTGACCGGAAAACGCGTAAACTATTTCATTTTTGGCTCGACTGTTCGAATGTTCTCGCGTGACGATTCCCTCGGCGAACTTTCTTGTTCGAGCGTATATTTTAACGATAATTATATGAGGTCTGCGTGAAAATAATTTTAGCATAGTCGTAAATTAATGTCACATACGAGTACATTTTCGGAGAAAAGATCAGAGCCACGGAAACGCCTTCTTGGCTGTATAGCAAACGTTTCTGGAATGCGATCGAAATTTGTGTTGCCTCAACGAAAATACTAATTTTATTTCGTTATAATTTTTTAATACATTATTTCCATTTTTCAATATTTATCCTTTATTTTATGATCATTTTATTTCGGTTTTACTTTTATTTTATTTTAATTTTATTTTCATTTTATCTTTTTAGTTTAATGTTTCTGTCATTTGCCGTACGCATTAAATAAAACAATATTGCAACTTAATATGTACTTTTTTTAAAATGTCAAGGCAATACTTGCTTAGATTTAAATCTCGGTAGATTCAGCGTTAAAAAGAGTGTTCCTTGGAAGCATCATAAACCAGATAGTGTAATGCATAGAAGACACGTTTAAACGCCTATGGGAGGTAGGAGCAAAAACCATGGGTGATTGAAAGGATCCAGGATGAACGAGGAATAATCGACAAACAACCTAGATCGATTAGAACAGTCTGAAGCGAGTCTGGCGCCGCGCGAACCAGGTCCCGACCGAGGCAGAGCCGATCCGGCTAGGAAATCGCAGGTGTGCACGGGTCGGGGAGCCGAACTGCAAAGGCCTGGCTACGTAATCGCGAGTTCGGGCCAAAGTCTAACAGACACGACACACCTCCGACCTTCCTATCGATCTGCGGCTGGAGGTTTTACGCGTCCTCTCCACCCTCCGCAGGCTCGTCGACCCTCACCACCCATGCTCTCCCTCTATCCTTCTCCCTCGTTCTCTCTACCTTTCTCTCTTTGCTTCTCTCTCTCTCTCTCTCTTTCCCTCTCGTTCGCTCGCTCGCTCGATCTCCCTCGACGCCAAAGTCCTCGCGAGGAAGAAAAGCAACCGGGTAAAGCCTTCGTGCGAACGTTTCTCGGCCACCTTCAACCCCTCCGTCGAGCTTCTCCTTCTGTTCCGTTGGTCCGACCGTCTTTGTTACGCCGCCTAGACGCCGAAGAAACAGGGGAGAAGCCAATATCGCTTCCTTACGCGATCCCGAGACACCTACGCGCCGTTACGCGGCTCGATCCGATTGAAACCGTGTCTCGCGTTGCTCGCGAGAACGACATCCCGCTAATTCGCACGGTCCAGAGAAGGCGAAGGGGATGGCTGAAGTAGAAGCAACTCTTGGCTACTTTCACACCATTTTCAGCGGACTTACTTCTGACGCGATTCGGTCGACTAATTACCGATAATGTCTCGAAATAATTATCAAAGTGGTCTCGATTTCATTCTCAAAATAAAACCCAAAATAATATGAAGTTTGTAAAGAGTTATTCTTCTAGATTAAGCTTTTGGTCAGTTTTTTTAATAAAAGCAAAATTTGTTCAATTGTTTGACACGATCTTAACGAATTTATAACGAGTAAGAAGAAGAAAGTTGTTAACTTTCCGACTTTAAAAAAGCCTCGAAGTTTAGCCTAGTCGTGGTATTTATTATTTTTACACCGTATATACTAATAATCTTTATAAGCTATGACACGATCTCTTTGTACAATTCCTATTTAATTTTTCCTTCGCACTATCTTCGTTTGTCCTAAAGGGTTTCTCCCTCGGACGAACGAAAGGAATAGAAGGAAAATTATAACAGCGCGTTCGAATACTTCCAGTGGCTACGCTATTTCGTGATCCGTCCTCTGACCGCAGTCCAAGGTGCATAAAATCCGCAGCGTACTAATAATAAGTACTGTATTTCTGCGAGCGGTTCGAGCGCGAGCGAGAAGTTCGAGTTCGAGGAAAACGCAGATTTCTCGAGCGCGGCTCTCGCCGTTTCGCCGCAGATGGACGCGATAATCTCGTCCGCGTCGACGCAGCACGACGCGTGCCTCTCCTTTCTCCGTTCGCTGTTTTGGTTCTGTTTCTGCCCGCGTGGTCGATGTTGTTGCTGTCCGGTCGAGTGTTTCCGCCGTTCCCTGAGCCTCGCGACCGCGTTTTACGACGCGATAAACCGTCGTCGTGTTGCTCGGCTAATTTCCAGCGTGACGAAAAGTCGGTTCCGGCCGTGAATCCTTTCGAACCGGCAGCCAGAAATATCAGACGGCCGTCCATCGGCTGGCAAGACGGTTCAACCTGTTCTCGCCGGACGAGAAATTATCCTGTTCGAAAAACCTGCTGTTCTCTTGTTCGAAATACTGTGCTCGATATCGTAGCTGAGTTGAACAATGTATCGCAAAAGTATCGGGAATATTAACATGTATGTGTGGCAGCAAATCAAGTGTGCGAGCATATTCGTATAAGGTCGAAGATGTGAACATGTTATAATTAGATTGCGTTTTAAAGGTCGTTATACAAAATCAAACTTGCTCGAATCAATTGCAAAAGAACGGAATCACATAGAAATCCATTTCTTTCCTTAAAAACTGGAAATATCACTTTGACGATCCTAAATTGTCATAGGCCATTCGTTCCTTTAACCCTTCACAATATGACTTATTATTTCGCAACTACGTTGATTAACATTTGTTTGTTAATAAACTCCTAAGCCAGACTGAAACTTTATATCTATTATATGGTAATCTTTACTTCAATTTATTCTTTAAATTATTCTAAATACTATCATTTTTTAAATATTAATGATAGATAGGTAAACTTGAATTTCAATGTAAGAAATGCGAATAACGTACATGTCTAAAAGATTATGTTCTAAATCTTCATGATAAATCCGACACGATATTATAGGATAAGGGGCTAAATCGTACTTAACCATTTTTGTCTTAAATGCACAAAATCCGCAGTATAATTATAACAAAATTCGCACAGACTTCCAGCAAATCCAACTTTGATTCAAACAATGTACATTTGTCGCGTGTTAGGTGTGAGAGTTCTAAAGACAAAGGAAGTCTGAAATGCATAAAAACAGCAGTCTATTGGAAGCAAAAGTCGCATTAATATTAAACAAATGCAATTATATCAATGCCATAGAACAATGTTCATTAATCGCGTTTAGGGCATGAGAGTTCCGAAGACAGAAGAAACTAATCCGACTGTACTGTGCACTATAATACAGGGTGTTTCTCTCAAAAGTAGGTCACCTAATTGCGTCTGCGGCTCAAACGCCGCAAGATTACGCAGATCTGCGTACAAAGTCGCCGACAGAAACATTGAAAAATGGCATTCGGAAATTACACAACTAGCCGAGCAGATAATCAAGCGTCGGTTTAGGTGTGACAGTGAAGAATCGAGCACGATAGCTCGATTATCGGTCCTCCGAATCCGCCGATAAGCGAACGGAATCGGCGCACATTGCCGTCGTTTATATGAACGTTCGGGACAAAAATCATAACTTCGAAGTTAATCAATTTTCGACCGAAATACCTCGATATTTCGTGATACAAGGAAAATACAAATTTTGTGCATCGATTTGCACAAAAAATGGTAGATCCTCGCGAAGAATATTTTTCATTGCTTGAATTTTTCATTGCACAAAAACTTCTATGCAGATTTTCAGTGGCACAATTTATTGTTAGATCGAAAGATGTTTTTATTAATTTTGCATTAATGTCTGAAAAATCTTAACGATTCTTTCGCATGGCTCGAGACCGATCGTGGCTACGTATTTTGTTAAATAACGCGGAAGATCGCAACTTTTCGCAAAAAAAGTTATTAATTATTTAATTAAAAAATTAATTACATTACTTACTTCGTTCCGAATCAACTATTACACTTCATATAGATATTGCAAAATTTCTAAAGATTAATTACGATCGCGCAACACCCAACCATTATTTTCCATGAAAATTTCTCCAGAAAGTGACCTCTTGTTTTCTAAGACAATGTAAACAATCTGCATTACGAATATACTTTTAGTCTATCGTCCTAGTCCAGTGTAAGCCCAGGAGAACATTATTTGTAATAAAATCATTATTATCTATTGTATCGTCCTGATACTCTTTCGGAGATCTCGCTTGAAATGAATCTCGTGCTCAACTTTTTCAACAATTTGCTGCTAAATATGATTCTTCGGACATTTCGACACATATCGTACACAGTTCCGACTAGATACGAAGCTGTGACTTTTATCATTCTGACAGCCGCGATTTCTAAACTTTCCAGCTCCAGCGAGCCTAAGCAAGAGCTACTAGCCGCCGAATAGTCGAGTCGGTAAAACTAGTCGCTAATAATAACAACATTATCTATCCGCGTGGCTATCTCCGTCCGAGTCGGATCGCGGCTCTGCATCCGCGATACCTCGCCACGAAAGTTAAATATATCCCGGCAGAGACGGGGGCTATCGACAGAACGCCGAGAGACGCCGAAATCTCGTTTAAAGCGTAGCCTAATAACGCGGCAAGGTCGGCCGAGGCGTATTTCGGTGCCTCGGATCGAGTCTTACGGGACTATTCGCGTGTGTGCCGGGGTATTACCGGTCCTCGAGTCGCTGCTAATTACGTCGGCCCGTAACGAGACGGAGACAACGAGTCCCTCGGAGGAGAATCCGAAAGATTCCGCGCGCGCGCGCGCGCCCGCTTCGTGCGGTTTCGCTTGGGATCGCACGCGCTGCTCAAAATCCGATGCCAAACTGCTGCGGAAAACATTATTTCCTAGTCATTTTTGCGATCTACATCACTCTAGTTTGGTACATTCGACAGATCAGTCCTTTTTCTATATTATTGCTCTAATTTATTAGGTTGGAAACTATGAAACTATGTAATTATAGGCGGGTTCGTTTAGTCTGTGTTCAGCTGCGACCGAGGCAGTTTCATTGTAACGTGCGCTCGATATTTTTATTTTTATTTATAAATGTTAGAAATATGGTTATTTCGACTGGATCAGCCTGATTTGCTAACTAGCGCGTGTATCAACTTGTTGTTAATACTTCCTTAATCAAATATTTGCACCTATTTTTACTACCACAAAACTCGCGTATTCCATTCAAATCCTGACAATAAATTTTAAAGGTATTTGCCTTAGTCATTTCGTAAAATTTGTTCATGCTTGTATCGTTTTTATTCGATTTTTCTTCGTAACCAGGTGGAAACAAAACGCGATTTACATCTGCTTTTGTAGTACAAGCTCTGATTGAATGATTGCGCAGCTCAAGCTTCGAGAAATATTAATCAAGCGTTATTTTTAAGAGAAAAAATGTACAATAGCCAAAATGATATAAAAGACTTTAGAGACGAAAGATTATAAAAGACTTTGAATTGTTTATTAAACCTTTGCACCCGAAACCATTTTAACTACATATCTAAAATATTTTTTCTGGCTTATAGTATTTCCATTTTATGTGACAGAGTATACTTTAAACATATGAAATTGATTCCTGTGACTCGTAGCAATAGCTTTACTGTTAACAATTTTTTAAATCTAAACTTTGCTAGTATAAAAATTATTTTGGAGCGTGGTAAAATAATTGTAGTGCCGTCTCAGAGTTACCACTCGAGTGCAAAGGGTTAACTGTAACAATAAAGGCCTTTTTCAAAAATGCATGTATGACTTGCCCCATCGTTGGAGAAAAACAAGGTTATGCCAATCGATGCCGATGGAAGTTATATTGATTTAATATGATAAATAACGTGAAAAATTACTCTTTTTGTTTTTTATATTCATTCAACGCCCGTTTCACAGTTGACAACCTGATAATATTAAAACATTCGAAAGGAAATGTGATTCGGAGATATTCTACTATTTCATACCAAATATTATTTAGAAAATAAATAATAAAACAATTTACAAATAGTTTTCATTTTTATCAATATCTATTTTATATCCCCCAATATATTCGGCATTAAAATTGTGCATATTTTGCATATTTCGGCATACAAATTTTGCATAAACGTCCGCAATCTAGTTATTATAATAGCCTGCAGAAATTTATCATACTGATTGAAGTAATTGCGTTTATCTTATTTTTCTCTCGATACTTTTTCCTTTTAATAATTTCACAACAAATGGCTTGTACGCGTCCAACGAATCAATAAATGAATGTCGGCGGCGTCAAGGAAGTAGATTGAATAAAACAAACTCGACACGCGAGAATTCGAGTGGTCGGAAGCATCGGTTGCTCGGGTTAAAAAGCGAAAGAATCGATCGCGTAATCGCCGAAGAGCGTTCGCTCCGCGGAGCAGAAAGTTGCGAATCGACGGGAGGCGCGCGAGTCGACGCCGCCGTTTATTTAGCGAGTGTTATTAAGCAGCCGAACACGCGATAATCGTATCATTCAATTTCATTAGAGCTCGCACTTTTTTCCGCGCGCCGTCTGTTATCGCTTGCTTACTCGCTACGCAACCTTCGTCCACTGTCTCTCGATTCTTCGTCGTCTGGCTTTCGTTCCATCGCGAACTCGTAAAATCGCGTGTCTACGAAAGGCGAAGGAAAGACCTGGAATTCGATGGTTCTAATGTTGCTGCGGCAGACGCAACTCTGTCGGAGATATTGAAGTTTCGTGTAACGTATGCAGGGAGTTTCCAAAATCACTCGTAATCGAGAAATATGGGGTTCCTAAGGTCATTTGAAGTAACTTTTTCCTTTACAAAAATGTTCTCTGCGGGTTTGTTAACGAGTTATTAACGAAAAAGAGTGACCAATGGGAAGCGAGATCAGCTGACGCGAGGCGGCCGAGCCAATGAGTGGAGCTGGACTTTGTGATTGTCGGCTTGGTCGCCTCGCGCCAACCGAGTTCGCTTCTCATTGGTCAGTGTTTTTTTGTTAATAACTAGTAAACAAGGCCGCGGATTGCGTTTGCGCTAAGGAAAAAGTTAATTTCTACAACACTAGTATTTTTAATAAAAGTGTAAGCAAAGGATTAGCATACAGAAAGTTACTAGCATAACTAAAACTATACAATTTAGCATAACTAAGATAAAAATATTTATTACACAGAAATTGTAGCGAAATTTTTATAAGAATAATTTCTTAAATTTATTTGAGAAACTGTAATAAGATCTGAATGGGATCAAATCTATAAAAACACAGCGAAGTAACTAGGTAATTGTATGAAAAACAGATTACTCAGGCCGAGTAAAGAATAAAGGCGTTGTTCATACTATTTATGAGCGTTGTTTATATTATATTCTGTACAATAAATTGTATTATTTTAGTTATGCTAAACCAAGTATCATTTTTCATCTGTGTGTACCAATTTCCTGCTTTCTATTACGCTACAATTATTTCCTAGTATTTCTTCTGTTATCTTATCATAATTATTCACATTTTTATTTACACAACTTCTTTATTCGAATATTTATTATAATAGCTGCTTATCATTATTACGACAATTACCAAACAAGTCAAAATTTGTTCTTTAACAATTCCTGACATTATGAAAATGTTCGGCATTATTAAGCGAGGAATTTTTAATCGAACTTCCTTATTCAAGCATTTATTACAACAGAAATCGTAGGAAGCTTGAATGAATTCAATTTTGCCACTTTTATAAAACGATATAAATCAGTCGGGTTCGAAGCACGGTAGTTCCGTTGATAAAAATAGAAAATTTCGTATACCGCGGTATCGCGGATTTGTAGTTGCCGGCGAAGAGGCGCATCAAAAATACAAAATAAATCAGTCCCCGATCGGCGAGATGTAGAATATTAATGCGATACACAGAGATCGCAGGAAATATTTATCGCGGCGCTCGAGTATTAAACACGTTATCGCCTATATTTCTCTCGCTGTACGCGCTACGAAAGTGTCGGGTCGAGTGGAAAGTCCGTCCTGTTCGAATAAAAATCGGAAACTCGTAAATAGATCGGCGATCTCGCTAATGAAAAATTGTCGGAGTCAGCAGCGCAACTCGAGCCGCATCGAGATCTCTCTGTTCTCTTCTTAACAACGCCGTTATCTCCGAGACAGACCTTTTATTTGGTTCCACCATCCTAAATGTTAATTACGTTTCTTTCAACATTCGAACCATTATCTTCAGACATTTAATCCTTTTACACTCGAAGCCATTTTAACTGTAAATCTGAAATCATTTTTCAAAGCTATTGGCATTTCCTTTTTACACGACCAGTTGCATTTTTTACATATGAAATTGAGTCTTGTAACTCGTGTCAACAATTTCACTTTTAACAATTTTTTAAATCTAAACTTTGATGATATAAGGATTATTATTCAATGCGATCCAATAATTTTCGCGGTACCTCGGAGTCACCACTCGAGCGCAAAGGGTTAGATCCATTTAAATGTACAGTCGCCTCAGAAAATATGTTAACGACTTTTCGAACGGTGTAACATTTTTTAAATTGGTACAAAGGAATTGAATATTCTTTTAGATGTTAGTATCTTAAATTGCAATCGACTGGAATGATAAAAAAAATTAGAAAATTATGTTTCTTTATATTATATGCCTGACAAAGAAATTGACTCTAATGTTTCTTAGCACAATACAGTCTAGAAAAACTTTTTCCAGTAATGATTCTCGAAAGTAGCCTCCTTATTTTTGAACAAATAATTAAAATTTTAACTATGAAGTTTTTATTATTTAATTACAGTCTAAACAATAGAATATTTGCTATTTCACGAAACGATTCTTCGAGTAAATAACATTAATTCCATTACGTCAAGCTGAAATAAACGTATAAATAATAAATAATTTAGCAAAGAATAAAATATGGTGAAAAGATCACTAGCACACTGTCAGAATAGAATCTATTACGCAATAAATAATTATTATACAATAATAAGGTGAAGCTACAAAACTGAAGTGACTTCGTCGAACTCTGAACTTTTTCTACTTTCCATAGAAATACTTACAGCATTTAACCTCTGCTCACATTAAAGACTCTTCTAAATATGTACTTCCGCGTTCTATGTAAACAAAATATTTCAAGATTTCTTACTTTAGAGTTTTCAGAATTTTTTGGTCATTTCTTTATCGGTCACGTTTCAGTTCGTCTCCTGTAGGAGCGAATTTCAGCCAGCAGCTCGCAGTTTGAGCGACTGCAGTAATTTCAATTAGTCGATTAGATCCGTCGTTCGAGAGCCTCGCGGACCTAAGCGCGATAGGAGACCGATCCCAGTGTGTACCCCCCGTTTCTCGGTTGGTGCTCGACGCTCGATATCGCGGAAGCGGGCAAAGTATGCCGGATTCCTCGCATCGATGCTCGATAGAGAACGATGCGTGTGCGCGATACTCGGCCGATCGCGGCCGGGAATCCGAGCCCGCGTTTCGGCCGTTTCCGGCGCGGCTCGGCTACGCTTCGCTCCTCTCCACTCCGCTTCGCTCAGAGCGACGCGTGTAATCAAGTGGTATAAATAATTCCGACGCGCAGCCATGAGTCGGCCACCCGAGCGGAGCTCATTCCCCTGTTATGACACGTCGGAATCGGGACCACGCACAGTCGATCCATTCGGTGAGAGAGATAGAAGAGGATGGTTCATCTTTCTGTCGCGAAGATGGTACATTCTTGTACGTCGGAACAATCGGGTGGCTGAATTTTTCTACGCTTAATGATGCTTCGTTTTTATAATGTTGCGGAGGCACTTTCATTTTTACATGTTGCAGAGAGTCTTCTGTTTTATAATGTCGCAAAGTTTGCACAATTTTTATATGTTACAGAGGTACTTCAGTTTTATAATTTTGCAGAGATACTTCAGTATTGCAATGTTGCAAAGATGCTTCAGTTTTATAATGTTGCAAAAGTGGTTCAATTTTTATATGCTTTAAAAGTACTCCCATTTTATAATGGTACAGAAGTTTTATAATGTTACAAAGGTACTTTTTAATTTTATAATGTTGCAGAGCTATTACAGTTTTATAATGTTGCAGAGGTATTTGAATTTTATAATACTGCAAAGGTACTTCAGTTTTATAGTGTTGTAAAGGTACTACAGTTTGATAATGTTGCAAAGGTACTACAGTTTGATAATGTTGCGAAATGTCTTTATCAGTCTCATGTTTCTGATGCGCGCGATCCTAGTCCCGCTGTCTTTTGTTTCTCTTCCACGCAGCGTCCACTTCACATTCGGCGTGCACGCGAGACAGTTTAGAATGTGCGTTTATAATACGTTTGTTAACCATTAAATTATATTTATACATTACGCGTGTTCGTATCTTCCATTACGACCAAGCTCCTGCTATCAATAATATTACGATGGTAGTTCAGTTTTTATATGTGCAAAGATACTTCTGTTTTATAATGTTGCAAAGCTTGCTCAGTTTTGTTATGTTGCAAAGATACTACTGTTTTATAATGCTGTCAAGGTTGTTCAATTTTTATATGCTGTAGAAGTACTTCGGTTGTATAACATTGCGATGGTAATTCAGTTTTAATACGTTGCAAAGGTACTTCATTTTTATAACGTTACAATGTTAGTTAAATCTTATATGTGATAATGCTATACCATCTTTATATGTTGAAAAGATAATTCAATTCATGAGACACCGTACATAATTAAGCAATTATCTCTGCAACATATAAAAATGAACTGCCTTTGTAAGACATAAGAATCGAATTACCTTTGCAAAATATAAAAACGAACCATCTTTACAAAATGTAGAGAGTTAAATCCTCGTTGCAACATAAAAGTATGAAGTGTCTCTTTATCATATAAAACTTGAACCATTTTTCCAATAAATAAAAATAATATGTCGAACCTTCCACGACAAATAGCCTTATCACGAAATAAACCCTTTCGATAATTTAGCAAAAATAATTCGAACAAATTGCTACATCAAAAAGTCAAGAAAATAAATCAAGATCGGCTCGACACGATCCAACGCCTTTCTTAGAGATGATTATTTCACGGTCGCATAGAAAAGGTCTAGAAGAATTCATCGACCCGCAGCACCTGAAGACCTTGAAGCCCGAACGTAACAAATAGTCCTGGCCAGGTTTTCGTGGCGGCCACTCCGACAACTGGTTCGCAACAATGAGCTTGACGAGATGCTCGCGAAAAGCGGCTTCCCAGATGTTTACCGTAGGAAAAACGAGGAGGAGCGAGGCGGACGTTATCGATTTGGTCCCGGTTAGGCCGTTGGCTCCGCGCTCCCGGCGTCCTCGGAGCGTCAAGATCGCATGCACACACGTAGAACAATAGATTGGCCGTCGTCTAACGGCATTCTGGCGGTCGGGACGACCGATAATAGGGGCATCCACAGCGTGAGGCTCGCGGACATTCCGCGTTTCTCTGTCCCAGGCGCACCGGTTCCGTTGCACTAACGACCGGGGCGTTAGTCGGGAATCGGCAAGCCGTGGTCGTTTCGCCTTGCTCTGCTAAAGCAGCCGGCTCGCCGGAGTTCTCATCGAACCTTCCACGCGATTCTTCTCTCGAAAACGCTATCGAACATCGGAAAACGTAATCGCTCAACGTTTTCGATAAATCAATGCAATTCGTCGTGCAATAAATCAATTTCTTTGCACCGCCATTCACAGAAAACTTGTTAAAAATCATATGTTTTTCGGTGAAATTTTGGAAAATGATATAAAACAAATTTGTCTTTATATATGAACTTTTATTTTTTTGTATCACTACCATTTTTAGAGTCACTGTATTGTAAAGGATATAATCGTTGGTGCCTTGTCACAGCAATGCCACTATTGTCACTATGGCTACTATCAAAATTAGATTTTGAAAAATCTTCAATGTTATCACTACACTCACAATCAGATGAACTGTTTGCACATATCTCTTTGTCATTGCCCATTTTAGACAAATTTTATTACCTTATTTTGCTTAAAATTGCGTCAGAAAATTAACAACAATACAACTGAAATAAATATGCAAACATCCAAGCGCCTAATCTTTAAATAAAACTCTTCTATACACTGAATGCTGTTCTTTTCCTTTGTTTTTGTTTACGTCTGCACCGTTATGCGACGCAACTGAAGCTGAAAACAGTTCTTCATTGGAATTATATTTGTTTAGGAAAAATCAGAATTTTATTTGTTTAGAATTAAACGGACAAGAATCAATTATTTTCTGTAATGCACAAACGAGGAATTTTTGTCATTTAGCTATTAATGCTATTTATTCATTTCACATTTATTTATATATATATTTCACATATATTTATTTCACATTTTCTACTTAGACAATAACATTGTTAACACCTTCGGTTGCCTGGATTTACCTCAATATAAACGTATTTCTTGTTAATACGGTTAATGCGTAATATTAATGCCTAAATATTTAACTAACAGAAAATAACGTCTCGCAACACTTGACGCACATTGCAATTACCACAATCAATGATTCATTCGCATTCAACTGTCTTCTCCGACACTCATTTCTCATCTTCTCGCGGCACTCACTAATTAACATTTATACAAAGTTCTCGAATCACGATAAAATAATCTCACATTTCCGACGAATCTTCGTCAGCAAAAATCCTCCTGAAATAAAATGCTACGTAACTAAAACCATTTATTCTATTTTATGCGCATTCGCTAATAAAAAATTTTGAGATTGCTCTTAAAATTCCTCTTTCATTCGCTTTCTCGAATGATTGTGACTTGATTGAGTGATACAATTATAAATCTAAATTAAAAAATGTAAAACCGCTTATTTAACAAGCAATGATAGGTTTTTTGTTCAGAAATCTGCGAAGTATCCTTAAATAAAATGAGCGCAATGAACAATTTCCAGATTTTTGAAACGCAACATTATTTCTCATCCATGCTTGATGAAGTTAATATGATATAACAATCTCTATTAACCGAACTGGATCTCCCACGATATGGAGTAACAATGGCGAAACTATAAAAGGATATGCTTAAACTATTGTTTCAATCATTTCTCGTAAATAAAAGGAAACTAACTACCGATTTCGAATTGGGGTAATCGTAGTTCTACCTGTAAACTATTACCGTTGGATCAGTTCGTAATTTTGTAACGTTCCAAGGTCGATTGCTCGAATCACAGCCGAGTTTTCGATGTGTGGAACGCGTTCCCATCGGGCGTGGACGCGGACGAAAATAAATCCCTCGAGTTTTCATCGGTTCTGTGGATAATTTTTATCGGACTACGGAAAAGAGACAAACAGACAGACAGACAGACAGAGAGAAAGAAGGAGAGAGAGAGAGAGGCAGGGAGTTTGAGAAAGTGAAAAACAGAGGGAGAAAGAGAGAGAGAGAAAGAAAGTGTGAGTGTGTGTGTGAGTGAGTGAGTGAGAGAGAGGGAGAGAGAGAGAGAGAGAAAGTGGACAGTGAAGAAGAGAGGAGAGGACTGCGTTATCTGGTGGCGATTCGCGCGCGTGCAAAGTCACCGACAGCCAGCTACTAGATAAGAAACATTCACGAATCGATATCCTTTATCTGTGTGAACGATGATCGCGGGGGTGGAAGCCTGCCTGGCGGCGAACAGCGTCGTCGTTCCTCGTTCGCCTAACTTCGATCCGCAACGCCCGTCAAAATCAGATAAAAACAGGGAAACGCTCGTTGCTGTGTGTACCGGGCGTTCGAACTTTCGGCGGCGACTACACGGTGCCCCTCGAACAAGCTTTCGGTTCGATACAGTCGAGAATCTGGAGGATTTTCTACGTAATTTTGTTTCTTAGAATGATACCTCTTGAGTCGATTGAGATTTCAAAGAACATTGTTACTGATTTCGTTTAGCAATTATTTGGTCTTTCTGCAAAATTCTTAAATTTATCTATAGTTCAATAATGGCGTAATTCTTAATTCGTTGTATCAATTATTGTATCTTATTTGAGTTTCATTATTTTATTTTACATAAGTTTAATTTATTATATTTTAATCAGTTTAATTTACCGTGTTTCGTTTGGGTTCATTTTATTGTATCTTCTTCTATTCCATTCTGTTCTGTTTTATTTTATTTTCTTATTTTATTTCATTCTATTTTCTTTTCTTGTTTTATTCTGCTTTATTTTATTTCTTCGTTTTATTCTACTTTATTTTATTGTATAGCATGTGATGTATTATAATGCGTAAGAGAATTAATAAAATTCAATAAATTCTCTAATTATGCAAAGAGTACATTTTTACTTCGAAGATGCGCCGTTTATATTTTCTAGTAATTCACTGTTTAAATAATCGTTCCTGAGTCATGAAATTTCCTTATTCTAGATTTAAGAATAAATTATTGTTCTATTAGATTCTAGGTGTAGTTTCGACAGATATTAACAACTACGATATTTCTTAAATTTCGCTTTTCGTAACATTGAATCTATTTCTTTGACTTCGAGGTACTTTTAAGGCTGTCGCTTTCGGTGCTCGACAGGTTTCAGCATTAAAAGTACGGGAGACACCGCGTGCTGTTAAATAGGCAGCGGTGAACGTGTCTGTCCATGGCGCACCGCTTCCACTTCCTGTGTCTACGCACGCGAGAGCTCGGCGACTTTTCCAACTGGATTTCCCCGACAACGGAACCTGAACAAGATTTTCCTAAACGCTGCGATCGCGATCAATCGTATCAATTGTTTTGCCGTTCCGTTAATTTGACGCTGAATCGAATTTCGAGACAGGTGTACGTCGAACCGATAGCTGTCCAATTACATACAGCAGAAAGACACGTCCGTAACTGTCTAGAAGAACTACCTTTGAGCATTTGGATCTAATCAGTGTTAATTCTAGTGTCCTAAAGAACATCGGATTCTTAAGAGTTGAATTATGCAGACGGTGAAATAGTTGGAGGCTCTAAATTTAAATTTCGAAGGACAGTTTGCTGTATAATATCGATCGCTATATAAGTGGATGTGGTAAACAGGTTCTTTATTTCTTAAAAACTCTGTATAACCGCAATTATTCTTAATTCTTGTCTTATTGTCAGTAATTATTGTTACCCATATTATCATCATCGTTATTATTATTATTATTATTATTATTATTATTATTACTTCCCTGCCAAAAAAAAATTAATATTGTTATTATACACACGTACCCGTATACTCGTTATTACACTATCTGAAACAAAGAATCCACTCCGTTTACAAAAAAAAACTAAATTAAAGTGAATAATACACTGGGTGACAATAAAGAATCTGTTGCAAAATAAGACAAATTATATCCTTCACTACAGATTTTCGATTTTCGCTAATATTCACAGTCTAATCTTTCTTTTTAACTTTAAAATTGTAATCTGCTCACGTGAAACAAGTTGTTAACCCTTTCGCTACGAGCGTCGCCTATAGGCGACATCCGCGCGACGACCTGTGTGTACGAGTGTCGCCTATAGACGACATCCGCGCGACGACCTGTGTGTACGAGTGTCGCCTATAGGCGACGACCCGTGGGTACGGGTGCCGACCTATTTGTTGACTATATAAGTCGACGTATAATCAACTGTTGACTCTAATCGATGTGTATTCCTATAATACGATGTAATAGTTGTTATGTAGCTCTTAAAAGAGTGTACATACAAGTCAATCCCAAAGTGGCGTTGAAAAACGTTAATCCGAATATCTAAGACTACTGACGAGCAAAGTGTACACTTCGCGGCGCGGTGACCCGTACAGGGGCGTCACTCCGGCGGCGCGGACTGCCGTAAGGAAAGGGTTAATAATATCAGTTCTGTATTCATTTAGCGATTCGCAGCAATACTAATGACAATTACACTACCTAGAGCTTACGCAACGATTCAAAGCTATTAGATAAGTCTAATGTATTTTTTTGTATAATTTCACTAATTTCAATTCAAATTGCATAGATACATTTACGATTTGTTTATACAATATATCTGCTACTCGCGACAAATATTATGACGCTCGTTGGAAAACAGAATAAATGAAATCGCAATAAAACAGTTGTTTTTAGTTCTCCGTAAATCTGGCGTTGGCCTTCTAGCGGCGAAGAAACATTTTATAGCTTGTTTTGCCGAATGATAAGACGCGAAACTGACCAACCAGCGATTCGCACCAATTACAATAATCACTCGCACTGTCTACAGTTTGCAGAACGATTCGAGACTATCCAGGTAAGCCTCCGAATGTTGGCGCGCTGTGTTTCAATCGTCTCGTATCGCTTTATTCATCTAACAAAGTATTAATTTCCTCTTTACATTAATTCCTTCTTATGTAATCCTAATATAGAAGGATTTCGAATTATTCATAATTATCTTGAACATTGTCCGGTAAGAATATAGAAACTAACAGCAAGTAGTATCGAACACATGTACGTGCAACAAGCCTGCATTTGCTAAATAAACCGGCTAGTTTAACCATTATCAAACGTCACATGTTCGCGTCTAATAAATAATGTATGTAACGTAAATAAATAATAGATAACTCCTCCGACAGATGAATCGTACATTTTCTAAGTTTTAAGCTGCTGCAAAGATACTTCAGTTTTATAATGTTACACGCCTGCTTCGATTTTATAATATTGCGGTGGTAGTCCAGGTTTTATCTATTGCAAAGGTACTTCGTTTTTATAATGTAACAATGTTAGTTTAAATTTTATATATCATAATGCTATACCATTTTTATATGTCGAAAAGATAGTTCAATTCATGAGATACCCTGCATAATTAACATATAAAATCAACTACAAAATGAAGAAAGTTAAATCGCTTTTGTAACCTAAGAGTATGAAGTGTCTCTTTAGCATGTAAAATTTGAACCATCTTTTCAATAAACAGCAATTGTATAACCAGTCTTTCGTGACAGACAACCTTATCGCGAAACAAACCCTTTCGATAATTTAGCAAAAATAATTCGAACAAATTGCAATATCAAAATGTCAAGAAAATAAATAAAGTTCTGCTTGACACAATCCAACACTGTTCTCAGAGATTATTGTTTCACGGTCGCATAGAAAAGATGTGGAAGAATTCATCGATTCGTTTCAAGTTTCTTCGTAGAATTATCGTCAAAATTCTCTAGGTCAGACGACCTCGTCGCAGTCCGACGACGAACGAACGAAAGAAAAAAATAATTCAACGTAACCTGCCGGGAAGTAATTAAACGGCTTTCCCGAGATATCGATTACCTCCGCCGCTAATTAAGAATCCGCAGGAGGGTTAACGACCACGCGGCGATCAGGAACGCGCCGCGAGCGAAACAAACTGCGACACGGCCGAGATAAGAAAAGCATTGTTTTTCTGGACTCACCATCATTCCAGGCAGTCTAATGGAGCACGAGCTGGCACGACAGCGCGCGAGAGAGATAGATTTCCTTTTTACAGGGGGGCCACCCGGGCCTGTGGCCCTGGTTGGTGGGGGCCCACCATGCCCCTCCGCCGTTCACTCGTTCGCGCCACTATAATATCCTCACTAACACACTGGCGACGACCTCCTCCACCGCACCGGGAGCAAAGAGATCTCCACGAGACAACGCGAGATATCCCGGCTACAGAGCCATGCTTCCCTCCTAAATCGCTCGCGGTCCGAGCCCGACTCCGCTCAGCGGAACTTGAAGGTCATTCTGCCAGTGCGCCGATCGTTCGCGGCCTGCCCCGAGGAACGCGCAACAACAACCGAACGCGGTCAACAGAAAACAACCACTGTCGTTTGCTTCGGTGGCGGTCGCCACCGCACCAACTTCTCACATCCGAAGAGCCGGCCACACGTTCTACGACACTCGTCCGTTCGCCGAACACAAAGTACCAGAGAAGAAGAAGAAAAAGAAGAAGAAGAAGAAGAAGAAAAACACTGTGTCTACAGGAACAGGTTGGCAGAAGCGCGAGAACAACGGTGCGGTACGGAGCGATCCCTCGTCGATCCTTCGTTGATCGCGTTCCGAGCCTTGCTGCGACACTGAACCGTTTTCGAAAGCCGAGGCGCCCCCTCGTTCAACGTTTCCCCTGGCCTAGCCCCGCTACTGTACAAGTTGCTGGCCGAGGCTGGCCGCTTTGGAAAACGTGATAATGCTCTTCCTTCCGATCACTTTGACTAGCTACCGAGGATTCCCGCGCGGGAGGATCGAGGAGGATCGCGGCGGCGCGTCAACGCACCGGACCGTGCTGCGGACGAAGAAGAGAAGAGTGCTTCCGATTCCGGAATAGACCCCAAGAGACGGACGTCGACGTCCCGGTGTTGCTCGTCCCACGAACAGAGCATATCAGCGCGAGCTCCTGTCGCGATTGGTCTCCGGGCGACGACGCGAGCGCGCCCCGAGGTGACGCGGCCCAAAATTCTCGGCTCGAAGCGAGTTTGCGTGCCGCATATCGTTCCACGGTTCCGTGACCTCCGACCTCTCCTCTCTCTCACTCTCTCTCTCTCTCTCTTTGCTTTCTGCCTTTGTCCGCGCTCTCTCGCTCGGTCTCTTTCCCTCTAGCGATGCGCGCCACCGATAAGCGTTAACAGCGTCTGAACAACACGCTCACACAGAAAAATAGTCCTCGGGCCGGCGCTGACCGCGCTCGCCGCTCGCATACTTAACACCGACTTCCTCCGAAAACAGCTCTCGAATTTGCATCTCAACGGGCCACTCGCGCGCACGTTCCCGCGACGCTCCGCCGCCGTTTGCTCGGCGTCATTCCGACTACTCCCTCTCTTCCTTCCGTCTCCGATCGCGACGCGTCTCCCGATTTCCGGAGCTCCGCCGCGATCAGTTTCGGCGCGAGCCGCCGCGTCGGATCCGCACCACTCGATTTTCCCTCGTAAATCGTCAACAGGTGGTTCGCGAACCAACGCTCGAAACACGCGTGCAGGACGACGACGACGACGACGATGACGACTATGACGACTACGATGAGAGAGCGGCGAGTCGGCACTCGCCGGCAGAGGAACTCTCTCGCCGAGAGACTCGAGATCGAGCCTGCTTCGAGAGGAGACGGCGACGAACGAGGGATGCGTCGTCGAGTTAGGGCCTGGAGCCTCGGTCGTCGAACGGCGCACACACTTACGGTCCACCGTTTCTCGAACTATCGCGAACTTTCCTGCTGGTTCCGCGGACGTATTTCGGTCGGTGAGCAATCTCGATCACACACGCGTTCCCCGATCCGTCACTCGACCAACAGAGACGAGGAGACGAAGAGACGACGGGAGTTGCAGCACCGGCACACCACACCACTGTGTATCGCTCGGCTCGGCTCGCCTCGGCTGTACGTGCGGGCACACGTGCGCGCGTGTATGTGTATTACGATAACTTTGTTCCGCCTCTCTTTCTCCGCCGGCGTTGTCCTCCTTCCCTCTGTTCTCTCGCCCCCTCTCTCTCTTTCACCGGCGTGGTAGCGAAGACTATTTTCGTTTGCGATGGAAGTAACGGCGGTAGTAGCACGCGTCAATCCCCCACTCGATGGCCCGCGGTGGTTCGGTTTTCCTTCTGCCTTGGTTTCCTTCGTCGTTCGTCGTTCTTCGTTCGCCGTTTGCGTTCGCGTTCGTCGTTCCCTTTCCCGTGTCCCTCTTCGTCCCCGTCGTCGTCCGCGTCCGCGTCCGCGTCCTCGTCCTGACCGAGGAGCTGGGCCCTCTGGAGCTCACAGGGCCTGCCGGCGCCGCGTTGGCCCGCTGTCAGCGGCCGCGCGCCGGAAACAAGAGGAGGAAGAGGCGGAGGAGGACGACCGGATCTTTTCATACGCGAACATCGGCCGGGAACGGGTCCTCTCGTACGGCGACGCCTCCGTGCTGCCTCTCACTCGTCTCCGCACTCGGCCGGATCTCACGCGTGCTCCACCGGTGAAATCTGCTCTCACAGGCTCGCTGTTGCTGCTGCTGCTGCTGCTGCTCTACGAATTCGCCACTCTCGCGTCACCACCATTCCCGCGAGCGAGCGAGCTTCGGACTACTCGCTCGGCTCGGCCTGCAATTTTGCGGTCGGACAGAGAGAAAAAGAAAGAAACGGAAGAAGAGCAGCAAAAGGCGGACCGGACCGGACCGACCGATCGACCGAGACAGTGTGTGTGTTTGTCAGAGGGAAGCGACAGCGTGCGCGAAGAGTAGGAGACGAAAGAGAGCGAGGATCCCGAAGGCGGTGCTCGTCCTGTCGGAGTCCGCGAGCGATTGACTCCCGCGCGTCCCGGTCTCGGTCTCGGTCTCGGAGCCGCGCGGCACGCGTGAGGGGAGTACCAGGAGGGGGATTCCCGCGGGAGGAGAGCCTCCGTGGAATGGGGACGCGGGTAGCGGGATGCCGGCGGGAGAGGGAAGAATCGGTGGCGGTGGCCGCGGTAGAGCCAGAAGGCGACACCGAAGGGGGCCTCTCGGCAGGGCGGGGCGGGGCGGGGCGGGGCGGGACGGGACGGGGAGGGCCGGGGACGCGGGTGGAAAGCGGCGGAGGTGGAGGAGGAGGCAGTGGAGGTGGGGGGTGGAGGAGGGAGCAACGTCCAGGAGGGAGGGGTGGGTATGGCGCGTGCCACTACACGCTAGCAGGTGGAGTGCGCGTGCCCAGAAATCTCTTTCTCTCTCTCTCTCTTTATCCCCGCTCTATTCCCACTCCCTGTGGGATCGTTCTCTCCTTTCTTCGCTGCTCTTCGAGGCTCCCTTCCCGGTTTCTCCGCGATCTGTCTCGCTTCTCGCCGGTTTCCTCTATCCGCTTATCCGCTCCTCTTCCCTCCGTCCCTGCCCTCTCGCCGCGGACGCGTATCGCTCGTGTCCACGGTCGGGCCCCGTTCCGCGAATGCGTGGCTGCCGCCGCCGCCGCCGTCGCCGCAGCCGCCTGCCGACTCCTTCCGCGACCGCTTCCTCGTTCTTCCGGTCGCAATTATTCAGCTTCTTGTCGCGGATGCCGCGAGACTAATTCACCCGCATTACGTGCTCGCCTGGCCGCGGTCCACTTATTACACTCGCATGACGTTGCTCGCTCGCAATCGCCGCTGACTACCATCGGGTACCTTCAAACCGGACTGCCGTTACTTCGGAGCTGCTGGGAATTGCGGCACCCGGTTGCCGAGCTTCTGTTCGCGATTCCAGACGGACTCTCGAGCCGGTTGCATCGCGGCTCTCCAGAGCGTTCTCGCGTTGTTCGGATAAGGGCTTTTTTAACAAAAGTCTCCACGCCGATAATCATCCAGGGCACCCATCGCAAATATCGCTGCTTCTTAAGTAATCCAACAAGTAGCACACCTCCGAGCTTCTTTCGGCGAACACGATTGCTCGTCTCAACCGTCGCTTGTCATTCGACGGAGACGTCACTCTGAACGATCACAACACACTGTACGATCTCGGCAGACGCGCGCGTGTGTCACGCGGAGGCTCTCGCGAATCAATGTCGAACTGTCAATACGAAACTCGATAATCGGGCTCGATCCCGAAATCCAAAGTCTCCTTGGAAAGGCGATTGACCACGGAACGAGATCGGAAGAGGAAGCTCTCGCGATCGTCGCAGCCTGGCGACGTCTCCTAAAGCTGTCACGCTGCGCACGTGGCCAACTGGGAGCGCGAAACGACAACAAGCCCCACACAGAGAACCTGACGCCCCGACGAGTCGCCAGCCACTGACTCTCCTCTCGCTCGGCTCGTCGATTCGGCTCGGCTCGGCTCGACTGGCCTCGCCTCGCATCGTCTAGTCTCACCTCGCCTCTCTCGCCTCTCTCGCCGCGTCTCGTGTCGTCTCGTCTCGTATCGTCTCGTCTCGTGTCGCGTCGCGTCGCGCCGTGTCGTGTCGTATCGCAGTCGACCCGGCCCGAGTCGGCCCGACCCGGCACGACTCGCCTCAACCCAACGCGACGCGACCCGAATGACCCGCGAACCGACCCGCCGTCGTGACCACGCCACACCAGAAACGTCGCGCACACATAGGACACCCGGTGTTCGGTTAAGCTCGTGCACCGAACCCGAACCGTCCCGAGGCCGGCTTCGTCCCGACTATGAGGCCGACTTCGACGCTGATTCGCGGCCCGATCGGAGCTTTGCCCGCTCTCCTACTCGCTTTAACACCGCCCGTATCGTGCCACCGCATAGCGGTCTGCAAGGCGGCACTTCGCCGACCGAATCAACGTCGTCTTCCTATCGATTTTTTTCGCTCCCGCGTCCTCGGCCGCGACGATTTTATCCAAGTCGAATTCGATTCGTACTTCACGCGCCTCGAACAGCTGATTAACATCTTGCGCTATAATAACGGGTCGGACACGCAACAAAGATTCCATGATGTACTGAATATAAATATTATTACTTTCTTCTACATCGAAATCAAATTGAATTCTTCTGTCATCAAGATCTAGATACGGAAGTAAATATAAAGACAGTGGAAGAAGCAAAAATTATCTGACCCTAATAACACATATTCATCCGGTAATTTTTTGTACTGCCACTCAGAAAATGTTTGACACTATCTGTAGAAATGATATGGCTATTATTATACAATTTCTGGGTAAAATTATCTCTGTTTGGTAAAAATTAAAATTTAATTGATTTAAAATTAAGCGAACAACAATCGATTATTTCCTATAATATACAAATATGTATTAGGGACATTCTTCTAAATCGAAATAAAATTTAATTTTCCTGTTATAGAAATCTAGAAACGAAAGTAAATAAAAACAATAAAAGAAACAAAAAGTTGGTCCTATTATGGAAAATATTAAGAACAAATAAGAGCTAATCAACATAGCGTGAAAGGAGTCGTAGGGTAAGGAATGCTAATGAAATAACCGTTTGCAGTCGGAGTCTTCTCTAACTTGAAATCCGAAATAGTTTCTCTAATCTATAGCATTTATATTTTATATAATCTGATGCATTTTCTAAACAAGGTGGCGCGCATCTCTTCGTACACATCTTCGGCGTGTTTTCTAACGAAAAGTCCATAATCGCTTTGTGCAGAAATTGTAACAGAAATCACCAATGTGATCTAATCTATATGCTAACATTTTATTGTAAACTTGTACTTCACTACCCGTTTTTTATGATAGTATAATATAGGTCTATAACCCACCCATAGGACGATAAGTAAACAAAAAACTCTGTTCCTACACTTCTGTTCAGAAGATGTAAATCATAGATTTATAATTCATATTCAGCAAACGCACTTCTTGTTTCAATCGATAAAAGACTTCCTTTGGCAAACTACTTTAATTGTCAAGCCGTAACTTCATTCACAGTTTTCTTAGAAAAAGCATAAAATCGTTAACCCTAAAGCGATATACATCTATCGAAATTTCACAGTTCTGGTAATAGCCCTGATTTCTTATAGTAGTCCTAAATGCGACCGATGGTCTTCATGGTAACCCTAAATCTAACAATGATCCCAATTTCTGGTAGTAACCCCAATGTCCAATGATAGTCCTAATTGCTTACGATATCTCTGACTCCACCGACAGACCCAATTTCTAACGGTAACCCTAAATTCCGCCGGTCATCCCAATCTCTGTTGATACACCCTGATGACATAACCTGACCAAATAATTTTTTAACAATCAATCGAGCATTTCTCGACATTCCTGGAGCGACGTAGAGACGTCGCAACGAACTTTCACCGACGAGTAAAAATATAACGCAGCTCCGACATGGTCGCGAGCGCGACCTAACGCGGTGACTACCGTGCAGCTGGCAGCGGAGCTTTTACACAGGCACATTCGTGACACGTCGCCCGCGCTCTCCCAACATCCACGAACACTTCGTCGTTGCGTCATCATGGTTTCACGGTGGTACGTACGCCGGGATTCGACGCAACGCGAGGCGAGGCGAGGCGAGGCGAGGCGAACGCGCGCGCGAGCGAGCGGCCGCGCAAACGGGACCAGTACGAGCGACGCATCTGTACCGCTCCGCATGCACTTATTACAAATCCGACAGTGACTCTCAACAGAATCGGCTCCGCCGACTCACCCGCGTTGCTTATCGTTCCCAGAAAATTGCTCCGGGAGGCTGTACGCCAGCAGGACGGTTTTCTTCTGATCCGACGCCTTCGTTCTGACCTTGATCTACTGCTCCACGAGGTCACAATTGACATTAAATCTACCGCGGTTGAATAACCCGTTTCTCATTTTACAATTACACAAATTATAAAGACACATCCGCGGAAATTTATTGAATAAGTTGTATCATTGTACTGCAAAGCTACTTATCTAGATAAATCGGCTCTTGTCAGGTTTTTAAAGCAATGCTTAGACAGTCGATTCTATTGTCTAGTATGTTTAGTGTTAAATATTCTAGTATCCAGTTATTTAGTTCATCTTTTGTGTAAAAGGAACACTTTGTTGAAAATAGTGCAATAATGGCGAGTAAACAAGTTCGAGTGTGTAATAACAATAATAATTAGAATAATAGTGATGCTAATAACAGTAACAATATTGACAGTAGTAAGTGGTAAATATAGATATAGATATAGTAAATACATAGAGTCTGATGAAGTAGAGCAATGTTCGAGGTGTTTGATGCTGCTGGACATCGGCTCCGTTAGAACTGGGGGCTACGAAACCACGCCCACTTATAGTTGACTTTACAATTACTTTCTGAACAACCCTACACTATTTTCTGTAACATCATTCGTGCACGAACATCACTCTCCAAAGGAATATAGAGTCGAGCATCTACAAGTAACTCTAGAAGATAATGTTCTAGCTACTGCAAGAGCCATGAGACCACGCCCACAGACAGTGCACTACATCAGATGTGGACTAGGTATCTCGTCTTCTAATTACTTCGTCTACATCCTGCGTTCAGAAACATTATTCTCGAAAGAAATGCATTGTCGAACATCAGCGATTGTATCTATAAGCCACTGTTGAAGCCAAGGGTCACGAGACCCCGCCCATAAACAATGTTCCACATCTGAAAAGCAAGGTGTTCTGTCTTTGATTTCCTTCTCTTACATCAACCATCTCGAAATATCATTTTCGAAAGAAACGCATAGTCGAATGCAAACGATTGTCTCTGTAAGCTACTGTAAGCCAAGGGCCGCGAAACCCCGCCCACAAACTGTGTTTCGCATCAGGAATGTAAGGTGTTCCGTCTTTTATTTCCTCCTCTTACATCATCCATCTAGAAACATCATTCTCGAGAGAAATGCATAGTCAAGCACGAACGATTGTCTCTATGAGACACCGACAAGTCCCTGCAGAGTCAATGGCCACAAAGTCACGCCCACTAGAGTACACAATTTGAAGAGAGCGACACAGTGGTTTAACAAGCGAGTAGTCTCGCTTTTCTTCTCGATACCGCACATAAATATCGAGAAACCGTGAACTCTATCCGCAACTTGACAACACCTTCGATGCGCGAACGGCATAATGACCAGGGCCGTCCATAGAGCTCGCGTCGCCTCAATTATCAGCGGATACGGAAAACTCGTCCGCGAAGGGAGAGGTCATCGGGAACGGGCGCTGCCCGATGAATCGGTATACTAAACAGCTAAGCAGCCGAGACACAGCGAGAGACAGGCTCGCGCAGTCGGATCGTTTGTCCAGAAAATTGCCACTAGTGCAGCGTCCGTATTAATTGAAACGCGACACGCGGCCTCCACTATGCAAAGAATGTCCGCCGGACGACCATCAATTGCGCGGGTGATGTCGCTCACACGAATCGCCTTTATGATACCCGTGTCCGGACATTTAATTAGAAACGTTGCTCTCTTGGCCATCCGCCGCGGCGCGTCCCGTTGCGCGTCCACCCAGGCCCGACTGATCCTCCCGCAATATCTGCACGCGACATCCGAGTTGTTAATGCCGCGGCTCGTTTCGAAGATGGATATCGCCGCCGTTAGACTGGCGGAGTAAGGATCCGGCGATCCGATTCCGAGCCTCGATCATCCGGGCTCTGTTAGCTGCGCTTAGTATCTGCTAATTAATTGACGCGGACGTTCGACGGTTAACTAACGGGACGTTTTATGCGGACGTTGCTTTAAGGCCGCGTGTGCAATCCGCAAGACCGATTATGTTTGTTTGCGGCGCGCCACTTAGGTTGGCTATACTCATCTCGGCTAGACTATTTAGAGTTTGTTACGAATATTGCTCAAGGTTTCTCTGGCTTTTAGAAATGAACTCTTATCTTCCATATAATGTAAATTTTCAATGTGAGACCAGGGTAGGGTCAGAACAAATTTCAGTTTGCCGAGTCAGTCTTTCAGTGTCACTAACCAGAGAAATCAGCAAAGTTTTACGCGTATTTTATACGTAATAAACTAGGAATCGTTTGCAATGTTCTTGGTTGTAGAGTTGTTTTGGCATATTATGTGTATTTTTTCAGGCGCTAAAAGATGGAATAAAAAATGTAAGTTTTTCTGATAAAAAGTAGCGATGACTTCGAAGAAACTATAAAGACATAATCGGATAAAAAAATTTTTCTTTTATAGTATTCCATTCGACTTCGATACCATTGAAATTATAATTTAAATCTATTTTTTACCATTAACAATAAAGGAGATACTTAGGTGGCTTCCTTTAGCTGAGACACCCTGTATATTGATAACAGATGCAAGATCGGGATTAACAAATGAAACTCTATTGGACATTAAACTATAACTAAATAAAAATGTATTCGAACCAGCTTTTATGCGAATAATAATTCAAGAAAAAATTATTTGTCGTTCGAATAAGAATTCGAATAAGAATAACAATAAAAATTTATAAAATATGGTATCTTTTCATAGTTTATCGATTAATTTCTTCGAAGTTAATTTTTATAATTCATTTTCGCTTCTACTGCAGTGTAACTATATAATTCTTTGTTTTTTATTCAAACGAATTATTCGAACACAGATTGTTAAATTATTCGAGTAATTGTCGACTATTTTTGGTTCCATGTAATTCCATAAGTATGTATTTATACGGGCACATTCCGGATCCAATAAATCCAATTAACGAAGCACGCGGTCGTCGATGAGTTTTTAATTTTAATTGAATTTATTTGCTGCGTAAACGAGGCGGACCCTTCGTTGCAGAAAACGTAATTGAAACACGGTAACTGATTTTCGTAGATCATCGACACACAGTAACTGACTCCAGAAGAAGAAGTGAAATCTTAAAAGAAGTTTTGATATTTCTGGCATGGGGAAATTTCTACCAACGATAAAAAAACCTTGAAATCGACCTATAGATCCTTAAGAAATATCATTTAAATTTCTAAAGTCTTTATGCAACTTTTCATTTCTTAAAAACTGTGATCTACAGCTATTTATTTCACTTTATTTAACGTAATATAATGCAACATACTTGATCTCTTGCACTACGACACCTTTCATGTTGCTTGAATTTGAGCTACGTTAATTAGCATTTATTTGTCCTAATATTTTCCTTAATAAAACCAATATAAAAATAATAATTGATATAAATAAGGCAACTATCCCACCGAATTTGATTGAAACAATACATAAAATTTTATAAGCAAAGAGAAAATAATAGCTAAGATAAAATTATCGTGGTCGGAAAAAATATATGGATATTTTATGATAATAAAAATAAACAGTAGAATAATAAAAAATAATCGAAAGAGATCTTTAATTAAGAGATAAGGATTGAATGAGGTTAAAAAATATTTATTTAATGGTTCTAAAGGATTATTTGAATCAGATGGGTGAAGAAAAAAAAAGATGAATAATTACTAGAACTAAAATAATAAAGGTGAAAATAAAGTGTAAAGTATAGAATCGATTTAACGCAGCATTATTAATTGAAAATCCTCCTTAGATTCATTCTATCAATATAGAACCAACATATGGGATTGCAGATAATAAGTTTGTAATTACTGTGGCTCCTCAAAAAAGATATTTGTCCACATGGTAGAACATAACCTAAAAAAGCTGTATTTCATACATATGTTATTTAAATGAATGATAAGAAATTCCTCGACCAATATGAATGTATATAATTATAAAGAAGAAAGAGGTTCCGTTTATACGAATTAATCGAATAAGTTATTCAAAATTTACATTTTTAATTATGAATTAATCGAATAAGTCATCCAAAATTTTTATTTTTTTGTTCCTTGTATTGTCTTCATTTACTTCCGTTTCTAGGCTTTAATAATAGAAAAATTAAATTTGTTTTTTAATTTAGAAGAAATTAATAATATTCATATTTAGTAGTCTCACGTGGAATCTTCATCACAAGTCTGACTCGTTATTATAGCGCAAACATTATATCGTTATTATGTAGGGTTAACATGTGGAATGCATTTGTATGTTTCATATTGTTAAAAATATTTTGCAAACTGTATTCGCTTGCAATCCGATATGAATTCCATATCGGTGGATAGAAGAACAGAGGAAAGCCTGTTAAAATTGTGCTTAGTGGGAAAAACTCGCGAAGGTTGTAAAGAGGACACAGTAATTGGCTCCCTTAGGTCCGCAATGATACGCCGTTGATCAAGCGGTATCGACCTAAGTGAGATGTCGTCGTAATTATGGCTTCGGACAGGATAGGACATTTATAGAATAGTTATTAAAACCTCCCGATGCTCGATCCGCGAACGTCGGACGCGGATCGAACGCGTCGCGATGGAACGTTCCGCGACGCCTGCTCGCCGTTGTCGCATATTTTTAGGATAGACTATTTTCGAAAATGCACGGAAGAAGGGAGGTAGAGACTGCACTTGCGGGAAAGAACTGGGAGAAAGAATGAGACAGAGCCGAAGAGGAAGAGAAATAGAAAGAAAAAGAGTGAGAGAGAGTGAGAGAAGAGCAGAGAATACCGATCGTTTCTTGACTTTTTTCCTCGTCCCGTGGCATCTCCCGACTCGTATGCGCCCACAGTCACGGTAAAAGCAGCCAGCGCCGATAATATCCGCACAATGCACACACCGAAGAAAGGATTCCGCGGGAGGAACAAGCGGAGAGGCGAAGAGAAGGAGAGAGAGAAAGAAGAGAGGAGAGAGAGAGCCGGCGGCGCGAGGAAGACGCAGCCGGCCGAGGTCGATGCCGCCTTCTACTGATTTGCGAGATCACTCTCTCCTTCTAGCATTCTCGCCCCTCTCGGATAGAGAGAAAAACAGACCTCTCCCGAAGGGAAAGAGAGAGGATCGGGGAGGGGAGGAGCGGTAGCGTGCCGTCCTTCGCGATACGCCCCGAGAACCGACCGATTATTTGTCCCATTGCGTCCGTCGCGGCCCTATTTATCGCCGCAATTACTGTACCTGCGTGCTTTTACTGCGAATATATTTGCCGGCCGAAAAATCCGAAAATTATTCGCCGGGTCTACACGCGGAGGTGGAGGAGCGCGGTGGCCACGCCTACTCGAAACGCCACGCGCAAACCATTGTCTAACTGGCTGAGGTCATTTTCTTAAATCCCTTGTCGAACGAGATTTTCCGCGGTGTTTCTGTTAGGGTAATCGTCAATCGCTGCTGCGATAAGGCGGAAGCATAATCGACGACATTTTAGTTTATGTGTCGTCATGTATCTGGAGTATGTTCGACCCAGTTTTACTCGGAGACTAATGGTCTAAGTAAAAACATTTATTATCTTATTACAATTATGTTGAAGTATATGGAGCGTTTGTTTTGAAAGTCGTGTAAGGACACTTTTTTAAGAAATGAGATTAATTTGTGATTCATTTAGCGTGAACTTTTTATTTATAACTAGTTAATATTCAATAGTTGTTAATATTAATAGTTAATGGTTAGTATTCAATAATTGTTAATATTAAGAGTTAATAGTTAATATTCAATTATTATTAACACGTTGACGCCGGCGTGCACCACCGGTGGGTCACACGTGTCAGACCCATGGGCTGCGTAGTACATTTGTTTATTTTGCTTGCATTTCACAAAATAGATACTACAAAATAGGTTTATGTTATTTTATCTGAACATTATAAACAGATATTCAATAGTAAAAACATAGAAATTCAATATTATAAACTTAACATAATTATTTAATTTTTGTAAATTTCGGGCGCCGACTCACAGAGAAAATCGTGAATATCGGCGCCGGCGTCAACGTATTAATACTAATATTAATATTAATAATTGATAATCAGTGTACCTTGACGAATTACAAAAATTGTGTAGGCATCTATTTATATTTATGAATTGGCTAACCTTTAAGTTTCTCGAAACTACAAAATATGCACTTTCTAAATAAATGGTCCATATAATATTTTTATTGTGCTTGAAACAATCAATTGGCGAAATATTGACAAACAACTTCGTTATTGGATGTTGGATGTCCTTGATCATTTGCCGATGTAGCAAGATCAACATTTATCGTATTCGTTTATTATGCAACGTTTATGTTTGTTCCTGTAGTATACAACATTTATGTTGTTTACTTATTGTGTTCTTTTATTGTGCAATGTTGAGTGTGTTTATTAATTGTTCAACATTTCTTGTGTTTATTTATTGTACAATGTTTAATGCGTTCATTTATTGTACAATGTTTAATGCGTCCATTTATTGTAGAACGTGTATGGTGTTCACTTATTGTACAACAAAAAATAACTGAAGAATTGAATTTTGGATCGATTCGTAAAAAATAAATACTTTAATAATTGAACGGAAGAATATAAATCAGAAAAAGAAGCATTGTTTGCAAAAGAAACGGTAGGCTATATTATTAACAATGTTAATAATATCCATGATCTGTTACGAAAATCCACCGACATTTTATTCCTCGTCATTACGCGTATACTGATACCATGAATAGATTTTTATTTTTGGCTAACGCTTATGTTAGCTACATTAACCTTTCCGCTATTGTCATTAATAAATATCACCACTATTATGTTATGAAAGGCTAGAATGTTTAGCTAGTATATATTATGCATATCATGTATATTATAACCAAATAATTTTCATTTTCAATCTTACTATTATCATTTGATTATTATTTCTATTAGTATTAGGTCGTTCTGAGAGTTCGTCACAGATCTTTTCTATGAATTCAATGAAAAGAACTGTATGAAATATGAAAAACGCCTTTCTCATCAGCCAAATATACAGTTCATGTGAAAATAATTAATCAGGTTGTTCGGAAAGTTTGTTTCACATTTCACAAAGTTCCCTTAACGAATTCATATAAAAGATCCGAAACGAACTTACCGAACAACCTAGCACCATTAGTATTTATTATTATGTATATTTAAATTTTCTAGAAAAATTTCAAACCGGTACTCCATCACTGGAGAAACAATAATTATATGTGACTTTTCATAGAGTTTCTTCGTTGTATGTTCTTTATGGGTCAGAATTTTGGTGAAAGTGTTCGAAGAGATGCATCGAGTACCATGGTAGATCCGAAATGACGAGAAACAATTTTTCCAAGCCGCTGGCATCGGCTCGCGGTTAGGTATCCGCGCTAACGAGCGAACCGTTCCATAGAGTCTGCGCGAAAGACCCCTCAAGGATGACAAATTTCAATTACTCGCGCGTCGCGCGGCGCGGCTTGTTCCCCGCTCGGTATTCCGCGGCAACAGGCTCGCGGTGTCCCCCGATTTATCTCGGGGCGTGCGCGTAATCGCGCGATTCCAGCGAAACCTGTCGTCAGCGAATTCCATTCGCAAGACCGGACAAGTCAGCTAGCTCGCGCGACGCTCAAAAAAGCCACGCGCGCGACCATCGAGCACCGTTCTAACCTTACGAACCCTTCAAAAGAATCCTTTAACCAGCGACGACTTGGACGAAACCATAACCCTGTGACCTTTCAGAAAAAATTACACCGAAATGCACGATCTGCGGGGAACTTTCGATTCGCGATTCTCTGTCAGAGTTTGGCCCATTTAATTCCAATAATCAGTCATATTTTAATTGCAGAATTTTATGAAATAATATTTTAATCGGTATATTATTCAAATAACATTTTATTCTACATATTATTGAAATAATATTGTATTCGGCATATTGTTCGAATAACATTGTATTCGATATATTATTGAAGTAATATTGTATTCGATACATTATTCGAATTTAATTTTATATTTGAAGAATTTAACCACATCGTTCATCGAATTAATTTCCGTTCGAAGGATTTATTCGAATCGACTTTTGAATTAAGTTTTCTTCCAACAACCTCTTCAAATTGTCGTTCGAATAATTAATAATTCAAATCGTTGGTGGATTGCATTCGAATAAGTACTAGTTTAAGATAATTGTCCAAATGAATTCTTGTAATAGACTGATTTATCGGAATAAAAATTGTCTATTGTCCGTTATCAATTATTCTAATAGATTGTAAAAATGATTCGAGTAATTATTCATTATTTATTCAAATAATTCAATCGTATAGAGATTGTAAAATTTCTCAAATAACAGTGCGATAAGTTTCGGCTCTTATCACATGATTTTACAAGAGATTATTTATATGCATAAATTCAGGCTGTCTCGAGAAATTGTCATCTGGGGATCTCGAATTTAAAAATGATCTGAACGAGACCAGAACGCTCGGAACAATTGGAAGAATGATCGAAACGACCGTGCTCCAAAAATCGATCGAATAAGCGGTTTTCGAAGGTGACGATGGCAACGTCGCGCCTTATCAGCTGGCAGATAAGAGGTGAAAAAAATTAGGATCCCGAAGGCGAACGCGCGTAAGATCGAGCGCGAAGAACGGATTTATAGTCTGACGCATAGGATTGGTCGTGCCTCGATGCCGAGAAGCGAGACGCGACGCGACATTTATTTCGTAACTCTGTATTACCGGTTAATAATACTCGGGCCGGCCCCGTCCTTAGTAGCCGACGAGTTTCCCGTTAATTGGCAGGTACTCGCGCGTCGATGGCAATTTAACGACGGATTCGTCCGCCGATTAGGCGTGCCCCGTCTCCCGGTTAATTACACGGCTCGCGCGAATATTAATGAGAATCACTGCCGCGCCATGGAATGACATCCACTACCTACTTGTTTTCATTAGCGTCGCAGAAGTGTGGGTGAACCAACGACGCCGACTCCCGGCTGCGACGAACCTGTGTTTATAGAAACCAGCGCGGCTCCGTAAGCCGTAAGCAATCGCTCGGGATACGTGTATCGCGCGCATCCACGTAACCGAATCACAGCCGCGTCGCCCTCGCTAAACAGATCTGTTCCCAGTAGGCGAGATTCCGTGGAAATAGGCGACGAGTCTTGACCGTGAATGAGGCGCGGTTGGGATCGATATTCAGCCCCCCCTCCCCTCCCCTCCCCTTCTTTACTGGCAGCATCTTTTCTTTTTCTGATCGGAGATCGACTGCTCGATTAAAGCTCAACACCTCGATGATCGGTTTATTTTTTAACCTTCCAACTGTTCATCGAAAATTACTCGAATAAAGGATCGTTTGAAAAAATTCAAATGAAGAATTAATAAAATTTCATAATTATTCGATTATTTACTAATAATTAGTCGTTAAAATTCAAGAATTATACGAATTCAAGAATCATTCGAACAACGGATGAATGAATAACAAATTATACCAATAAAGAATAATTTAAATGAAGGATCATTCGAGTAAAAAATCATTCAAATAACGAATCATTCGTATACGGAATTAATCAAATAATCAGTCATTAATAACAACTTGAATTTGCGAATTATTTGAATAAGGGACCATTCGCGTAAAAAACAATTCAAATAGTGAATTATTCGAATTCAACAATCATTCGTACAAGAAATGCTTCGAATATTAAAGCTATTTCAATAAAGAATTATTCGAATTTGAGAATCATTTGAAGGAGAGATCATTCGCGTGAAAAATGATTCGTATAAAATGTTATTCCGATAAGGAATCATTCGAATAAGGTATCATTAAAATTCTAGAAATGCTCGGCTAAAGAATCATTCCAGAAAAAATCATTCATATGACGAATCATTTGAATAAGAAATATTCTAATTAATAAAGTTGAAGAATTATTCGAATTCAAGAATAATTCGAACAAAAAATGATTCGAATAAAACGTTATTTCAATAAGGAATCATTCAAATAGAGAATTATTCGAACAATGAATCATTAAAATTCTCGAAATACTCGACTAAAGAATCACTTGAAAAATAAATAAATAAAAAATCATTCGAGTAAAAAATGATTGAAATTATTCGAATCCAAGAATTATACAACTGAAGGATCCTTCTAATAAAGAATCACTCGAACAATGAATCATTCGAGTAAAGAATTATTCGAATGAATACAATAATTTACAATGAATAATCACTATTTAAATAAAATATTCGATTAAAAGGAATTCATTCGAACGATTATCCTAACCGAATATCGACTCGAAACGATCCGGGCGACGGCCACCTTTAACTTTTAGGCGTCCTCGCCGATTACGGGCAGCTGCGACTACTACTATAACAAAGCGAATATCGCGGCAGCGAAGCGAGCACGGACACCGTTCGACGGCAGCTTTCGAAGAGAGGACTCTTTTGAAAGCGACGATGAGTAGAAACCTATGACGAGGAGGAAAGAAGACGCGGTAGAACCGAGATGAAAGGAAACTCTCGCTCCGGGGAGTATAAGGAAGAAGGTGGTAGTCGAGCAACAGTGTTTACTCTCGAGGACGGCGGCGTCCCTGATCCCGAGAAACCAGGCCACGAATCTCTCTTTTCCTTTCGTCACGACGACGTTTTCCTTCGTGCACCGACTCCAGATATCCGGACCACGAGGATTCGTAATTGATCGCCGGCTATCCGCGTCGGCTTATCGTTATCGAGAGCCGCGCCTTCGTCCGCTTCGCATTTTCGTGGAACGAGTCACCGGCTCTGCCCGAGACTCGGAGGATCGTGTTTATTATTGGTACCGGCGCGCACCGCGGCCGACCGATCGACAAATTAATAAAAACAAAGAAATGTTTAAACAATCATATCTAGCAGGAAAATGTTGAAAAAGTTGAGAATAAGATTAATTTCGTGCAAGTTCATCGAGCAAATAGTACGTTGGTTCGCAACGTACATTATTTACATTGTCTTAGGAACAAAAGGTCGCTTCACGAATTAACCTTTAACACGTTCGTCGACGCGTCACCCATATCTGGGTGACAGGTATGCTTCTGTGGGAGCTCCGTCACCCAAATATGGGTAGCGTAACTCTTCTTATTCAAGATTTTATATATTTAATTTATGAAAATCCCATTTGTAGCACAGGAATTTAATGGAATAAGCTCCGGCAAATGTAACATATACAAAATAAGAATATTAAGAATTCATACACTATTATATTTCTTATAGATTAATTGATATTTAATGTATAAAATATAACGTTATCCTATGCATCCTAACTACCGAATTTGGGCCTGGTAAGAAATTCAAGTGATTTGCGCTGGGCGACGAACGTGTTAAAGAAAATGATGGCCGGGCGTTACACAATTGTAATTAATTTTTAGAAATTTTTTAACATTTGTATGCAATATAATAGTCTCGAAATAAAATAATTAAAATTGATTTATTTCTCCACGCTTTCAATAAAATTTAAGAAAAGTTACTTGAAATCCTGGGATTTTTATTGCCACATATTTATCGGACTGTATATTTTCATATCATAAAAACCTTTTCTCAAAAAGTACCTAATTATTTAACAAAATACGTAATTATATCGAAGTCATATGGTTATACGTAACCATAACCGATATCGAAGTCATACATGCGAAGCGATCGTTTTCAGACACTAACGCAAAAATCTAACAATAATTTACGTTACTGATAATCTGCATAAAAGCTTTTATCTAATGAAAAGTAGGGATAACAAGAATTTTCTTCGTGGAGACCTACAATTTTTGTATGCAGATCGAGGCACTTTGTATTTCCTTGAACAAATTATTGAATCATTGTGGTCGGTAATTGATTAGCTTAGAGGTTATGATAATTGTCCCGGACGGTCATATAAACGAGCCACTGTGCCGCGAACAAACAACGACCGCGGTCCGGTTACAATCACAAGCCAAGGCACCCCCGAAGAACAATTTCCCGAGCTTTTCGCCGGTCGATACGCGACTGGATCGAGAATTCTGCGAGCCCCGGTTGCACTTTAATTGCATCGAGCATTGTTCCCGGCAACCAGCGCTCTCGCTTCATTGAAAAATTGCCGCGCATTATTGCGGCGCGTATATTGTTGCGAAGCGGTTCGCACGAGGAACGGTTCGCGCTAAGCAAACCCGGCTCGCTTTTAGTCGAACATTGATTCGTTTTATTTCCGCGCGATGGAGGAAAGTTCGAGAGAGGATCTTGCCGGTGACGGATGTGGAGCAGAATTCTGTGTGATCGCGGACAACTATTTTCTTGGCCATCATCGGCCGAAATCGATTCTCGAATTTTCTACTATATAAATTGTAGGCTTTTTTCGAGTATGGAAGGCAAAATGGTCGAGAGTGAGCGTCGTAAAATGCGGAACGAATGAGACAGATGTTTACAGAGCGTTTGGGCAGCTTCGAGTGACCTGAGATCATTGCTTAGGTTCCTCGAAGTCCTGCGTGGCCGAAGAATGGAGCGTGAGTGAGGGAGAGGGAAATCAAGAAAGAAAGAGCACGAATGAGACAGAGTGAGAGAGAGTGTCTGTATGCAAGAGAGAGAAAATGGTAAGATAATGTAGTATCGTATGTAAGGCGAGCGTTAAAATAAAGTATAATGTAACTTTTAAGACGTAATATATAAAGATCAAGAGACGCGACGTCAAAGAGAACGAGCGGTGTGGTTCGTCGTTGCGATGACAACATTTTGTCAATGGAAATCGGGTGACAGTTTTCGTCTTTTGTAAAAGCGATCAGAGTTGTTCTAAAATTCGAAGAACAAAGAAGTTTGAGAGCTTTCGAGTAGTCGTGTTCCCAGTTCGCGGAATTTTCTGTTAATAATTTCATAGTCTATAGTTTTCTAATTTAAATAAACTTATTAATTTATTCAATTTATTTAATATGTATCGTTGTGTAGTCGCTGTCGATGGCGTTATTGCTACCGTAGTTGTCACCGTTGTTGCTATTCTATTCATTAGCTGTTATAAGTAGTAGGAAGCCGCTGTACGGTATTAATATACTATTGCTGTTATTGTTATCCTACGTGGTCTGTGTTGGTTTTGTATTACCATAGAGTTTCGTGGGATTTTTAAATGATAAATGCTACAATATTTTCTACTATAACTTTATGAAATCTTTAACCCCTTGCCATATTTTCATGAGTTAGACTTGTGGTGGAAATTTATAGTAACAAGTTGTAACGTATGAATGTTGTTTCGTTCCTTTAAGTCGAAATCAAATTCTATTCTTCTGTCATCGATATTCACTTCTTCTTCTTAGAAATTATTGCGATCGAAAAATATCTAATTATTGTAATTGTAAAGAAAATGGTACCGCAAGGGTTTAATAAATGAAATTTACATTCGCATTAGGTTTAATCAAAAAGCATACGAATCTGGCTGTTACGAAAATCTCTGTCTCTAATTCTGACTGAATCGATTTCGTTTCACTTATAGTCTTAACGGTTTTCTTAAAACTATTTATTATATATGCTTGTTATAGTGAAACACAATCAATCAGAACAGTCTTTGTACGCAGCTTAATTCGATGGCCTTGTATACGATGCTGTCGAATAAATATTCAATTGAATACAAATAAATCTTCGGACGAATAAAAATTTATCCGAATAAGATTTTATTCGATTAAGTATACATTCGATTAAGATTTTATTCGATTAAGTATACATTCGACTAAGATTTTATTCGATTAAGTATACATTCGACTAAGATTCCTTTCGGGGAAGAATTGATTCATACAAGAATTCGTAAGAAAAATAATCGATTTGAATAAAAATGATAGAATATAAAGTATTTTTTCATAGTTTATCGATTTATCTCATCCATGTTACTTTCTCGAATTATCGAATAAGAAATTATTCGACTGAAGAATTATACTCATAAAGAATTCTTCCAATAAAAAAAATGCCTCGAATAAATAGTTCTTCGAATTATTCAAATATTAAAATGATTCGAATTACGCAAATAAAAAAATGATGCGAATTATTCGAACACAAAAATAAATTGAATACAAAATTCTCCGATTACTCGAATAAAAAATGATTCGAACAAAAAATTCTTCGAATTATTCGAATGAAGACTATGACTAAAAAATAATGAATTATTCGAATAGAATATTAGACTAAAAGGAATTCATTCGGATAGTCATCTTAAAAATTTAGAAACAAAATGTTAAAATTTTTGTTGAAAATGGAGCAATTTTTCTAGATCGAATCAAACAATTCCAGTCTTTCGCGCTGATCTATGCAACGTCTCAAAACTTGACAGAGACTGTTCTGATTAACCATTAGAATGACTCATTTAACCCTTTAAGCGAGAAGCGCGAGTAACACAAGCATTTGCAACGTTCCTCAAAATAACATTCGTCAATAATTGCGAACGATTCTACTGTACCGATTTCTTTACTTTCTAATAAACAACACAATTATTACGTAAATGTAACTTATACTTTTCTGATTATAGAACAATTTCGCGAACAATTTAATAACAGAAAAAGATTCTCGAATATCGCCGATCGCTTAAGGAGTTAAACGAGTGCGATTTTACTGAAAAAAAATCGACTTGCCTGGTATTTGGGTAGATTCGTTGGCCGATGGACACTTACCTGAAACAAACAGAAAATCTTGGTCAGTTATAATTAAAGATCGTTCAATATGTTTTCGTTTCGGAGCAGAGAAACCAAATTTTGTTTCGTTAAATTTCAATGAATAGATTGAATACAAAAATCAATGTAGCAAATTGTTTCTTATTTTTCTCCTGATATGACTTAATCGTAAAGACATGCGATGATTTATTTTGTCTTTACATCGTTATTGTTTTTACCGTGTCGGTATGATCAATGCAACTCCGTTTGTTGCTGCTTGAACCGTGTACACATTTATACCGTACGTACTGTCCCTTATTCGGGCGGAGCCGATCTGTTCCGCGCCGGGATTTCGGTTTTGACGGAGTACAGCATCCACGCGTGTACATGTGCAGTTGATAGATCCGTGTATGAACCCGTGTACTTCTTAGTACACAGATACCCGAGTGTTTACGAAATACACGTACATATATTATACGGATACTTGTAATACATATATGTACACGCGTGATCAATGTATCCGTGTTTTAGTTCGTTCATAATGTGAGAACTTTAGTTCTTTTCGTATAAAAACAGTAACAAATTTCGTAAAAAATTATCAATTGATTAAAACTATTTCGAAATAATTCGCAAATTCTGATTCTAAGTCTGTTAATTTTTACACCTGCGCTGTGATCAATCTCAAGATGCAAGTCTAATTCATTAAGTACGGTATAGCTACAAAAAGCGTAATGAGTATTTATTTAATTTTTATTTTATATAATTAACCAGCGTATTTTGTTGCAAATCTAAAAATTCGACGATCGCTTCGATACGACGTAAATATGAACTACAAAACTAAATTGTTGCAAGTTGTGGTTCTTAAAAGTATTTGGACACTAGTATAACTTTGACTTCTACGCGGTATAATTAAATAATCTACGTAATTGGAGAAATATAAAAATAGGAAATATATAGTTAAGTTCAAAAGTTATGAAAATAAAATATACTTTTATTTGCATTTTTATTTACTATAACACCTTTCACTGTTTTCCAACATGGAATTTGATACTCTAAGTAACATAGTAAGCCAAATATCGACAATTGTTTAAAAAAAATCAAGCGCGAAAATGTGTAGTATATAGTAAACATAAAATTCGACCAGAAAGTAGATACGAATGCAAAGAATGCGACGTAGGCTTATACATTGATCCATGTTTTAGAATATATCACGAACAATCTAACTCATTAAATTGTTTCTTTCATCTTTTTATTAACTTTATTCGTTTATTATCATTGCGTTAAAATTGTCAACTGAATTTCTTCCTTATTACCGATTTTCGATTTTTTTCTTATATTTAACCTCTTAGGCATGGCTGAATTTTGCGCGAATGAATTTTTTCATAACTGAATTATCATTTTCCTTCATATGTCCTTTTCTTAGTATAACTATATATATATATACTGTAATTTTAATCGTTTACTTTAATAACTAATATACAATTAAGTAATATAATTAATATACAATTGAGTACAGCATGAAACATCCGCGAAAGCCACTATAATAGCACATCGTGCTAAGTGGTTAATTACCACCTATCATCATTGAGGGAATGACTTACGATTTAAGTTAAGTGAATTAAAGTAGTTTAAAAAGATGTGAAACAATAGAGTGAATAGAAAAATGGGTATTTTAATTTATTTGCAATTTTTGGTCACTACAATTTTGATCACTAGTCTGTGACGACCAGTCGCAGTGACTGAAATGTGATGACCGATAATAATAGATTCCTGCGAGACCGCGCCGCGCACAAAAGATTATAATATACTGTAAATGTCTTTTTCCTTTCAATATACATATATATATGGCATAGAAGTAAAAGTTCCACAAGCGTCCGAATACTTTTGGAAGTCACTGTATCTCGACAAGCTAGCGGCCTCTATCGATTCGTAACCGGTGAATCTCACGATACGGAAGCATAGAGCACCGGCCGAGGATCGTTTCTTCGATTTATTGACGGCGAAAGGATGAATCCACGGGGTGGCTGCCGCGTAAACGGGCAGGAGGGCGACGCTTGCATAAAGTGGTGGAAAATTCGGGTTGAAACCTGTGAAAGCGGGGAAAGAAGATCAATAAAGTGGTATGCCACACTGTCGGTGCCGGTGGTGTGCTGTTGTAGTAGCGGGTGGCTGGCTGGTGTGTATTATTAAGCGGAGGTGTGGAGCCCGGCGAGGTGGAGGCGGTGAAAGAGGAGGAGGAGGAGGAGGAGGAGGCGGCGGTGGAGCAGGAGGAGCACCGGCAGGCAACCGGAGGGACGCGGCAGAGACGAGGGTGAAGATAAAGGGGGACGGATGGAGTGACGATAGATGAGAGAGGCGAGCGACGCGACGGAATGGGGGATGAACGGAGATGAAGCGCGACGGAAGGGGGTGCGAGCGAGACGCCGGACTCTCTCTCTCTCTCTCTCTCTCTCTCTCTCTCTCTCTCTCTCTGTGTTCCTCTCTCTTCTTCTCTCGGTCGACAAAGCGCGAGAGCGAGAACGAAAGAGAGAGAGAGAGAGAGAGAGAGAGCAAGAGAGAAGTCGAAGGAGACCACGGAACGAGGGAGAAGGGACGCCGGGGATGGAGAGAGGCTCGAAAGAGGGCGAGCAGAAAATATGGAACAAGCGTAATAAAAACTCGCGGAGGAAGATGCCTCGGTTAGGCGTCCCGAGGAGCCGCCTTCTCGCGCTTCCACGGATATTAACCCTTAGCATACCAACGCGAAACCATCGGCATCCTCCAGCCTTCGCGTAGCTTTTCGATCTCTTCGCCAAGTCATTCTCACGGTGACACGGTTTTCTATCCTGGCCTAAACAGTCCTTTCTCGCGCCATCGATTAACCTTTTATGCTTCGATTCTTTATAAAGTAAAAGTACCCTTTCATGAAACACTGACCAATTATAATAATAATAATGTATTCATTTATACGGCCAGAAAAACTCTTCGTTACAAGTAATAACTAGACCGCGGATCGTTATACAAAATCAAAGTTGTCTATATGAATCGTACAAAACAAGAGTTAAAAACGATGCATTTCTCCTTGTATTATCTGTAATACATTCAAAATGGTGTGACAAAATTTTCATGTTCTATTGATGTCATCAGTGTTAATTTTTGTTATATCAGTTCATTTTTGTTATAAATGCATAAGGTATAGGGTCTAGTAAGAACAGGCGGAGAGATTATATATACATATATATATATATATATAAAAATTATATAAGTACAAACAAAGAGAGAAAGGGAAAAAAGCATAGAAAAGAGAAAGAACAAATATCGAAATAAATTGAAATATATGACGACGACTTCTCGAACAAGCAACACAAACGATACAATAAAAAGTAGATGGAAAATAGTAGTAATAATATAATAGATAACACAATTTTTGTTTTTGAACAGGGAAGCCCAAAAAAAATTCTATTCTCCTCTCATCGACATTTGCTTTAAGAAATTATATTAAATATTAAAAAATTATTGCGATCGAAAAGCTTCTAATCATCGTAATTGTAAAAGAAATGGCTCGGCAACGGGTTAAGGTGTAATATTTGATTGGAAGGACGTGTGTGACGCGAGAGTATGAGAGTTGGTATGATTATGTGTGCAGCGTGTGGATAGAAAGAAAGTGGGAAGTAGATAGAAGAGCACTGCGTGAAGAGAATCGTGAGAGAAACGGCATAAGAGTGACATGGAGAGAGGGAGAGAGAGAGAGAGAGAGAGAGAGGGAGAGAGAGAGAGGGAGAGAGAGATGGAATAAAAGGCAACGAATAAGTGAATAACACGAACATTTATTACGTTATTATAAAATATAATCTTTACTAAAAAGTGCTGAATAATTATTAATTGCTCTTTAAAAACTCACTATATCTTCTTTAACTATATCTTCTTGGATTTATTTCTATTATTTGAAGCAGAAGCTTGAAAATAGCTTGCACTAAGACTTGTAACAGTATTTAACGTTATTGCGTTTTTCAGAACTTCGTCATCCACAAATTAACTCTTTTGGCTCGCATCATTTCTCCTTCTAACTGCACATTTGCCGAATCATTTTTTACGGTACAAGTAACACCGAAACCGTATAAAATACAAAACGAAACGTAAGAGAACATTTCATAGAAATCAAGATGCGCTGCAGAAGGAAATTATAGCAAGGAGAAGATTTTTATAAAAATTGGCCAATTTCAACTGACGACAGTTCAGCGAAAGTAGAAGACTTTTACTTGAAATTAAAGCTCGAAGCTTCTACTTTAAGATCGTTTTTCTCGATTTTAAGTTCTATGCAACCTCGCCGGTGTAACTATTGAAATGTTAGGTTACACGTCATATTGAAAATTGTCAAATTTGACAAAATATACAAACTTTATAAAATCTTTTTCAAGAATGCTGTTGGCAGCCGAATGAATTTTTCAAGTTGGTCAACCTTTCTGCAACAGTTTCTTATGTATACAAGTTTCTCCAGCAGCGTAGTCCCATCATTCGCTTATATTTTCTCGCTTTCGAGTAAAAACGACTATCGCGTCATTCTAGCTCAAGGGGCCAAGTAAAATTACTTAGACTTCGTCATATACTTTTTACATTAACTCCGGAATATACTCGGCCCTCGGAAGAATCCCGAAAGAAGTTATTCGAGTGTATTAGCTGAAGGGATTTACCGATCGCCGATCGAAATTTCTGTCATCCTAGACTTCATTGTATTCTCGTCCGCCGAGATTAACGGAGAAGTTTTCACCTCGCCCAAAGATTTGCCGCTGTAGCTGTTATCGCTATAATTTGTCGCGGAAGTTTCTTAGCACCGTAAGACCCTCGATCGTGATTGCTATGACCGATGAGCTGGCGAGTTCGGGCTCGCCGAGGCGACTTAGTGGAGCAGGAAGACGAAAACCCGAGCTCGCTGCAACCAGCCTCGGCACCGCGGCACGGTCTAGTTAGCAACGCAGTTTTCTGCATGGTTTATACGTGGAATGGACGATGCAACGGGAAGAGGCAAATTAGAAATTTGTTCTACATACTTACGCCGCTGTAAAAGCACACCGCCGCGCGCCTATCGCGACCTCTCGCTGTCGATCTACTCGATATTTTAACTATCGATGCTTTAGCGGACGAATCGTCATCGGCAACTTCCGACACAGGGAAGTGGAGCCAGTTATGTACTATAGGCTAGCTAACTACCGTGCATTTTCTTTATTTTCTGCTGTAATTAAATTTTGTACTTGTCATATAAGGCGTATCCAATTTTATTTAAATTCAATTGATTATTTATTTGTTAAAATTAAACGTGTAAAGGAGGGAAGTTCTTAAGGTGCCTTAAAAATTACTTTCATTTTTTTTTTATTAGAAGGACCTGTTCTTTGATGTCAAATTCTTATTTTTCAATTCCGAAAAATATTGGGAAAGACGTGTCCAATTGCAAAGACGTGATCTTTTTTTTTCAATTTTTATTTTACAATTTCAAAGACGTGCTCTTGTATTGCAATTATTATTTTCCAATTCGAAAGACGTGTTCTCTTATTTCAATACCTATTTTTCAACTACAAATTCGTATTTTTTTCATTTCAATTCCATAGACATGTTCTCTTGCGTCAGGACAACATCCAAGTCGAAAACCGTCGAAAGACACATTCGAAACGTTCTTCTTAACTTTACAGCAGAACTCAAACACAGAAACCTCCTTCTTTACTTTAATCTAGTACTGTATACTTAAACCAAAAGGATCTTTGGACCAAGTTCAAAAATTCAGGATGCGTGTTCGAAGAGAAACAGTAGAAAACTCTGTTACGATGTAGGACGCGTGTCAAAGGAAGATTTATAAAATTTAAGACGAGAGTTGAGCAAGAGATGAGCAGATCAATGATTAACGACTACAAGTAATTGATTATTGTAACTATTCTATAATAATTGATCACCAAGTACATAATTCGGGAAGAAATAATCTAATTAACGATTAGAACTCGTTACATATTGTAACCAATTTATGACAATTGCTCGGAAAGTAATTTAACAAAAAACAATCCAACGATTACAATCCATTAGTTACTATAACAAATTTACAAGAATTTGTCAAAAGATTATTATTCTTAGTAACTATCATAACAAATTTGTAAAAGCTGGTCAAAAAATAATCTGTTGAACGATTCACGATTAGAACTCGTTCGTTATTTTAAATTACTATAAATCCGTTACAATAACCAACGGCTTTATAATAAAAAAAAAGAAGACTACCTAAATCAGATCAGTTTTTTTCCGAAGTCCGTTCGCGAGAGAAGTGACAGGAGCCGATCGATAAAACGAACTCGTCGAAGGCTTATCGGATCGAATCGGTAAAACGAGCGAGTTCGCCGATCGGTTTCTCCGGGTTGGTATTTGCGAAAGGGCGACATCAGAATCGAATCGTAGCTGGCCAACGAGAAACGGGTTAATTACGAGCGATTCACGCTCGGGGCTGGCCGTAAACGATGAAAACCGCCGGCCTACGAATGCAATAACCTCGTGGCGGACTGATCAAAGCGTGGAACGAAACGAAGGCGACCGGCCGCGGCTCGCGTCCGATACTCGGGATCTCTCCTTTAAGCCTGATTCATACTCCGCGATTCTCGCTATTAAAGTCGCGTTTTCCCGAGACCGGACCCGGTGCAGTCCGGGGGTAACGCACCCCCGCCGCCTGGCCCCCGAATCGATTGCGTTGATTGCGATTCTGTTACAGGGGCCGGTAATTCGAATCCGATAAATGAAAAAGAAAGGAGAACGGAGACGGTGCCAGTAGTCGCCGTTCCTCTGACCTCTTGACACGCAACGCTCGCTTTCGACCTGGCAACTTCATTAACCAACCGGCTCCCTTTCAGACAATCGATTGCTTTTTATTGTGCTCCTCGGCGGCCGAGCGTCTTCGCCATGTTTTCGTTCAACTTTTCCGCTGGGATTCCCTCGGCCGCGAACTCCGTATCAAATCTCTCGGATTTCTGATTATTTTTCGTAAGTTCAGAGGTTTCTTTCGAATTCGTGTTGTTTATTAATAGACCGGTTCTACGCACCGATGAGAAACATAGGTTGAATAGTAGAAGAGAAACGTAAGGGAAACTGTAGGAGGATATTAATGAAAGGAACTGGCGTTATGTGGACCTTGCAGTCGATGCAGGCAAATTTCATGTCGTAGGCAGATTCGTTAAAAATTCTGTAAAAAAATGGCTATAAATATAAAGTAAATAATACAGTTAAAATCAAGAAAATAATAAAAACAGAATAAGTAATGAGAATAGAGCAATCATGTAGAGTAAATAATAAAACGAGAATAAATAATACAAATAGAATAAGTAATGAAAATAGAGTAAATAGTAAAACCAATATTTGAAGAATTTGGAGATAGTCTTGCATCATGTTCGACATGTTGCAATTGTTGATAAGAGAAACAAGTATGCATTTATCATGGAGTCGATGCAGGAACTTTTATTTCACAAAAAGATACATTTATTGTTCGTTAAAACTGATCACTAGACTCTTTGTGCAAAGTTAGTAAGAAACAGAAATTGAATAAAAATAAATCATCCCTTCTAATAATTCTGACAACTTGGAAATTCAATTACGGTACTACCAAATTCTTCTCATATTTATACAATCTTATATTTCGACTACTTGCTCTTCCTACGAACGCATAAAATCGCAAATCTACCGCGACTGCCAAGAATGGAAACTGCAGGGAGCAGGAGCGCGAACGATAAACATCGGGCTGAAAAGAAAAACCGTTTATTTACGAACACCGATTGGAACGATCCGAGCCGATCAGAGATCGAAGATCGAGAAGCGCCGAACTCGTCGCGACAGCGTTGCAGGGTCGCGGTTATGGTCGTAGCGGGATTAATTCGAGTATTCTCGATCGACGAATAAACCCTCTCGTCGGGGCATTTTTCACCGCGCGGACGCGGCGCGCTCGTTGCGACGGATCACCAGGGAAATCGGAGATCGAGATGTAAATCGGGAAACTGATGATCGACCGGAGGAAACGAATAGGTTTTCGGGGAAACGCGCGATCGACGCCGATGGCGTGCGAGGCCGGGTGTAGTCGTACAGCGAAAACCGTTGACGAAAAGTGCCGGCGAAAAGCGTCGACGAAAAGCGTCGGCGGAAAGCTTGCGCGGAAAATATTCGCTGCAGGTGCTGTCGCGCGAAGTGTCGATCTCTGTGAACGGGAAATCCGAACGAGAAGCCTTGGAGATAAGGCAGTCCTGTTAGGCTCGCAATCAGACTAGCAGATTTTTCGCGGAGAAGGAACGTTTCTACGCTTTCCTGTTTGTTCCTGGTCGACGATCGATCTTCTGACGACAAAGGATGCGAAGACGATTCTACGGCAACTCTTTGCGGTCTTATTAAGTTTATACATGTTACTATGCTATACTTATACATGTTATATTATACATATACTATGTATATGTACAGGTGCCATACTGACTGGAATTCATTTTCTTGAAACAAGTATTAACCCTTTGTGGTCGAGTGGCGACTCTAAGGTGCCGCTAAAAATTATTATACCACGTTCCAAAATAATTTCTATCAAATTTACCCATATTTAAAAAATTGTCAGGAGCTGTTAACCGTTGCATGAGTCTCAAATTCAATTCCATAATGTATTAGGGGAACCGGAAAGTAATGTCGTTTTTGCGCTTGTCAACATTCGTTACTTATTTGTTAAGTCATTACGTATTTCAAAGGCGTGCTAAAGACAGTTTAAAGTTAGAGGGACTTGTGTTCTCGTAAATAGTAACAACTTAAATCTTTTTCGTAATTTACGGTGAAATGGCCAGCCAAATACCAGAAGAGTTACGTATCCGGCATTGTATACTTTCTGAGTTTCGCAAGGGTGGTAACGCAACGGTAGCTACCAAAAGCATTTGAGATGTTTATCCAAATGCGTTAAACGTTCGAAAATGCCAAAGATGGTTTTCTAAGTTTAAATCCGGTAATTTCGATCTTTTCGACTCGTATCGATCAGGAAGACCAACAACTTTAGACAATGACACGTTAAGGGCGGAGGTGGAAGCAAATCCATGTCAAACAATTGAGGAACCGTCAAACACTCTTAAACAACCTTGATCAACCATCCAAGAACATTTAAACCAGATTGATAAAGAAAGCAGAGCAGGTGTTTGGCTCCCGCATAATTTGTCGGAAGAAAACAAAGCTAACCGATCCAGCACATCCAACTTACTGCTTCAGCGACACCATACAGAAGCGTTTTTTGATCGTTTGATCCTTGGAGATGACAAATGGGTCTTATATGATAACCCAAAACGCAAAAGACAGTGGCTCTCTCCAAATGAATCGTCACGAAGTACAGCTAAGCAGGTTTACGCCCCAAAAAGGCACTTTTGTGTGTATGGTGGAGTATTCGCGGGTTTGTTCATTTTGAAGTGCTGAAACCTAGACAAACTGTGAATGCAGATCTTTACTGTGAACAGTTAGATCGAGTAAATCAATCTTTAATTGAAAAATATCCAGCGGTCGTCAACAGAAAAAGTGTTATTCTGCGACACGATAATGCAAGGCCGCACTGTGCAAGATGAACCTTGCAAAAAATTAATGAATTGGGATTGGAGGTGTTGTCTTACCCACCATACTCATCCGATATTGCGTCATCGGATTTTCATTTATTCCGATCGCTACAACATTTTCTAAGTGGCAAAAAATTTGAAAATTCGAATGACGTTCAAAATGCAATCTCCAGATATATGGACCAAAAACCAATTGATTTTTATCGATCCGGCATTGAAAATTTGCATACTAGATGGCAAAAGGTTGTTGATAACGAGGTTAAAAATTTATGTTTGAATTTAATGTAAAAAAACGACATTACTTTCTGGCCCCCCTAATATAAAATGGAAACAATGTAAGTTTAAAAAATATTTTGGTTTTCGTGGATGAAGATTAAATAAATCCAATCTTGTCATTATTATATAAACCATAAATATTAGGGTTCGGTAATTTTAATGTTAATTACGAATATCCGAGGTGGTCCATGTAGCTCTTATATCTCCATCATCTTATAAAATATGGACAAACAAATTTTGTATACAAAAGTTGCATGGTCTATGTAGTGCGATCATTATTTTATAAGTGGAAGCGTCGCGACGGTTTCAAGGTCAACTGTTTCTTCTCAACTCGAATACTATAGCTGTTTTTATCAGAATATGAAAGAATGTCTAATTCTGAATAAGAAGGTACTAATTTTGACTAGCTATAACCTAGTGACCAACGAGTAATTTCACATTATTTTTCGAAAAATAACTAAAACAAAAGTTATAATCGACCGAACATTATAATATGTTCTAATAATAATAAATAATATGTACCAATAATAACGAGTAATGGGCACTAATAATAATAACTAATAGGTACCAATAATAATGAATAATATGTACTAATAATAATAAGTAATCGGTACTAATAATAAATAATAGATATTAATAATAAATAAATAAGTACTGACATTACAAAAGTAAACTGAACGAAATTCCAAGTACTCGGCGGTCCGACACAGGGGATCCGTCAATAGGTGCAGTCTAATTAGGACTGCCTCGCTCATGGAATGAAAGAAACGTCTTGGCATGCGCGGATGAATACATCACCGGTTAAATCCTTGCAGGCGTAAAGCTGTTCCAGAAAATCGTTCGGCGAAAGAAAGGGTAAAGGGCTCGGTGGAAAAGAGAAAGGAAGGAAGTCGAAATAAAACGTCGTGGGGGCGAAAGGGTGCTGGGTGATGCTCGAAGGTGAATGCGAGCCGCCGCAGAGATAGACAGAGAGAAAGAGAGAGAGAGAGAGAGAGAGAGAGAGACAGAGAGAGATGGAGAGAGAGAGAGAGACAGACAGACAGAGACAGAGAGAGAGGAAGAAGGAGAGAAAACTGCTAGAAATAGAAAGAAACGGAGAGTGAGAGAGGGGGGGGGGGGAGAGAAACTGCTAGAAATATGAAGAAACCGATAGAAGAGAGAGAGAGAGAGAAGTTGCTAGAAAGAGGGAGAAAGAGAGACAGCGCGTGAAAAGGTAGGCCGAGCACCTCGAACCCTTGAACGTTCAAGGGGGCGTAGAAAAATGCGAAGTCGATTGAGTGCGTCGTCGCTCGGAGCTCGCTCGTTTTTCTATTGGCGCGGCGAACACCCCCGCACGGTTTTAAGAAGCGGGTCCTCCGCCACCGCAGGATGAACGACCGCGACAGACGGTGAAACGAGATCAGAGAGCCGCCCGAACCCCTCCGAACAGCACCGGTGAACGTCGCGAAACGTTGCTGCGACCACGATGTTTTTCTCGGCGTGGCAACTGCTGGAACTCGACTGGAACTTGAACTTGAACGCAAATTCAAATTCGAACTGGCACTCGAAGACAAGGTTCGATTCCTCGGTGAAACGAAATAATTATTTTGATATAATCATCCATGACACTCGAATGACTTTTCTGACATAACCATCAGCAACTCTAAACAAATTAGCAAAGGAGCAGATTTTTCAAAAATTATGATTTTGCTACGCAAAGTCATCAAATTTTGCTGCTGTAAAATTTTAAGAAATTAACGAATAAAAAATGTTGTGTCTTTATGCACGTGTTTTATACATGGTTATTTTATAGCAGAAGGAAGAAGATATTGCAAAGAGTTAAAAATAATTACTTTTTACGAGAATGTTTGCAGAGTCGAAGAAGCATTCGAAACTTCGTTGCAAACGCGTCGATTCATACGTAAGGGATGGATTTTAGGGAAAAGGACACCTCTCGGAGATATTTGAAAAATTTTGATGTTGGAACACCGTGGATGATTCGACGACTATCAAAGGCAAGTAGCCACGGCGAGGAGAAGCCAGAGCACGGTTGCATCGACGATGCTCGAAAGCCGTGTCGGCGTGTCTCTTTCTGGCGATCACGTTCTCGCGCGAAGATCAACCAACCCCCGGGCAACCTTTAGCAGTTACCACTCGACGACGAAATCCCCACCAGCGGAGGCAGAGACGGGCCAGACTCTTTCACAAAGCTCGCCCTCCCACTCTCTCCTCCGACTGCCTACGTCACTGATGGCCACGCGACCAATGGTGGGAGAAGAAAGGGAATACACATCTCGGTGAGCAGCTCTCCGCTTTTTTCCTACGACACCGCCGACTCGCTTCCGGGCTCTCTCTCTCTCTCTCTCTCTCTCTCTCTATTCCACCCTCTCTTCTCTCTCTCTTTCTCTCTCGATGTTTCTCTGTTTCTCGCTGTTTATCTGTCCCTTTCGCTGCTTCTTTCTGTTTGTCGCTTCCTCTCTCTTTTTTTCTCTGTTTCTTTTTCTCCCTGTATCTTTCTTCTTTTTTTCTCTCTGTTTCTCCCTCTCCCTCTCTCTCTCTTTCTATCCCGTTGTTTCTTTCGGAGGAAATCCATAGCCCGTGTGCCTAACGTGTACTTCTCGAGGGATGAGTTTTCCCAATTCGTTTAATAGCCGTGCCTGATTTATAGGACCCCGTCGCTCCCAACGCACCACTGTGCCCCAAAATCGCAATGCTGGATTTCGGACCCAAAATCGCAAGGCTGGACTTCGGATCCAAAATTCTAATCTGGGTATTTGTGTTACATATTTTATATTCGAAAAGCTTGGAAATATTAAGAATGTGAACATAAGTGTTCTGACAATTCACAATAAAAAAAAACTGTTAAAAAATGATGAATATAACTATAATACAAGTGTTCTGGAATGTGTAGTAAACAAAATTGAACAATATGGATATAGTCCCAAGCATCCCGAAATTTATAATAGATAAATTTAATAAGTAACCCTAAATGTTCCACAATTTATACCAGACAAAATTGAGGAAAATTAAAGACGTAACTCTACGTGTTCTGAAATTTATAATACACCAAAGTGAAGAAAATTGTAAATATAGCTGCAATTGTCCCGATGTTTATAATAGAGAAAATTAAAGAAAGTTGAAGATATAACCCTAAGTATCCCAAAAACTAATACACAAATTGACAAAAATTCAGAACATAATTCTAAGTATCTTAAAATTTGTAATAAACAACATTCAAAAATATTGACATAGCCCTACGCGTTTTAGAATTTATATTAGACAAAATTGAAGGAAGTTGTAAATACAGACCCAAGTGTTCCAAAATTGATGAAAGCGAAAATTAAAGAAAATTGAAGATGTGACCCTAAGTATCCTGAAATTTGTAATAAACAACATTCAAAAATATTGACGTAGCCCTACGCGTCCTGATATTTATAATAGATAAGATTGAAGAAAACTGTACATACATATAGTCTCACGTGTCTCAAAATTTATAATAGACAAGATTGAAAAATATCGATGAAGCGTTCTGAAATTTTGACCAGAAAAAGAGAATGGAAAGTGTCTGCCCTAGACAGGAACACGGTCGGCATTCGTGATACGCGCGTCGCAAGCGCAGCCTCGCGAGAAACGGACCCTGGCGTCTGAAAAAATCCGCACCGAGCGCCGAAACATCGAAGCATCGACGGCTCGTCGAAATGCCGGTTGGTGGTAGCAGTGGTCGCCGGTCCTCGGCGTCGACGCCGATTGCCCGTCAGCGTGCCGGCGGCGCCGAGGGTTAATCCGAAAAGCGTCGCGCCTCCTCTCCGCAGAGGGTTAGCGCCGGCGGTTGTTCCGCGCGCCGCGGATCTCTGGCATCGTTCTTTCGTTCTCTGCGTCGCGTCGGTGGTGGGTAGAGGCGACGGAGGTAGCTAGGTGTATAGGCAGAGAGACGAAGCGACAGAGGAAGCGTAATAAAGAGAGAGAGTGAGAGAGAGAAAGAGAGTGAGAGAGAGAGAGAGAGAGAGAGAGAGAAGCGGGTGGGAAGGCAGTAGGTGCCTTCCATGTTATGCAGCCCCACCACCGTCACTATCCTGACCAACCGGCTGTTTACTGTTTGGCCTCCCGGGATATCGATCCCAGTGGCGTAGGAACCGGCAACCTAGGGCCGCCCGAGATCGGCACACACAACGAACGAGAGAGCAAGCAAGCAGGCGAGCAAGCAGGCGAGCAAGCAAGCCGGCGAGCAAGGCTTTTGGCCGTGGGCGGTTGGCAACCGAGCTTGTTGATACGGCATGAATCCGACACTACTTCTAACCCCCTTGGACCAACGCCGCGCCACTCAAACAAATTGACTTGAACGGACTGGCAGCCCCGGCTTTAATTGGAGATACAGTTACTACCCCCTACCCCCCTCCCCTCCCCTCCCCCCTCCCGCTCGACCCCCAGAACTAGGAACCGCGCGACAGAAAACGAAGACACCGAGAGAGGGCCTTGGGTACTTGACCCGCGAATCGATTCGCTTTCTTCAACGCTGAATTTATTCCCTTTCCTCTTCTTTTCGATTGGGCCTCTTCCTCTTCCTCTTCCACTTCCTCTTCTTCTTTTTCTTTCCCTCAGGCTTCTCAGGCTGGAGACTACTTTTTGGTTGATTTCGTAGGAGACCAGACCGATGATCTCCAGCGTCGAAGATGAGAGTCCGGGCACCAGATGGCCTGCACTGGACAACCGAGAAATTAGATACGCTGGACGAGGTTCCGAGACGGTGGAGACCAGCCGCGATCGAATCAAGTTTGATGATCGGCTCCTCTCTCGATCATGCCGCGCCGTGCCGCGCCGCGCCGCGCCGGGGTGAACGTTCCGTGGGAGAATTGCTTCTGCAGGATGCTCTTGCGGAAAGTTAGACGGGAGGTCGGCCGGCTGGGCGCTCCGTAAACGCGTCTGGAAGCTCCGTTTTCGGAACGGGGACTCAAGTTCCTTGTGTTTAGAAGGGAATCTCTCTCCAAAAATCGTCTGTCCCTTACGATCCGTTGACTCTTCCTTGTCCGATGTCGAACATTTTGCATCGATTGGTTGCTTACTTTACTCGATCATAATTCATTCATCGATGGTGTAAGAATTGCGCAATATGCAGGGTCGGTTATGACACGGAGCATTAGCATTATTATAACACTCGATCATTAGTAGTAACAATAGGAAGACCAGTTGCTTGATTGTTATTGACATCATGGCATAGTTGTTTATTATGCAATTACTTAAAATCATGAATGTGCCGAGGATAGGTACTGATTTCTGTGGCTCGAAGCTGCACGCGCGTGTGTTCGCTTCAAATCGTGTTCTACCTGGATCGGTTTAGACACAACTGTTCACCTATGAATCATATTCATATAATCGAGAATCCAGATACCATATGTACGCGTGATCGATTTTCTGCTGTATCTCGCAACTGTTGTGAATAAAATATGAATTGGAATGGGAATATGTATGTAAATAGGAATGCACAATATAGGAATATGAATGGAGGTATGGATATATAGAGAAGGATTATAGGAATATGAATAGAAAAGTAAAGATGTAGAAATATAAATAGGAACATGAATTAAAAAATAAAGATATAAGAATATAAAAGATATAAAAATAATGATGTAGGAATATAAATAGGAACATGAATAGGAATATGTATAGAAGTACATAGATATAGAGAAAGGTTATAGGAATATAAATTGAAATATAGAGATATAGAAATAGAAAGAGGAATATGGATATAAATACAAATATATAAGATATATAAAAAAAGGATATAGAGATATCAATGGAAAAATAAAGATAAAGGAATAATAGTAATAAATAAGGATACAAAAATACAGAAATAGAGGAATATAGAAATATAGAAATACAAATATGCTCGAGTCGCATGAAATTCGGAACCCTTTTGACCACAAAGGGTTAACTGTCACCAAGTGCGAAGAATCTCCGTTGCTTAGCAGCTCGTACAAAAGTTCTAGACTGTTCGGAATCCTCCCGATTCGAGCTGGCAGCAACCTGGTCAAGCGAACCGCGCAGGTTCGCCGCCGGTTTCTCAGGGATGCCGGTAAGATGGCTGCCGCAGCAGCTACTGCCCAAGTTGCGAAGCCGTTAATTAAACCGTGTAATCAGCGCCGCAGGAATACAAGCGAGTCGAAGATAGACGGAGAAAGAGAGGCGTCTAGGCGTCCATTTATCGGGATACGGTTGCCGCAGCGGGTACCGTTCAGGAACGGAAGCGGGAGCGCGGCCATTGTTGCGGCAAGGGGGCCGAAGAATGACTCTCGCCGCGAACGGATTTCGGCCGGGGGATTAAGCCGCTCCACTTTCGATTCCATTCGATGCCGCCGCGACTTATTGTGCCGGGCCCGCCTCTCAATACAACCTTTCGCTGCTCCCGGAGGCCTCGCAATTTCCGGGCCGGCGAATTTTGCGAACGCCGCCGCCGCCTGTGTCCGGCGCTCTACGCTCCCTGCCATCGTTAATACCGCAACCGGCCGGCGAGACTCGTCCGCGGTGACTGAGGAGCCGCGAACCTGCGCGCTACCTGCTAGCAACAGGGACCTAGATTCCGTGAAAGTGAAAAATCCAATCTCCGCGCTGCCGCGCTGCCGCGCTGTTTCACCTATTGTCCGCGCGAATTTCTAATCGGCGGCTTTCGTTCGGAGAAGACTCGCCGCGGAACGACCTCTCCGTTCTTTCTCTGTCACGCGATACAATTTGCGGAAACAAGGATCTCGGCTGAAACCGGAGACCCGGCCACTCGAACTCTGCTGCTCCTAGAAATTTCGCCTCGCCCGTCTTCGAGATCAATTAACACGATTTGTGCCACGTGGAACGTATGCGCTCCATGTTGAGCTTTCCGTTCAAGTCGGTGGGTATTGTCATTGTAAAATGGAGAATTTTTTAAAAATGTATTATGCAGTAAATTATAGACATCTTAATGCTGTTGTTGCTGTGTTTATGTGATCGTGGGGCGTATATGTATATTCCAAGCGGCGTGGTAGTCGTTTTTTTGCACCGTGATTTGTTTTAACCGCGCGCATCGCGTTTCGAACAGACACTTATTCGCGTGCTGTCGATGCAACAATTATTTCTTTACCCGGGCAGCGATTTATTTAGTTCAGTGTGTTTCTGAAGTACAATCGAATACACATTTATGTTTGCCATGTTTTAACAAAATTCAACGTAACATCCCTTTGTGATTGCATACACAACTTGTGGCATACATATAATATTAAATATATTTCAACTGAAATGTAATTCAGTTAGATTTCAGGAAAGCACACTTCTCGCAAAACGAGAATTCTCGTTTCCCGACGACAACGTTTTCTTTTTTTTTTTTAAACGAGAATTCTCGTTTCCCGATGCGAATGTGTTAAGTGGGAAAAATTCCCTTAAATCGCAGATGGCAACATATAGGGTGTCCCTGAAATAGATAATATTTCTGCATCGTATTCTGTACGAGGAAAGGTCGTATAAACATAGATCCGGAAATTCCTGGAATTGGAGATAGAAACACTCTTCTTTGTCTCAAATTTTACATGAACAAATATCGTTAAAAAATTTGTACGCAAGTCTCTTTTTAGTTCGCACAAGTGAACTGCTTCCTTGATCCAATCTACTTAATTATTAATGGAGGTGGTCATGTTTTAGAGCGAAATCTCTAGAAAACGAATGGGCCACGTAGAAAGTTAATTCGGTATCGATACGAGCCACAGCTTCGACGTTCCGAGCAAGGTGGGGGATAGAAAGCAACACTCGACTGGGCAAGGGACGTAACACTTAACCGGGCGTTACTATTACTATACCCAAGCGCGAAGTTCGACATTATTCGAATCAAATTTTATTCGATAATTATCTCATATAAATTGTTCGAATGTAATTTTATTCGTGAATTATTTCGTAGAAATTGTTCAAATACAATTTTATTCGTGAATTATTTCGTATAAATTATTCGAATACAATTCTATTCGAATAGTATATATATAATAAATTGTTCAAACACAATTCTATTCGAGTAATATATTAAATAAATTATACTCGAATAATATATGAAATAAATTCATCGAATACAATTTTATTCGGATAATATATTCAATAAATTCTTCGAATAATCTGTTGCATAAATTCTTTTGAATCGAAATTAATTCGAATAAAACATAGAATGAATTGTTCGAATCAAATATCAAATAAATTGTTCGTATAAAAATTCGAACGTGTTTTTCGAATAATATATTGCATAAATTCTACGAACAAAATTTTATTCGAATAAGATATCGAATATAATCTTTGACCAAAGTTTCGAATAATATTTCGAATCAATGCTTCGAATAAAACATAGAATGAATTGTCCAAATGAAATTTCGAATAGATATTTCAAGTAAAATGTAGAGTGAATTGTTCGAGTGAAATTATGAATAAATTGTAGGATTAAAATCAGCTCGACACAGAGCCAGTGGAGGAAAGACGCGCGAGCCGTTCTAAACGAACGTCGCTCGGCACTGAGATCGTTTCTGTAACGTTTCCGTGCGGCGCATGCCCGACAGGATCCCTATGCGGATGGATTGCGGCCGGCCACTGCTCGGTCGCCGTATCGGAACACGTGTCCTGTAGTCCTGCAGCGTGTCGGACACGCGGTATCGCCGATCCAATCTTTCGACTCGCTAATCCGCGCCGAATCTCGCCGATCCTCGGTCAATGGTCCGCCGGTGTCGCGGCTATGATACGCGATTATCGTTTCATAGGGATGGACTTTAGGTCAAGATAGGAACCATTGACGTACCGTCGAGAGGACGGTCCTCGTTCTAGATTGAAGGTCGAATGTCCCAAGATCGGAGGAGTTTGATTCACCGGGATCGCCCTATTCAATGGGAGCTTGGGTACACTTTTGTTGTATGTGAGTCGGCTTTGTAACGAACCTTGGTTTTAACATCAAAACCAATAGAGCAGAGACGAGCGATTTTCTGAATTAATTTGCTGAATATTCGATTTTTCTAAACGCGGTTTTTGACATTTTTAAATCGGCACTTTGATATTCCATTTTAAACGAATCGAGCTTTTCAGTTAAACAACGACCATTCGAGGTCGCACTTTTAAAATTCTTTGAATAGCAATGCGAATAATTGTTATCTTTTACGTAATTTTTTAAACACAATTGTATTACGAAATAAGACTGCTGAATCATGAAGTAGAAAGATTATTTGGTTAGAAACTGAAAGGAGGTTAAGTATTTAACATGCGAGAAATTAATCGATTAACTATGAAAAACACTATATTATATCATTTTTAGTCAAATCTATTATTTTCCGAATGAATTTCTATACATATAAATTAATTATTATTGGAATAAAATTGTATTCAGATGAATTATTAATTATTTGAATAAAATTGTATTCAGATGAATTATCAATTATTGGAATAAAATTTCATTCAGAATTTTTCTTCGGAGAAAATCCCGTTCGGATAAAGTTCTATTTAACTAAATTATTATTCTATTACATATTTATCTGATAACGTCGAATACAATTTAATTAGTTTATCCTTAGATTAACATTAATAATTACACACTAAATAAAATATTGCTTCACTCTGCTTTGTGCAATGGTAACATATAAAGACTGCCGGCAGAATTATACACAGTACATCGTAAGTACCTCGGCGAAGCTGAAAGGAATTCTTCTTTGACCTTCGCAAAAATTTTTCTTCAGAACTCTAAGAAAGTAACCCACGGAAATAGGAACTTGCATAAAGATCCGCAGTCTAATTACTATGCGATGAAAGTCTGTACTCCGTGAAAAATAATCGAGCCCGGAAAGGGAGCATTGCGCGGACGCTTTTCCGTCGCTTTTCCACGATCGTCGGTCGAATTTCGCAGATCGGTTGAGTGCGAGGAGAGGTTTGCACTTGCACAGAAAGCGTATCCGATATACAGGGTGTCATATACATATATCGTACAACTGGTGTTGGGTACAACCGGATAGAGGACGTCTCGACCTCGAAAAATAAGTCGAACGTGTAGAATAAATTTTTCAGCATTCGAGTCTCCGGTTTCGAGAAAAATTAGGTTGACAAAATAATACTGTTAAATGAGAATCATCTTTTTCCGACATTTTCACCTGGTACAATTTTTCTTATTTACTTCATTAGATTTCTATAAATTTATAAAATTCTATTGTTAGCGCTCTTAGAGAAGAATTCAGAAATGTCTAATTTTTCAACAATCGTGCAATGTTAGTATGCACAGCAACGTTAATAATTGTTAATAATTCCAATAGGGGTGCTATAGCTCAATAAAAGAATAACAAGAATTATCAAGGTTGTTTGTAATAATTTAATCAAATAATGATAAATATTTAATCAATAAAAAAATAAACACACGTGACATCATTTTGATTACCGTAATCAAGAATTCATTAACATTCGATTATCTTGTTCTTTTCTCATTTAAAGCTACATCCTCTTAGAACGTTTCTTCACGCGACTCTTCAAAATTAACCCTTTAAACTATAATAACGAGTTAAACTCGTGATAAAGATTTCACGCAAGATCTACTCAATATGAATATAACTAATTTCCTCTAACTCGAAGACAAATCTAATTATTCTGTTATCAAAATATAGAAATGAAAGTAAATGTTATTTTATAAATATTGTTAAATTATTTTATATTCATCTGAATATATTCTACGATTAATTAACAATAAGTATTAACCCTCTTAGTGTCGAGTAACAAAATATCGTTGTTGGCTACTCTTAAGAGAATATTGTTTTCTTAATATTTTAACTAAATAACAATTCCATTTCTCCTCCCTTTTTGAATTTGGTAATTATCAGGTTCTACAAAATTCATAAAATTTGTTGCCCAAAGTTTATCAAACTACATCGAACGAGTTTCGTACATTTCGGTCATGTATACGCAACTCTTTTGGTCGGGACTAAGAAGGTTAAGGATAAATAAGTGTTAATCAACACAGCGCGAAAGGAATCGTAGCGCAAGGGGTTAACATTTATACCAAGTTCTCAATGCTGAATAAAGTAATCTCACAGTGTCTGGTCATGACGTACCGATTCTACTTGCCGCCGTACTAAAAACCGCGCGCGCGACTCGTCCCAAAAGCCTTCATGCACTTTGCAACTGTTTTCTCGACAACGAGGCCTCGAACAAAAAGTTGTTGTTCTTTATTTTCGACTTATTTTCCAACGTAGAATCGACCGCTATTCGGACGTGCCACCAGTTACACGAAACCTTGTGTATTCGATATATTTGTTCCGGCGTTAACAAAAGCCAGATGAAAGGAAGAAACAGAGAAAGGGAGGAGAGAGGGAGAGACAGAGAGAGAGAGAGAGAAAGGAGGCATGAAAACTGGCGCAGCGGATTCCAAGAAAACCAACATCGATCCGAAGAAAAGTAGAGGGAGCGCATAGAGCTCTGCAGGATTCTTGAAAAACGCTCCTGGCGGAGCCGCGGAAGTGGGTCACTCGACCATCAAACGACATCTCGTTTGATTAACTCGACGCAAACGCTCGCTGAGCATGAAGGCAATTACGGGGACGCGAATTTTTCGAGTGCAAGCTCCGATATACGCGCGTAGAGGGATCGCCGATCCTCCGACTTCTTTTCCCACGAAAATTCAAAACGGAGTTTCCTACCGAAGAGTCTTGATCTTCGAGATCGACGTGCTTGATGGGACACGTGTGCGCCAATCCCGCCGGCGAATGCTAACTTAGAGTAGGCGAAACGCGAGGCAGACGTATGACGAAAGTACTTGTTATTAGACTGCGGTTTTTATGCATTTCTAGCTACAATGGGCACGTCGAATAAAAAACCGAGATGCCGTTTCAGGATTAAAATCAGGGACAGCGTTACATTGTTTTCAACTTACCAGGATTATTCGACGAAATGAAATGTTTTCATGTATTTTATATTCCTTGTAATTGCCTTTGGCAATTTTTATTTTGAAAGCGGTCTATTTAATAAACACATATAATTATATAATTATATATATATTTACTCAATAATCTTGCATTTAAATACAAATACAGTTATGTAACAATTCGTTGTAAAAAAATGTTTGTTTGAATACGAATATTTCTAAGCAAAAACACACTGTTCCATGACTGGTACACGTTTATACTTCATAGTTTTCATCGTGTTATTTTCTACTCATATTAACAAACTATGATATGAATTATAATAACATAAATTATAATAACACATTGTAATAAATTACTAAAACAATAAATTATAATAAATTACTAAAACAATAAATTATAATAAATTACTAAAACAATAAATTATAATAAATTACTAAAACAATAAATTATAATAAGGGTAAATTATAATAAATGATTCAATTTTGGCCAAAATTATTTAAATCGTTCAACTCACTCTTCGACAATATGTTTCGAAAAATTACAGAATAAAGCTCGGAAATGTTACAAACCAATTACGGTATCGTCACTGGTACAGTTGTGAAAAAAATATTTCAAAGTCCACTGCTTTATGTAGAAACACTAAACATGAAAGAAAATGTTCAAAGTTTCAATAATATTTGAATCAATGTGCAAATACTTCCGCTCGGTAGCACACGGAACATCAAATTCCAGAAAGAAACGAGTTTCTCCGTTCGGCAAAAAATATCCCTACAAAACGTAGAACGGGCAGCAAGTGTAGGAAAAAAGGTCAAGGCATCTCTGGGTCAGATACGGTTTCGAGCCCTCTGCACGGACGGTAACGAGTTTATTGTCCCCGGGATTGAGCTCGGCTGCGGCGATACAAAAAAAAAAAAGAAAGAGGGAAAAAAGACGAAGGAAAAGGAGAACGGAGACGCTAAACGGAGTGGACATCAACGTTTCTCCGACTCCGAGGAGAGTTGCGAAAGCCGGACGTCGCGAGCCCGAACAATGGGAAAGAAACCGACAAAGTGGCAAACACCGTTGAATTCGCGAGCCGTGCGCTCCGTTGGGCAACCCTTGGCCGCGGTTGCACGCGATCACGTGACCCCCCGTGCCAAGTTACGCACGCGCGTCCACGTCTCTCCGTTGCGCGAGGACGCGCTCTCGCGCGCGCTCACCAGCGTTTATTATTCATACACAGCGGCGTGTATCACGCTGCCGCGCATTAAAGCGACGCGCCCGCCACTCGAGCCTCCCCGCTTCTTCAGAGTCCCGTAGTCTCGTTTCGTAATGAGAAAGCCTAGACCTGTGTGTGCGCGCGCGCGCGCTCCCGCGATAATGCATCGTTGCGGCTGCTGGAAAGAGAGAAAAAGAGCGAGAGGGGGAATTAAGGGAGAAGGAGAGAGAATTGAGGGGAGAGAGCGGAGGAATTAGGAAGCAATGAGATAGAGCGAGAGAGGAAGTTAGAAACAACGATGGAAAAGAAGAGAGCGCGTGGAAAAAGGCGGAACGGGTCGCGAGAGGACAATTCAAACGCACTTTGAAACTGTTTTCGCCGAGGAGCGGTTGCAGGTCTTTCAACCGTGTCATCCGCATAGGCAGCGTTGCGTTACAACTATGCCGGTACACAATGAATCCTAACATTCCAAAAATCACTCGCAATTGAGAAATGAGAGACTCCTGAGGCCATTTGAAGTAACTTTTTCCTTTACAAAAAGTTGCTCCGAGACGTCGTTAACGAGTTATTAAAGAAAAACGCTGACCAATGAGAGGCGAGATCGGCTGGCGCAAAGCAACGGAGCCAACGAGTGGAACCGTGTTTCGTCCGCTTGTCGGCGCGGTTGCCTCGCGTCGATCGAGCTCGCCTCTCATTGATCACAGTTTTTCGTTAATAACTCGCGAACAAAGCCACGGATTGCATTTGCGCTGAGGAAAAAGTTGCTTCAAATGATCTCGGGAACGTTTTAATTGCCATGGAGTGACTTTTGAAGCACCCGGTAGTTTCTTGGATATCGTCGACGAAAATTGATTGTCTAAATTTTGTACGATAACCTAATTCTTTAATAAATGATCGTATCATAAGAAGACAGAGAGAAATGGACGTTATAATTCGCAACAGGTATAATGCAAATGCATACAAATTTGACTGCTATAAAAATTTCGATTCGTTTGTGCGTCACTTGTTCCACATCAAATAATTATTACGTGGATCCTATTTTTAATAAGTTGTCAATGTTTTCCATATTATTGAGTAATTACTTCGTCGCTTGAGAATTTTTGTGCAAAATAAAAATTGGCTGCATTAGTTGCAAGAAATCGAAACTAAATAGTGAGTTAATCCTTTTTACGATCACTTTGAGTAATTAAAAACGAAACATGATGACTTTAACACTTAAATGACCGACTATTATTGCTCGTATACTTGCTTTAAGATCAGTAATTCTCTCATTTGGAAATACTTATAGAAAATTAAAAATCCACATGCTTTACTAATCTTCTGATTAATGTATTATAAAGGTAGTTTTTAAAATAGGTTTAATAATTCCATAAGGTATAATATTTTCGAAAGCAAGTTCCTTTATTCATTGAAACACGAGCGGTTGTTTAAGGGTTAAAATTCTTTCAATCTTTCCACTATTCTAAATTACATCCACCCAATTTTATCATAAATGCATGAAATCCGCGGTCTACTTGTTAGCAACGATTTGCTAGAAAAAAATATTACTTCATTTAAATTCCATTCAAGTCCATTTAAATTCCATTTAAGTCCACTTAAACTTCGTTTAAGTTCCACTGCGCCGGCGCACAGCGTGATATTTCGATAATATCGAGGGGGACTTAATTCTCATCGGCTGTTTCTATTGTTTCGTTGCTCCTTCATTATGTATTAAATTATAATTACCGAGTACGTTGATTGACATAACGATTTTCAGTTGAAAGAAATATGTTTGTTTATTTTGCACCCTTTATCCTTGCTTATTTTTTATCGTCCTCGGCCGAACCGATCGGCCATTGTCACTGTGAACCGATGTATCTTCGTACATTAGTTGACAAATTATTCAGGCACTTTGATCGAAAATCGATTAACTCGGTAGTTGGGATTTTTGTTTTATACGGTCGTTCGAACGACCCACTGTGCGCAGCGCCACGCCGACTGTAACCTGTTTCCTCGGGATCCTAGATGCGCGCTTTCATGCGGCCTGCATCGGAGCCCGTTCGCATTCACAATGCACACGCTCGAACGGTCCATGCCACCCACGAGCGACTCTCTTCTCCTCTCCTCTTTCCAGTTAGGCGACGCGAGCCTCGGCCGACTCTTTGTGCGCAGGTGCACATACGCGAGATGCGATTTACCGCGACCCGCACAATGCCGCCGTTTCGCCGTTTCGTCGTTTCGCCGTTTCTCGAAATCGCAGGCTTCTTTTGTGGAATTAGGATGCTCTCGACGGTCGCGATCATTCTACGCATTGTGCAGCGTTTAGCTCAGTTTGTACAAGTTTTTTTTTTTCGCTGGCCTTTTTAACGACGCTTTGTCTACCACTGTAATATGGTTCGTGGCCAGAGCACTATGCTCGCTTGACAATCGACCATTTTCAAGACATATCAGCCATTATGTCCGCCAGGAATTTTCTCAGGGAAAATGAGATGTACACGCGTCGATCAATTTAGTTTGTTACGCGGTAAATTGTAACACTTTACGCGGGAAATTATGACACTGTTCATGCGGTAAATTATAATATTTACGCTTGTAAATTCTATTAGGTCTACAACTAAGTTCTCGATGTTTTTTTTTATGAAAACGCAACTTTATTGTGAAAAAATTGTTACGAATGACTCATTAAAAGTCTACATACCATCTACATGGTATTCTACTCTATTATACTCTGTTCCACGCTACTCGACTGTATTCCACACTATTCTACTTTACTTTACCACAGTCTACTCTATTACACTCTATTTCACTCCATTCAAAGTATTGCCCATCGCTAGCTACAACCTTTGCCCATCTTTCTGGCGGAGTTCGAACACCGTTGCGATAATAGTCTTCATCTTTTGAGGCGCAATGTCTGGGGAATATGGCGGGTGGGGTAGGACTTCCCATTTGAGCGTTTCCACGTAGGTTTTAACGGGTTTGGCAACATGAGGCCGAGCGCCGTCATGCGTCGTCCCCTGGCTTCAAATCATAAGGAACCCAAGTACCTTGCTTTTGAATCATTCCCAACGCGTGCAGTCGCTTGCAAATGGCTTGCTGGGTAACTCCTAATACTGAAGCAAGTTGTTCTTGCGTTTGACACGGATCCTCCTCAATCAATGCCACCAATTCAGCGTCTTCGAACGTTTTTGGCCTTCCTTTACGCGGGCGATCGTCAACATTGAAATCGCCGTTTCTGAAGCGACGGAACCAATCACGGCACGTCGTTTCACTTAGAGCAGCATCTCCGTAAAATTTGTGGAGCTCTCGATGCGCTTCAGCCGCCGTTTTCTTCGAATGAAATAAGAAAATCAACACTTCCCGCAAATGACGATTATTTGGCACAAAACCAGGCATCTTCACACAATCAAAAGTGTATGACGCCAAAACAAATTCACTAACGCGTTAACGGGGGTTGTTTGTCAGATGTCTAAGCTTGGTTCATGACGTTTTGGTTATGTCTAAATCGACCAGCACTTTTTGCTGGAGCTATCTATAGGCAAACAGCGAGAATTTAGTTGTAGACCTAATAACAGTATTTACGCGGCAATTATTTACGTGGTAAATGATAACAGTATTTGTACGATACGAATATCAACAAAGTTATTTTTCATGAAATAGTAGAAGAAAATAATGAGAAGAAATCATCCGTAAAAAACTTACGTTAATAACGAGAACGAAGTCAAACCTTCAAATATTTCATACGACGAAGATGTTGAGTTTGTTGTTAATATTTATTAATTATATGGACAAAGTAGCATTTAAATTACAAATACAATATATACAGTGAATTATTTCTAAAATAGTTTGTGTGGATTATGTAATTTTATTAAAATATTGCGATGACCAGAGAGGGTGTCAAAAGGAAAGGATTTTTAAATTGAATCTAAAACGTTGCGAAATAAAGAAAACATGCGGACAAATAATAACCAGACTGCGAATTTCTGAGCAAGATAAAAATTGTCTGCCTCGAATGAAAGAAGTACAACTTAAACATCAAGTTTATCCATTGCGTAATCACGTTGCTAGATTAAATATAAAACATCGATATCGTTAAATTCTTGTAATAATTTTACTATATCAAATTACAGCTGCCCAATTTTTTCATAAATCCATAAAATCCTCAGTTTAATAATGACGATGAAATTGTAAGCTTACAAATAATTATGAAAGCGAATTCGTCTAAAACAGTTTCGATTCGTGGCCGATTGCCATTATTGTTCTCCGTATACAAGCTTTGTCACGTTCAATTGAAAACACGACCGCGCAATTAATCCAACGAAATATTTAAAGAAGAGTAACGTCGGAAGTTAAGTGTTTCAACAGCCTCGGTTGCGCAAGAGGAAAAGCGCCGGGCGAGGAAAACGGTCGACGAAAGCGTGGAACGAAAGCTCGCCTATGCAAATGCGCATCCGGCACGAGAAATCGATGAAGAAGGTCGAAAACCGGTCGCTTTCACTCGCGCGACGCAAAATTTCCATTGTTACACCACCGCCTGACAATTGTTCAGGGTTGGTCGTTCTAACCTGTGACACGATAAGCACGCTGTTTTCCAAACGAATCGCTGCAGACTCGCTCGCAAACGCTCCGTTCGCGTAGACTGTTCGATGATAATTCAGAAACGAAGGGTTGAATTTCTATCGCTGATAGGAGATCTAATGCAAATAGACCAATTCGAATGAAATTACTGTAAATTCTCTCTAATTGTTCCTTTGCTTGTGAACAAAAATGGACAATTTGGGAAGAGGAGATACGATTATACCAATTTCGCAGCTCGTTTTTATAGTTATTGGTAATCGGCGACTGTAAAAGCAAACCGCGGGGCTCCTCTTTCCAAACTGTCCATAATTGTTTGCAAAACAATTGGAGAGAATTTACAGTATATTGTTTCTTTTTCAAGCTACTGTAATACTAGATTTAAGAAGTGATTAAAACCAGCTGTTTTATAATGATTGATAAAAGTAAGATATTTATATTATATTAGGTTATTGTGATCCGCGGAGATTTATCAGAATAACTAAAAAAATTGCAGTCATAATGATTGTGAAAAATATTTATAATACTATATTATGTTATTATAGTTCGTGGTGATTTTTATTATACCAACTTGAAGAATTGCTGTTGTCTTATTATTTCAAATCTCTGTATTTTTTATACTTGTTCCCTTCGTTTGGGAATTTAATAAGTAATGCTTAACTTCGCGTATATATTAAAAAAATAAATAAATAATAAGATATTTACTTCACTATTAATACTGTTTTCTATTCCGTTATTTATTCCTTTTGCATCAATACATTTACCGTAATTTATTGAATACAATTTTCATCCTTCTTGTTACTAAGATTCAAAGCCACATTGACTGTAAATCTAAAATCATTTTTCTGATTTACAACAACTTCATTTTATACGATAAAGTGCATCTTATGCATATCAAATCGAGTTTTGTGACTCAAACAATAGTTTCAAAATTTTTTTTTATCTAAACTTTGATAATATAAAAATAATCACGGAACACGATATAACAATATTAGTGGTGCCACTCAAGTGCAAAGGGCTGACATTAAATACCTATATTTATCTGTATTGTATACATACATAATTGTTCTTTTCTGTATGAAGCAAAGAGCGTCCCGCCGATAATTGAGAAAATAATAATAAATAATATGCCAAACAAGAGCCATACTAACCCCTTTGCCGTACTTTGGCGCGTCTGGCTTGTGATAGAGATTTCTATTAACATTTTGTTAAATACAAATGTTAAATAAAATTTTATCCTCTTGTCATCGATATTTAATTATTTAGACAAATCTAGGTAAACACAATACAAATTTCTCCTTTCTCTTGTAAGAAATTATTATAGTAGAAAAATTGCTCGTCCTTGTAACTATGAAGTGAATAGTACCCGCAAGAGGTTAAGTTAGGAAAAGGTGGATTGCATAAAAATGTTGATAAAACACTCCTGCGAGTTGAAAGCAATCGGTCCGCCAAATCGTTCCGGATAAATTCCCCCAAAAATCCCGCAAATTTTCTAGGTAGGAGTGTAGGAGAAGAAGAGTCCACCTAAACTGGTAACAGAGATTCGGTGTTCGGTATGGTCGCCGGCAGGAATAGCAGCGAGGAGAGAGGGGCGGTCGCGGGAGAAAGGTTCGCGGGGTGTCTGGCGACAGGAGGAATCGATTTTCCTCGGACCTCGATGGCCAGAGTCGATCGCAGTGCCGCCCCGCTCCCGATATTATCGAAGGCAGCTCGCAAGGCGGATTAATAGGGGCTGATAGGCCGATCGGTCGTACAAAACGTACGGATTTCCGATCGGTCGTTCCCTCGGTGGTGGCTCTGGCTCTCCCGGCCCCCGTGCCGGTGATCGTCATGGTCAGTCGGCTAGCCGGCTGACGTCTGACAAACGAGAATTCCACGGGAAGATCACTGATACCGCCTCTGTTGGGAACTCCGTCGACCGGTTTCCGGGTACAAGGGGAAAGGAATTTCTTCTCGTTCCTCAATGTGTCTTACGCGGATTCCACGGCGCCGTGGCCTCCGTTTCGCAAAGGACGACGAAACGCGGAAACAAACGCGCAACTGCTTATTCTTTTTTTTTTTCGAAACTGCGATTCTTCCACGGTTCGGATCCGTTTTCCGCCGATTAGATTTCTCGAAGCTGCTCGCTCCTATTCTGAAGCGAGATACGAATCTGGGGAACGTATTGGGTGAAAGCGGAAGACGACAGAATTCGATTGAAATCGATTATTTTCCTACTAATTTTTCAATTTTAAAAAGTAATTGCAAAGTGGTCGTAATTATTGGCCAATTAATATTTGGTGGAATAAATTTGCTAGTAAAATAAATTAGTAGATAAAAATAGTCAGTGGAATAAATTAGTAGAGTAAATTAGTCGGTAGGATAAATTAGTAGAATAAATTAATTACAATTATTAAATTGCAGATTTCATGGATTCAGGTCAAAATAGAATAGGTTAGATATAACACTGCAAGGTCATTTGAAAAATTTGAGAAGACTGTTACATTATTTTCAACTTATCAGAATTATTGAAGCAAGTAAACACATTTTTAACTGATTCATATTTATTACGATTAAGTAAAACCATTTTTATTTTGCATAATGATCCGTTATTTAATATTTGGTAATCTGCAATAATTAACACTAGTTTCACAGAGCACTGAAAGCAACTATTTTCTTATTAGCTCGCAAATGTAACAATAATATATTTATGCTGATTTTTAACTTCTATGTTGCCGTAATATTTCCAGCAAATTCTTCCTAGATAATTTCTCAATATTTTCAGTGTCTATTAAATTCGTGCAATTAATCTCTCTGCTGTTAAAAATTGCACCTGCTCATTTTTCCTAAATGTAGCAATCCATGGTAGCGATGACGTCTATACCATTTTTATTTCTACATTTATTTATTTACTTTGCAATTTCAACGGGAAAACCTTGATCACATAAAACAAAGAAGTTGAACTATTAAAATAGTTAGTAAATTTATACATTAGCGATTACGTCTACGCAATATTTAGTTTTATATTTATTTAGTTATTTACTTATTTATTTGGGGATATTCGGAGTTATTAACACGTTCGGCGCTGATAATCAGCCACTAACATAGCGAAACTAGAAAATTAATATTTATGATTGATGAGAAATGAATTTTCAAAATTGGTCACGAAATAGTGTCCTCCATATTTGACTGACGCAGCACTCAACGTGTTCAAAAAATAAAAGAAACCTCAAGCAATATTTATACTATAACTCCAAATTTCCATGTCTCGCATCCGAAACAATCTAGTCAAATTCACTTTGCATATATTTCAACTATATTGCAATGAAAATGAATTTTCAAAATTGGTCAGAAATTAGTGTCACCCTCTTCATCACCCTGTCCTTTGTTAAAAGAATGAACACAACTTTCTGTATTCAAAGTTAATAGAATTCTTATTTAAAGCGTACCCTAAAAAACAAAATGCCTTGTATATTTCGAAAGACGATAAGCCGCAGGATGACGCGGAACGTATGAAAAATTCGCTCGAAAGATGAAATCGCGATTGAAACGCCTGCAGCAGAGCCGAATGGTATCCAGAACGACGCAACGCCATCAGGCCAGCCTCATTTCGGCCCATTAATGTAGATTGTCTTCCGAGTACCTGCAATTAAATCATAATCCACGGTGTTGGACGCGTTGCAATCTCTGCGAAGGCCAGCGGTGCCGCTCAAGGAGACAATGTTGGTCACGGAACAATCGGCAAACCGCAAATTAACAAGGCCCGTAAACTGTACTTAAATGTTCAAGGTGCCATCCGGGACCCGCGGGATGGCTCGCGTCTCTTACCGATCCGATCGTTTCGTTGCGTAATATTTAATTAGAACCGAGACGAACCGAGACCGGTAACGATGTCGCCCGTAGAACCGGAAACTGGTTTATGTCAACGGGAGCAGTTTTTTGTTCGAACTCTTTTAGTCGATTCGCTTTCAGTAGAATGTTGCAGCGAGTGTCGATAAATTTATTTATTTAATTCGAAAAAGACACAGCTTACATTGCGCAGGAAAACTCGGGAATCGCAGAATTTACATTTCTACTAATTTTGTTAATATAATTATATTGGTCATGGAGAGTGGTCATGGTGATTAAGAAGAAAGGATTTTTAAATTAAAGTTGAAATATTGCGAAAAATAAATAAATAACAATAGACTTACTTTCTTAAAACTCTCTTGATCCAGTTGCTTTTAGTACAATCGGTAGAAGTAATATAAAATCAAAATGATTATATTTAAAAGATTACTGTAATGTAATCCATAAGGAAATGAATAATGTTCATCGTCATCATCATTAACACGTTCTGTGCGTTTACTACCCACGCTATATAATTCTATTGTCTCTGGAGAATATTTCACGATTAAAAATAGTGCAAAAATCATAAATATCAAGGAGAGAGTATATAATTTAAGATGCATAGCACAACAGAGCAAATAAATTTATTTTTCTAGGAATCAGTTTAACAAATACCCAGCTGAACATTACTCTATCGAGCGAGTCGCTTTCTCCTACATAATATTTTGTATGATGTCCATACTAGTTTAAAATAAAACATTTTAGTTGAAATATATTCAATATTATTTATATGCCACAAGTTGTGTATGCAATCACAAAGGGATGTTACAGTGAACATTGTTAAAACATGGCAAACATATGTGTGGATGCGATTGTACTTCAGATAAACACTGAATTAGATAAAATAACTACCTCAGTAAAGAAATAATTGTTACATGGACAGCACACAAATAAAACAAATTAGAATAAATAATAAAACATTAACACTATGCCATCCGGCGACACCACGGTGGCGTAACGCGCTTGGTACCGCCCAATATGACGTGACAATCTGTTGTTGTTTTGTTTTAGTAACAATATGTTACACTCGTCAGTAAGATTTTTGATTGTTTTAAAAGTACTTGTGCCCTTTTATCATGGCAGATGAAAGAGAAGATGCGATTATTCACGATGAACAAATTGGAAAATTCAATGAATTTCCTCATTTGATGAATTCGTTGAATACAATGGAAAAACCAATTACACAATAAAAAGATCTGAAAGAGGAATGGACTACAATAAATACATGAAGCGAGTGGATCGGGCAGACTAGTTTCTGAGTTACTACCCTATATAAAAACTGTAAAATGGTCAAGAAAGGTTTCTATATACCTCTTTTAATTGCGCATTATTTAATGCATTCAGTACAGGTTTACATTTCAATACAGAACACAAGAATCTCCCAGTTCGTGATTTTTTATTGAAAGTGTCTGAATCGTGGATAAAAGATCATACACCTCCTGGTCCTGAGCAAGGCTCGGAGGTCGCTACTACATCGCGTGCGTCCCATCATGATGCGATCGACAGACTTTCCTGTCAGCTAAAGCAACGCCAGCTAATACTCATTTCCAAAGTTAGCAAACGAAAACGAAGAAACTGCCATGTATGTTCCAAAAACAAAAGAAGGACAACAAATTTAATGTGCAAGTCTCGCGAAGTTGCATTTCATCTTGGAGATTGATTGCTTCGCATCATCTAAAAGAGAAATGCTGAGTAATTACCAGAGAAAATGTAAATAAAGAAATATATAAATCAAACAAATTTTACGGTTATTCACATATGTATATTTTCGAAATTTCATGAAAATAGAGTGGCAGGATTGAAAATTTATAATCTGCCGATAACCTTAAAGAACGGCCGGCGACAAAAGTGTTAAGATGTCTACAATTTATTGTATAATACATTTCTTAAAAATTCTCCATTTTACAATGACAATATCCACTGGCTCGAACGGAAAATTCAACGACCTACGTGGCTTTTTTGACGCTTTATCGACCGGTAACCTATAAATCGGTTTTTTACTTTGTAAATCGGTTGTCATGGCGACCAATAATTTGCTATCTATTACTGAGGTATTATTATATAATTTTTCGAATACTAAATACCTTTCGCGATGAATAAAATAAAGAACATAAATCAAATAAATATTGTTTATTGCTAATACTATGACAATATAAGAATGTTTATGGCCGAATGACCGGTCGTTGAAGTGTTAATATTATTATATTCAGAAAATTCACTGAACGTTCTTCGCGTGAAACTGAAAATCATGGTCGTCACGTGCGACGCTGAACTCAGCGAACGCGTTAACGTTAGCGGTTCGATAGCATCGTTTGTAGATTGCATCGCACTGGAAATTGAGATGATGAAACGGCGGGCGCGTACGCCGGACGCGTATAGGAAATCCCGCCTTAAGAAGAACGGCGACGGAAGAAAAACGAAAGCCGCCGCCGCCGCCGCCGTCGCTCGGAATCGATAGGAGGTCGATGTACTTATACCTGTTCGGAGAGCGTGTCCATCTATCTGCGAATCTGAACCTGCGGCGGACCTCTCTTCAGCCCGCTGTCGATAAATCACCGGTGCCGTTATTAAAGGACCTCGAGGATCAGAGACAAAGAGGTGTACGAGACCAGGAAAGACATAAAACGGGGCAAAATAGAGTAAGAGAAAAGCAGAGAAAGAGGGAGGGAGAGAGAAACGATGATGAACAACGTCGAAAGTGAACAAGGATCCTAGATTGGACAATGGGAATGTGTCCAACATGATTTTCCATTTAATCCCAGTTAAAATATTTATATCGGCGTTGTCGCGAACGTAATTTTTTAATTTTGGCCACGCCGCCGAGTTCCCGCGGCAAACGCGACCGCTTCCGTCTCGGATAATGGAGGCTGTCGGCGAAACGAGGCGCGAGGAGCTTCGGCTGTGGTTCGCGATCACGCGCATTGAGACGAATCGCGATTCTAGCAAATCAATGTTCAACTTTTCACCACGGCTAGTCTATAAAATCATGAAACATGTTAAAATCAGGTGCTAACAGTAAATCGAGCTACAGTGAAGTGCGTATTCCAACTTTTCGTTGGATTTAACGTTATTTTTTATTGGCAAAAATTTTGCTTTTCAAGTATCCGAAAGAAAGAAATCTAATTAGGTCAAATCAGACGAACGAGGTGGCCAACTTACATAAACATTTCTTGATATTAATCGATCATTAAATTTCAATCGGAATAAGCTGATGTTTTCACGCGTCGTGTGTGACGTATAGCTCAGTCACGTTGACAATAAACGTTGTTTACATCGATTCCATTCAGTTTCAGTCATAAATAACAATGATCATTTCATTATGACGTATACCATTTATTGTAACTGCATCTCCATTCCCATTTTCGGAAAAGAAATGCTCGATTACAACACTCAAAATCTACTAATACTATCAACACTAAATCTTCTTCTTCTCTATGCTAAATTTGTCACAAAGTATGACAAGAAATGAGTGACGTGGAATTGATGTTGATGGTTCATTAGTAACACTTTTACGAATGGTTCATCATGAACAGATCCAGTTTTAATCAAACTTTTAACCAAATTTTGAATTGTTTGCTCAGATGGACCATTATGTATTCCGAAAAAGTTCACATAATTTATAATGGTTATTTCTTGTTGTACATCGATTTTCAAAGTAAATTTGAAAAATTTTAACGTGCTCTTCAATCGTACACGATTTTATCATTGAAATCAAACATTATATGTTAGAAAAGAAGAAAATGATAAGACACAAACGTGGCGTTTCACAGATATTCTCATTGAAAATCCTAAAGGTATTTTTAAATAACGCTGTTTTCTCTTGAATAGATATTAACATTTTACCGACCAGTGAAACATTTCTATAATTTCATAAGACATTAACATTGAACAATATTTATTTTATCTATTTTATTTATTTTATTCGTCGCACAAGGCATCTAATATTTAAAAAATGATATAGTAATATCTCAATAACAGATTGAGCAAATTATTGTATTAGTTGCCATGACAACCGATTTACACGTTTCTGGTCAGGGTAGAAAACCGATTCATAAGCTACCGGTCGGTAAAGTGTCGATATAAAAATTGAAAAGAAAAAGAAACAAAATAAATTCAATCTTGTCATTTTTATAAAGCAACACAAAACGAGATCACTATCAACGACTAGTGTAGTTCCTGTTAAAGAGATTAGTTCACTAGACAACGGCTAAGAAATACGCAATCTCGCGTTAGTGGATTTTTCACTAAAATAAAAAGATGTTGTTCCGACAAGAACGCGGTCGATGAGCGATGCTCGAGCCGGTCCGATCAGGCGGAATAAGATAATTAGCGGGCCGACGCGTCCAGGTTAACGAGCTCGCCCGAAACCGGAACTTCGGAAGTTTCCGGCGCATATCCGCGAGATTAGTTGGCCGCCTCCCGGCTGTCTAATATTAAAACAGCGTATCCGGGAAGCAGAGTCCACGGATGGCGGATGGAGCGTCTTTTTTTCCACGACGCGATGCTTATCGCGGAGTAAGGAAATCGAGCTTTCGCCTTTCACGAGGGGGGTCAGCGATGCGGCCGTGCACCGCAACGTCTTTGTGTCCCGAGGCAAAGATGGCGAACGCTGGAGGGCCGACGAGAACGAGAGAGAGAGAGAGAGAGAGAGAGAGAGAGAGAAGAGAGTGTGCGTTAGAGAGAGAGAGAAGAGAGCGAGAGAGAAATAGAGAGAGAACGTGTGCGTGTGTGCGAGAGAGAGACATAAGAGAACGAGAGGATGTGAGTGAGTGAGAAGGATAGAGAGAGAGAGAGAGAGAGGGCTCGTCGCGATAGCTTGCCATGACGATACGATCTCTCATCAGCAACATGAAGCTAACAAAGCTCGACTCTGCCCATGGTAACCGATAACACAAAGCGTCGAGAGCACACCGACCCTTCGCTACTTTCACCGAGCAATTCTCGCCCTTGCTTCCGTCAAAGGGAACGATTCGACGCTGTTCCGGTGGTCCATTCGCATCGGTTTTGGGAGTGTATCGGCAGAGATCGTTTGCTAGTTGCCACTATAAACGTTTTCGTTCCATCTGACCCGCGTTAACTCGCCGATCCTGCCAATTTCTTGGCGCTACGGACCCTGTCACTGCTCGATACACCGAGATACAGCTTCGCGAGAGAACCGTCGCAGACTGCAGCGATCTTACGCTGCACTCTAATCAGTTTTTACCGAAAAAGCAGGGATAAATCAGCTCTGAAAGATATCCTCATAATGCATATCCGGAAATACAAAATATTTGTTCAGAAGTATAGTGTTTCCGTTCTATACAACCAGAGTATTTTATATATTACGGAATTGTATTTTGTGATTCATGCATCTTAACAATTTTTAAAATATAACTGAATTTTTAAAAAATCATCTTGGAATATTACATGATCATTTTTAGAGTTGCCACGCGATCGTAAAGGGTTAAACGTTGTTTTATGTATTTAAACGTTGGTTAATTCGTTGATTTCTAGTACCGTTACGTGGCTTCAAAATACCTGTCGCCGAATCATCCTGAATTTATGTCATCGTTTATAATGATTTTGTCCTTTTCTAATAAACAATTTTTATAGAATTTAATATAATTGGTATGTACTTAAATTATGTAACAGGACAATTTTTTATCGTTCAGTGTTGACTTTGATCGCGTTTCAAAGAGTGATGCCTTGCAGTAATTATATTGTATAAAGTAGAATTATATTGTACATAATTATATTTGTATATGATTAAATTTCGTACTCGTTTTATTTTTCTAAAGAATTTGTTTTTCGATTATAGAACGATTAAGAATTCGTTAAAATTATGTTGCGTTCGAAATTGTTCTGAGCCTTGTTTGAGGCCTGTATTAATTTATTATTTAGGGTTAATTATTATTTATTTATTTATTATTTAGGGCTAATTAATTTATCTGTTATTCCTAGTGTAACAGCCATTCATTTGATTCAATGACTGAAAATTGATTAATTAATCAAATAATTTAAATTTTACGGTCTCATGTCTATCCTGAGCCACCAAAGTTATTTATTTATCATTTTTATTTTTTAGTAAAATTGAAAGATATTATTGTGTTATATATACAGACAGCCCTCGTACAATACGGCGGACTATGAAAAGGTTGAGCTTTAACACAATAATATAAATTGGGAGAACCCTCGAGTAGCAGTGCAACTTATAATACTGTTTCCCTCTAATGCGACAAGAGAATTACGAAAACCTTTGTATTTCACTGTAATTCTACGATACTGGATAACATGATTTTTGTTTAAGATATTTAAAAATAAAATTACCATAAAATAACGATGGGAAGGAATAATGAACTGTACGTAATAAATGAACTGTAGTGGTCTTCCTCTGAAAAAAGATGAAAATTCCAAAGGGAGCTGCAAAATTGACTATCTTCATACCACGAAATCTACAATGACCTTGTGAGAACCAGGAAAAAAATTAAAATCATAAATTTTTTAAAGAGGGTGGAAGGTGCAAAAAATCTAGGTGAAGAAAAATGTTCAAAGAGTGAACGAGGTGTCGATCGACCGAAATTAATATAATTAAATCAAGGTTATATTAGATTAAAAAAATATTTGTTGTCTTTTATTTCGTTAAAACGAAAAAAGAAATCCTCGTTTTAGTATTGATTGTGGATCTCATTTAACACAGTTTCACACAACACGGCATTTCCTAGGAATCTACTTGCTATTTTATAGGAGAATTATCTGTATCTAAACTTTAGGAATTAACAAATCTTATTTTTCTTACTTACTCTTGCATATTACGTATCACTGCCTATTCAACAAAAATTAATTCCGACTAGCGTGATAACTGTGTTTAAATTTCACAAGAAAGGATTAAAGAATTAAGTCCATTCGGTCAAACAAACCCCGAAATCGCTTCCGAGGGTTAAAAATTAGAGCGTCGTTCGAAATCATTGGAAACAATGATGGCTGAACCATTAATTAAGAAATGATACCCCGATGTTCGAAATCATAAGACGAAACGAGGGGACAAGCCTTTAATTAAAAAATGCCACACCTTCGCCACACTCCGCGATCGTTAAACGAGGCCATTATTCGGGCAGCTCGCGTCGCGCCTCTGGCTCGCCTAATCGGCGGCATGGCCGAGTCAAAAGCGGCTGACAATAAGCGACGGATATATTCGACGCTTCTTCCGGAGAAATCGCGGTTAATTCGAACGTCCACGGTCGCGCGACGGGGCTCAGGAAAGACAAAAAAAAAGAGGTCAGCTCGGCGTGCGGGAAAAGAATACTCGCAAGATGATTCATCGGAAGCCGCGAGCCGCGAGCCGCGAGCGAGCAAAAGCAGAAGAGCGCGGAGAGCCTTTCGAGCCGCGCGATTGTCGTCAATTTCGGGCTCCTCCGTTAGGTGTGGTAACAATAAACGAGGTTCGTGCAACGAATGCATAAAACGCATCCACTCGACGTTTCTTTCGCTCGTAAACTACTGTGCGGCCACGAACGGAGGGATTGCGACGCGGACGCGCGCGCGCGCTCGCTCGCTCGCGTGTGCATGTATGCGTGCCGGCGTGTATTCGCGGGTTCGCTCGCGGAACGCTGAATAACAAGAATTTTCTCGGAACGACGCGCCGAGCGATTAAAACCGCGCTTTCGAGAAGTGGAAAGTCGGTGGAAATTGACAATTGGAGGACCTCGATGCTTCCGGTCGATTTTATTCTGCGAACGTTCGATGTTTCCGGCAAATTCGAGAGACAATCGAGAATCGAGTTGCCAGAAACTCGTGGAGTATGTGGTTTCCATCGTTTCTTTGCTCCACTTCTACACTAATATTCGATATAATATCCTATATAATGTTCTAATAACATTCTATATAATATTCCAACAATATTTTATTAATATTCTATACAATATTCTGATAACATTCCACATAATATTTAATATACTATCCTAATAATATTCCAAATAATATATCACATAATGCTTAAATAATATGAAACTGCGTTAATAGGATAATTGACAACGTCAATGATAACTTCAGTTCGCAAATTTCAACCGCATGCTTTTGTTAGATATTTCCATATTTACCCATACATCTGTGATTTGTATTACTGTTTTATGTGCTGAAGGGTGCATATGCCCATATATAAACAAATTGACTCAAATTAAAAATAATATTTTTGGACTTCAGCACATTTTTATACCACAAATGGAAAGCAACCTATAATCATGTAAGGAAGCAGAAGTGTGTCAACAATGTTGCTATTTGCCAGCAAGAATATGCAACATATTTCAAAGAAAAATTGAAAGTCAAATGCCTAGTCAAATGCCAGGCTTCAGATTTTCTATTTCACAATTATAGCAATTACCAAGAGACATTTCAATGATGGACAATACAGATAGTATATAATACAGGGTGGTTCACGCAACTTGTTTAACGCTGGACAACAAATTTCTCAGTACTAAAGCAGCGTGGCTTAAAAAGACATCGTATACACAGTGAATTTATTTTTTCTAGATAGAATCGTTCCGGATGTTTTTTGATATTTACTACATTTTTAAATATAAACAATGTAATAATTTTTCTCTAAATCTTGCGTGTTGATAGGCAAATGTAATAAACAAAATATAAATCGTTAATTTATACATAAAATGTCCGTTTTGCATACGTGCTTCATCCGAAGACACAAAAACGGGGGCATCTGCCAATAGATATTCCTGCAGAGTAGAAGCTTACGAGTCGAGTTCTTGCCAAAATGATACGGTCCTAACTATATGTATTTCTATACTGATCCTAACTATACTGTTTCCTTTGTCTCGAAGATCGACGTTCGCCGCATGTTTACATTGTATTTGACTTTCGTCGGGAATCTTCGATGACGACGTTATCGCAGCAGCTAGAAGTCGAAGTGGCAAAAGCCGCCGCGGTCCATCGACGGGACTATACGTCGCGTCGCGTCGCGACGAAGTATCAAAACGCGTTACGGAAGTTTGGCGAACGGAGGCCAGGTGACTGCGGCGACCGGCCGAAAATAACGCAACTTTCCCTCTCGGAACAGGCTATGCATACAAAACGACGGTGTGCTCCTCGCCGGCCAATAATCGTTTTCCGGCAGAAGTGCCGCCGGTTTCGCGACGCCTTCGCCCGTCTCTTCCGCGTGTTCGCGCACGCGCCGCTTGTAATTCCCCTGTAAAACCGGCTCTTACTATGCCACCTTTCGCGAGATCACTATGTCGCGCGAATTTGTAACGCGGCCCCGTATAACGAGCCGAGCATCCTCCCCGCGAACGCGGAAGATATCCTTTTGGACCTGAGAACGTCCTTTTAGATCTAAGAACATACTTTTGGATGCAGAAACATAATTTTTGATGCAGTAATATACTTTTGGTTGCAGAAATATACTTTTGGATGCAGAAACACCGTTTTGTTTGCAGGAACTTCCTCGTAGATGTAAGAATATAATCTTTGATGCGTCCTTTTGGAAGCTAGGAGTTATATTTTTCACGCGAAAAATGTCATTTTGGATACAAGAACATTCTTTTTAATACAAGGAATATTCTTTTCGATACAAGAATATTCTTTCGGGAGCAGAAATATACTTACTGTAATAAAGGAATATCTTTTTAAACGCAAAATATACCTTTTTGGATGCAAAAACATTTTGTTGCATGCATGATATATCCTTTTGAATGCAAGGAATATCTTTTTGGATAGAAAGAATATACATTCAGATAGAAAAACATCCTTCTAGAAACAAAGAATTTCATTTTTGTCGCAAGGAATATGATTTTTGTTGCAAGAAATATCCTTTTGGATACAGAAACATTATTTTGGTTGTAAGAAATATCCTTTTGGATGCAAGAACATCATTTTGATTGTAAGAAATATCCTTCTGGATGCAAGAAAATACTTGTAAATACAAGAAATATCCACTTGCATGGAAGAATATACTTTTGTACTCGAGGAATATTGTTTTAGATACCAAGAACATCCATTTGGATAGAAAAACATCCTTCTAGAAGCAAAGAATATCATGTTAGTTTGAATACTATAATTCCAAATTTGAAAAAATATGTCGGAATTGATTCTAAGAAATGAGTCAGACAAAAATATCTTCCCCTTTTTAATAATTTTAATACGATATATGTAACATGAAAATATTCCGAAACTCTTCTAAAATCTTTAAAATTTCTTTTTTGTATCTAGTCATTCTTGCCATAGAAAACATAAAATCCTCAGTCCGCTAATATTGGTCATAGAGACGAGTGCACAGGTGAAACACGAAACAGTATAACCATCGCAGAAACAATCTCCTACCGATTCTGAGCACTGGGAAAGGCGGTAGTCAATTCCTACTCGACCCACGTTCTTTGCAATGGAAGCAAACAATTTTTGTTTGCCGTAGAGAGCAACAGACCGCCAATCACGCCACGAGAAACCGGCTATTAGTTATTGGAACGCGAAATTAGCGCGTGACCGTGCTATTAGGATCTCTATGCAAAACTAAAATTGTTTCGAGCAATTACAGGAAACTAGAGTCGAATAAAAGTCCCCGTCTTCTTTTATTGCTTTCTTATACTGCAATTGGGGCCTGTTTCGCGGAGCTGACACTGCCACTTGCTGTTCCGCTGATCGAGCGATCTGCAAACTGCATAAACATACAAAATACGGACGAAAGAGACAGAATAGAAATATTTTGCATGAACCGCACGAAATAGCGTAGCGCCAATAAATGTCGCAAAGCAACCAACGTAAAAGTAATTTATAGAAATCGGTTAATGTACGAGTTGTATATAATTTTTGTATAATTTGTGTTTAGTTCTCGTAAAACTTGTGTATAATTTTCGTACAAATTGCGGGTAACTTATGTACAATTTATGTATAATTCTTGTACAATTTATGTATAATTATTATATAATTTCCTCATAATATTTATGATATAACTGTTGCACAATTTTTAATATTCCTAGTACAGTGAATAATTTATAAATATATTTTACAATGTTCGAAGACGAGAATTGGGCAAAAATTAATCTGATTAACGATCAACGATACGAACCCGCTAAATTACAATAAATTAGTTACGATAATTAACGATTTACAACCGTTAATCATCGATCGGATCACTTTGTTCCCAACATTGTCGAAGAGACAGGCGAACGTCAAAGAAGATATTTGAACAACAATCGACCCTAAAGCAGACGGCAGAGAGAGAGAGAGAGAGAGAGAGAGAGAGAGAGATAGAGAGAGAGGGAGAGAGCGTAGAGCGACTGATTCGATAAAAACGAAGAGAAATTAAGGAGGATGAATTTAATTATATTTTTTTAATTTATCGGACACGGTGATCGAGGAGTAAAGAGGCCGAAAAGCAGCGTGACCACGCGGAAAGGACGGATTACCGGGACGTAATTAAGTCCAGAGGAACCGTTCGCCGTGGGTAGATCAATTATCGTACGGGGTTCTTCGGGAATTAATGCGATACTCTGCCGAACAATGGAAACGATTTCTCGCGTGGGCGGCTAATACGAAGATAGGTCTTTCGCCTCGATATACATGCATATATCGGAAACGTTGTCGTCACCCAGCGGCCGTGGGCGTGGATACAAGCACGCGAACCTTTGATGCCCGGCGCGCGTGCAATAAACCGACGGCATTACAACCGCGCAGCTCTTGTGCCGCATTTTCGACCGCGTTGTCTTCACCACCGTGTTTCCACTTGTAACGCTGCTGCGCGACATTCGTAAAGTATTTTATTTATTAACGCTCTCCCTGTGCAACAATACCCGGAACGACGATTTTATGCGCCGCGGCGCGACGCGACTCGACGCCGCGCGAACGCAATTGAATGGAAACCTTAATGAAGATTTAGCGGTTCTCGTTCCCCCCGGCCGGCTAATTTATTTAATTAATTTCGATTACTCGGGAAAGACTCGGCCGGCTCATTTACGTGAACTTCCGCTGTAATGTGGATTTTCATATACGAGCTGGAAACATTTTATTCGGATGACGGATAAAAAGCAAGGGCGGATAAAAATTTATTTCACACCTGCGAATAAATATTTGATCGACTAAAAATGTATCCAAGATTTATCCGTATCAAATTTTATTCGATCAAGATTTTGTTCGAATAAGAATTTATTCGTACTGGAATTCGTACGGAAAATAACCAATTTACATGAAAATGATGGAATGTATTCTATTGTTATATATAGAACGATTTATATATTTCGTATTACTGTATTGAATGAGTCAAACAAAATATGATTTGGATAAAGAATTCTTTGAATTATTTTACGAAATATTTTTTGAATTATTTGAATGAAGAATTTGTTGAATTATTCGAATAAATAATCATTCGAAGAATCATCCGAGTAAAGAAATCATTCGCATAAAGAATTATTCGAATAGAGAATTATCCATGGAGTGTAATGTTTTAACATGTAAAGATAAAAAAACAATAAATAAAGTGAAAAGTGCACTTATGCCAGCTTCTCCAGACATGTTAATTTACTTGAAATGGAATAATAAATATAAATACATAATCAAATTGAATATAATCTAATTAACTGGCCGCTAATTTGTATTCCATCTGTTTTCTCGCAAAGAAAGTGGGAAGTAGTTGATAAGAATACGGGAATATGGGAGTTTCTCGATTCGAAAATTTGGATTGAATTATTGGACCGCGTTACGAAATCATATTTTGACTGGTAAATGTCACATAAGTTCTAGGTCGAGCAAGAGTCGAGCTGGTTCCTCCGGTTTTTTTCGCGCTACAATGTCAGAGCGCGGCGGCGCGTTGCATTTACCTGAAAAAGCTACAGAGACGCGGTGAAGGATCGGCCGGAGAGAGAGAGAGGGAGATAAAGAGTGAGAGAGGGGTGGGGGAGTAGGGGGTAGAGAGAGAGAAACGAGCATCTGAAATGTCATAAAAATTCAGCGTGTCCCGGTCATGTGGCCGGCGTGTGCTCATCGACCGCAAAAAGCATGAAACAGGACAATTGAAAAATTAACGCGGCCATCCCAGCGAAGATTATGCCGCGGAATAAAGCTGAATCTATCCCGTGGTTCGCAACTAACCGTCCGTGCTATTTACTCGCGTCGTTAATGAATTTCTACTGTGTCGCCGGAGATATCAAAGCGAGTACATGGCTTCAAATAGTCGCTGCTAATTTTTAGATCTAGAGTTCACGCGTAGTGCCGAGGACGACTAGCTCAGATTCAAAACGGTGGATACATCAAACAAATTTTAACAGTTACAGAGCCACAAAAGCGGCTATTTTATATATTTTCGTACATGTAACAGGAATATATTTAATCGGAATTTTCACGACTCTTATTACCATATTTCTCTGCTCTAATGCAATACCAAGATGGTATTAAATAATAAAATTCAGAGGAAAAGACATTCAAAGTTTCGTTTTTCAAATAATATTTTGGATTTTGGAAATAATGAAATATTATTTTCACTAAACTTTGTACTAATGCACATTGAACAAAATGAAATAAAATAAATATAAATAGTAATAATAAATAAAAATAAATATAAATAAGAATAGATATATGCCAAAAAGATGCATATAAATGTAGATATTTTAATATCTCAATAATTTTCTAAACACACACAAAGAACGTAATGGATCATGAGATACAGTGATTGATGCATTTGCCTTATACATACATACCTTTGAAGTTATGTCAATTTGCCTGATCCAAATAATACATTTCTTATGACATTATAGAATATCTCCAAACCACATCGTTTTAAAATATCTCAGTATTGAATATCAATATGCAACTGTAAAATGGTCGAGAAAATTGTGTTCGAGAGAAATTTGATCAAGGAAGTATTTTGAACAATTGTTAAAGCTTTAAGAAATTTTCGTTCGCTGGAGAAAACTCTGTTGCGTCGCGCAGCCGCGACCACGTTGTCGCGTAGGACGTCGCCAGTCGTTACTCTCGAATAAAACAAGGCCGACGTGTGGGTGGCGATTTAATAATCCGGTAATTATCCGTCCCCGTCCGTCTAAAACCCTAATCACGGAGCCGCGATCAATTCGAGCTTTTTTCGGCGGGCCTCGGGGACCGTGGCTCGCAGACCAAGGAAGCCGCCAATAATCTTAATAGCGGCAGTGACAACGGAGAAAAGGACGCGTGCGCCGCGCCGCTGCTATGCAACGCGATGCAACGCGGTGCATGAAACACGCGGAACGTCGCGTATCTTCCACTGCAACGATCTACACTGACTCTCATTAACATTGAACTTATCTCCATTGGACAAACAATTCGTTTCGGATCTTTTATTTATTTAAAACATTGTAAAGATTCTAATCTAATTCTAATATAATTCTAATTGTAACATAATTCTGATTTTAGTATAAATTTAGTTCTAATATAATTCTAATTCTAATATAATTCTGATTCTAATATCATTCCAAGTCCAATATAATTCTGATTTTAATATAAATTTGGATCTAATATAATTCTAATTCTAATATAATTCTGATTCTAGTACTATTCTAATTCCAATATGATTCTGTTTCTGATATCATTTTAATTTCAATATAATTCTGATTCTAATATAATTCTAATCTAATCTAACTGAATTCTAATTTAATGTAATGTAATTCTAATCCTACTTTAATCTAAAATTATTAAGATTCTTTTATTATATACGGTTAAATTCTAGATAAAAAATGCTGGTAATCCAAATAAACACGATCTTATAAAATTAAATCTTATGGAATATTAAATTCAATCCTTTATAGTGAACATAGAGTTGATTTTAATCGAGCATCATTATAATGAATAATTTTAGATCTCGTCATGTTTGTAAGACAACGTTCTATCACCTTTAATGTAACACTATTATAACGATGAGGTTTCAAATGTTTTTATTGAAAGCTTGTTATTTATTGTATATGATTATTCTAATCGTACATCCTTCGGTATCTCGGTCAAGTAACAATCACTAGTCACGATTCTTAAAGTACATTAAATAAGCAAGTAGTACAATAATTTTGAAAATAATTAATACAAATTTTACAATCCTTTTTTATCTCTTTCATTTTACTAGTTCTTTTGTAACAAAGAATTTTTCTGCCGCTATAAACGAACTAATAAATAATAGTAACAACGATGCCGTCGAAATTGGGAACAGCAGCGATACAGCAGCTGCAGGTTGACAATTTCGGCAACAAACGAAATCGAATTGTGCCATAGGATAAGTATGATAATTTGCTCGGCGAAAACTGAACGCAAACAGAATCGTGCATTTCGACTAGTGTAATGAGCTCTGGCTGGACGTAACTCCAATTGGCAACGAGGCGGATTGACGTTCGCTACGACGAACCTGTATCTAGCTTTTCTTGTCCGGTTGACATTGCGTAAGCGTGGCTGAACTCATCGACATCGTTCGCGGCGCTCCAGAGCGTTATTCTAACACCTCGATCGGCCCAAGTACAATAGCCGAGAGCGGTCGCCTCTTGCTGCGTGTTTATTGAACAAACGAGGCCACGTGTATCGTACGATTCTCTTTGCCCTGCAGACCAGTCGCGAGCTCCCTCCCCGTTTAGGCGAAAGTCACGAGACGAGCGCGGGCTCTATCCGTGCCGTGCCGTGCCTCCAGCAATTATCGAACAAGGCCTCCGAAATTAACAGTCTTTTCCGCCGTTGCGTCGCTCTACCATATTTCTTTTGCACTAACTCGCAATTCCAACCTCGATCATTTCGAATATAATCGAATATATGTGGAATATGCCGAAAATATTCGAACATTTCGTATTTCTATGAACATGTCGAACTTATTAGAACATTCTACATTTATTTAAACACGTTCAATTTATTCGAATGTGTCGAATATAATCGGATGCGAAGTTTACACAAACATTTCCAATTTCTCCGAACATACAAAATGTTTTAATTAAATCATAGTAAATATCAGTTGAATAAAAATGTCTATTCCTAACAATTCACATAAATTCAGAAAAATTTAAGAGTGTTGTTAAACATTTTCTAATGAATCTACAATTCTTGTTGGGAATAATTCCGCCATTTTCTAGGCAGCAGAAAGCGCGTGAACAATTGTTACTGAATTAAAAGTCAAGCTATGAACTATAAATATATAAAAATATATGTATATGTACATATTAAAAATCAAGTTATATACGATATATATGAACTAAATTAAAAATTAAGCTATAAACTATTAAAATCTCATCATGCTACAAACTATTATTAATACGCTATAAACTATTAAATTATTCAATGTATTTTCAAACGGATAAACGCAGTATAGGAGTAAGAATAAGTCTTGGAAGTAAGTCGGAAAAAATAGCGTGAAAACGGGACCCGTTAAAAAGCAAACGAAAAACGGCCTAACCCCGATAAGTGTCTGCTCGTAATTGAATAAATGGGAACGGAGAACTGGTCGGCTATAGAAACGCGGTTCCCGGCCGGGTGCATTTACCTGACACATAAGCCGGGGCTAAGCGAGCTCCACATGTCCGCAAACGCAACCCTATGATCATTTCAATTCCAGAATCCGAAACCGATTATACTAATCAACGAAATCGGCCTCCCAATACGCTGCCGCGCAGCCTAATACGTCGGCCGAATTACCGCAGACCGCGCAACCTGCGATTCTGTTCGGGCATTGATACGAGTGTGAATATTTCAGGTCGCGAAAGGATCGATTCATTCAAGCCTAGCATTACCGCGGCAGTCACGGTGTACAGCCTACATGGAAATCAGCGGTCTCGTCAGCAACTCGGGCTTCCGTTTTTCCAGGAAAACCAGCGCGACAGAAAATCATCGGTTTCTGCGCAGCGACAGAAAAATTCAGCCGGGAAATTAGGGTTCGCGGCGATACGCACGGAGTTTTAGGGGCATCAACAATTCATAGGACACCCTTGGAAGAAAATTTCGTCTAATCCGTCTTATCTATGCGACGGTCTTTCGATCATTTCTAGTTTGAATTGTTGCTTACTTGTTTTAGAAGATTCTGACGTAGATTTTGTGAATGTTTTTTAAAGGTTTTGTAAATCTTTTGTGAAAATTTTGTGTCTTTCGTGAAGGTTTTGTGAATCTTTTGAGAAAAAGAATTCAATAAAACGGTTTATCATATATTTTCTAAGTGATAAATTTCTAATATTTAAATAATTTGAGTACTTCTAAAAAAAATTACAAATTGATCCAAAAATAATTGGTCAAAAAGTGGTCTACAAACAATAGATAAAAATAGCTTAACAGTAGTTGACCAAAAGATAGTGTAAAAATAATTGGTCAAAGAATGGCCTAGAAATAATTGGCCAAAGAGAAGTCTAAAAATAATTGGTCAAAAAAGATCCTGGATGTGATTACTTTTAGGATCTTTTTCGACCAATTATTTTTAGGTTACTCTTCGGCCAATTATTTCTAGGCCATTCTTTGATATAGGAAGTTCTCCGACTATAGTCTACAAATATATCATAAAAAGATAACCTAGTTGTAATTGATCACAAAAATAGCCTAAAAAGAGTAGACCATAAAAATAGCCTAAAAATAATTGACCATAAAAATAGCCTAAAAATAGTCAAAAAATAACTCAAAAATAATCTTTTATTCATTTGGTACAACTTAAGGTACACTAGCAGACAAAAATTTGCAACAACGGCAACAAACAAGCTCGGGATCTTGTTTGGATTAAAAGTGTTTGGATCTTTTCATCCTCCATAGAATTATAATCTCTCCTTTATTAACACTTTTTTAACACTTCGCTTGACGCTGGCACCACTGATGATTGAAATTATAAATTGTCAAATTTGACTAATCTCATCGTTAGTTCTCACGAGTTTTCAATTCTGTCCGCCTATTTTCATGAAATTACGAAGATATACATATGTAAATAAATGTAAAATTTGTTTGTCTTATATATTTGCGCGTTACACCACGGCGGTGCCGCCGGCTGTCGAGCAACACTTTGCGCGTTGCAGCGCTATGGCGACACCGGACGGCACAGCGTTAATTTTCGCGTAAAATCCGCCGGCTGGCGGGCAACGTTCGGTCGAAATGTTTCATTTGGCCGTGTTCCGGCAAATGTCCTCGGCCCGCACAGGGTGTCACACGGCTCGGGTCCTTGGATTGATCAGGATGCGAGAGCTTCGGTATATCGATCCCGGAGGCTCGCCGGTAGCCGCGCGCGAATATCTCTCCTGCGTGTTTCCGTAACGAACGCGTGGAAGCGAGCGTGGAACGAGTTATCGTATCGAAGCGAGCAGAAAACGAAATATAGGCGTGTTCCCGGTGCGTGTCGCCGGCTGTTTGATGCACGGCCTTCCCCTCCTCGCGTGCCCGCGCCAATGGTTGACACGTCCGCGCGGAGGATATGAAAATATCGGCAGACACCATCCGCCATTCCTGAAATGGATTTCCCGAATGCCGTAACCCATCGATTGGCGGTCGGCGCGGCGCGGCGCGGCTCGGCTCGGCGCGTCGCGACGCGGCGAGAGCCTCCCGTTAACGCCGCGTCGGCTCCCGTTCCTCTTCCGTACTTCGTCTCTGCCTAACTAGGGTAAAGGAGCCAATTACTGTGCCCTGTTGCTAGACTTCGAGAGCTTCCGCCACCAAACGCAACTTTAGATATTTAAATGACATTTTATAAGGACTTGAATCGGAATTTCATTAGTTTTTACGTTGAATTATCTGCACGGATCGTTGCTGCAAAGACGGCACGCAATTTCTTTTGGCGGGGGGGCAAGGGGTGGTATTCCTCTCGTTCTTTTCACTTGTCTTTGATGTCTCGTAACCTACTTCTATTGGTAGTCCAGGAAACCAATAAAATAATTGATGCGATTAGTCATCCCAGTGAAACTTAGTCAATAATAAACAAAAATATAGGATAAAAACAAGATTGGAAGAATAGGAGGATACCGCAGGGGAGCGAGACGATGGCGGGAAATAGGAGGCGTTGCTTGTTTAAAATCGGCCAGGTTCGAGTCCCGCGTTTCCTGGAAATTGGGAGATAAGAGCTAGCAATCATTTCTGTCAATAAAGGAAACGCATTTATTCTACTTCTGCGAGGGCGTTAACCCCTCTCCGTATTTTGACGAGTCTGTCTCGCCATAGGGGTTTCTATTAATATCTTGTTAAGTATAAAGGTTATTTCGTTCTTTTAAGCCGAAATAAAATTCTGACCTCTTATCATCGGTATTTAACTATTTAAGGAAATGTAGACAAACGTAATAAATATTTTTCCTTTTCGCTCTAAGAAATGATGACAGTAGAAAATGTGCTTATCTTTGTAGCTATGTAGAAAATAGTACGACAAGGGGTTAACATGGTTAACATGGTGGGAAGTGGTCTTATATTTTCCACTGTGCCATCTTTTGAGCAACGGACAGTACTAACATTACCGGACTTCAACATTATCTTCTTAATCTAGATTCCTTAACCTTCTGTCTGATAAAGGCGTATATACAGTGTGTGTAAAAAGTATTCGTACAGCAATCAACATCAACAGAAACATTATAGAACTTTGTTTATTACATATAGAAATGTTGTTCCATTCTTGCATTAGTGCATTTTTTAAATCTTTTTTTGAAGAAATATGGTGATTTCGAATTTTTTCTCCAAGATGACTGCATAAGTGCTCTATAACGTTTATGTCTGGAGACTGTGGAGGGATTTTTAACTGATTTGGTACGTTATACAGGATCCATTACCTTCTATTATAAGCATTGTGCTTCGGATCATTGTCTTGTAAAAAGATATAGTTGTCTTGTAGTTGAATTTTATTTGCACTAGCTTGGATATGTGTTTTTAAAATATCGATGTATAATTTATGGTCCATGATACCGTCGATAAAATGTAGGGATCCAACCCCATTCGCACTCGTACAGCCCCAAACTGTGGCCGATCCACCGCCATGTTTTACAGTCGCTTGCAAGTTTTCTTTTTCATGCTAGGTATTTTTTTTTCCTCCATACCGTACATCGTCCATCTGATCCGAATATGTTAAATTTACTTTCATCAGTAAATATTACACGGTTCCAATACTCCATTGGAACGTTTACATATTCTTTTGCGAATTGCAGTCGCTTCTTTCTATTAGTTTCGTTCACAAAATATTTCTTACGAGCTGCTCTGCCATGATATCCTCTATCCCGTAGAAAATTACGCACTGTACTGCTGCAGACACTGATACTAAGGACACTTTCAAGTTCAGCTACGATTTTTGCCGCACTAATCTTTGGATTTCGTTTTATTTTATACATTATCCATCGGCCGGTGTATTTATTTATTAATCGTTTACGTCCGCACCTTGCTTTGTTCCTTAAAGTTTTTCGATTTCCATATCTGTCAATGATGCCTTGAATTGTAGACCTCGGTCTATTCATAATTTCCGAAATCTCTCGTAATGTTTTACACTTATTATGCAGATTTATAATAATTTTTCTTTCACTTTCAGTCGTTTCCTTTCCTTTTCGTCCCATTTTAGGACTCCTAACGTTACGTATCTTAAATATAGAGCACTATTTGTTCTGACAAGGTCTCTAGACATACTGATGATATTTATGTTGACATTCCATGGATTACCAGATAATTGTCATGTATACTGTAACGGAAAGCGTCATGGAACAGGGACTGTACGAATACTTATTACGAGTATATTTTAGTCCATGTTTAAGAGTTTTGCTAATAGTTTCATAAAGAATATAAATAAACAATTTCTTTTTCATGACATTTGCTCCGAAGATATCAAAGAATATGTACACATCTTTTTTGTTAAAATTTATTTGTAATAAACGAAGTTCTATAATGTTTTTGTTCGAATTGATTGCTGTACCAATACTTTATATATCCACTGTATACGCTTTCACAAGTCTATCAATATATACGAAAGGCGTTATCGTTAGCACGTATTCGTCCACATGACGAAAATTCGTCATTTCGCAAACAATCACCAATAGTCAAATGACGAAAATTCGTCGTGATCTTTTTTCTGATAAATGCTATATGCTTCAGTTTAATGAACCTTTGCTGTACCATATTCTTCATAGTTAGAATGGTAAGCACCTCCTTGATTGTAATAATTTCTTAGGAGAAAAAGAAAATTTATATTTACGTATGTTTACATTTACTAGAATGATTAAATATTGATCGCAAGAGGACAGAATTTTATTCGGATTTAAAAAACGGAATAACAATCATACTTAACACATATTCGTCCGCATGACGAAAATTCGTCGTTTGTATATTGCAGAAAATAATTGATTCTTATTCTTTTAATTCTAAATAAATTGAATTCTTATTTTTACCAAGCATAAGATAATTTCAATAGAGAACTGATTTCAGCTTCAATTGGAATAAACAAAGTAAAATAAACAAAAAGAAAGTAAAAGCGTAGTATTCGATATTACGTATAGAAGAATTGTATTGAAAGTTTAAGCGCTTGGGAGTTCGGATATTATATAACTTCAGAAAGAAAATGATAAATTAAAAGTTTATATATAAAGACAAATTTGTTTTATATTATTTTTCAAAATTTCACTGGAACATATATGATTCTTAACAAGTTACGTTGTTTTTATACAGACCGTATCATTTCTACAGATAATGTAAAAAAAGCCGGTATTTTGTGATTGGTGGTACAAAAAATTATTGTACGAATATATGTTAAAATTCGTTAACGATGTCTCGGAGAAACTTTTTGTAAAGGAAAAAGTTACTTGAAATGATCCGATGAACCCCTTACTTTCCGATTGCGACGGATTTTTTCCACATCCTGTATACAAATTGATCGATTGTCGCGAGGCAACTGCGCCAACAAGTGAACGAAGCACAGTTCCACGGATTGGCTCTGCCTCGTCGCGCTAGCCGATCTCGCCTCTCATTGGTCAGCTCATTTTTTTAATATCTCGTTAACGATGTCTCGGAGAAACTTTTCGTAAAGGAAAAAGTTACTTCAAATAACCTGAGGGACTCCTCATTTACCGATTGCGACTGATTTTTGGAACATCCTATATACAAAGTGCCAACCTGACGTACTACGAACGTCTCGAAAATTGAACTGAGCAACCAGACAAACGTCCTCCAAAAATTCACCCTTTCCAAACAGAGTTCGATCGTTCCTCGCGACAGCGGTTCGGCGAGAAATCAGATCGGCGTTAAAACTCGTCCACTCTCGGCGAGATAAATTCCGTGGAAAGGCGGTGGACGGCGACCGGGAGCGGCGTAAGAATTCGTGTCAGGTAGACAGGCTCGTAAGATTTCCAACGGCTCCGATGCTTATCTTCCGTTTTTCGAGGGCGTATCTCGGCGCAAGCCGTGCCGTGGCCCATTGTCGTTGGCTTCTTTCTTCATTTCATTTCTTTTTTTCCTTCTCTCTCTCTCTCTCTCTCTCTTTCCCTCGCGCCCCGCTGCCGTCACTCTTCGTCCCGTCTCTGTTCTCTTCGTTGGCACCGTACGTCGCGTTATTTTGTCTCGTGCCACAAAATGGCATTTCACTTTCTCCGGTGGCAGGAATTCCGTCCGGAATTCCAGGGAAAAGGGTGCGGGCCGATCGGCCGTGAACGCCCTGGCGATACACTCGAATCTCCGGCGCGACCGATCGAACAGCCAATAACTCACCTCGGATTCTTAAATCTCTATTGTTTGGCCGCTAATGCCTGTGACACCGTCGCGGGGAGCGAATGTTTATCGGCCGGTGATTGGCTACCGTGTTTGCAACGCGCGATTTCCTCGATCACCGATTTGGTGTCTCAGGTGGACTTTGTTGCTTAGCGGGTCTTGTTGTTAGCGGATTGTATTTTTGGTACAATTTATTTTGTGTTTTATTATGTAGAAAAATTCGCTCCTGATTTTTGTAGACGACGATTTTAATACTAAACATATTTCCATAAAAGTTATGTTGTGTAAAGATATTTAATGTAATAGTCGTTTAAAAGAACAAATTAGAAATGACTGGATTTAACAAAATTTGAATAAAAACAAACCAATAGCTAGGCAACTGTTTTCAAGATTAGCAACCGATTCGGATGATAACGAAGTAAGAAACAAATGTTGCTTCAATTGTTTTATCCAAACCTACAACGAAACTTTAAAACATTCGCTTTGTGAACTTCGGTGAAAAATGAAATTTTGTTGAAGAATGATATTACTTTTCAATATTCTATTTTTGTTGGATTTTATTTTTAGCGAATCTTGTCTTTTTGTGGATTATAATTTTGGTTGAATTTGTTGTTGCGAGTTTATCTTACTAAGGAGCTTCATGGAAAATAAAAATCGTCTGCATTATTATATTAGAAGTTGTTGGAGCCACCTGTGAATTTCTTACACTTTCAGAAAAATTTATTAAGTTAATATTAATGCAACGTCATTTTTAGTTCCTTTTAAATCTTTTTTCTATTTTACGTTTCACGTATTTATTAATTTACGATAACATCCTCGAAAGTCATTAAGTTGCATATTCTTGACAAAATAAAATAGATAAATTATGTTTTCTGCAATATCTTTTCTCAGAAGTTTCTCGTTGGAATACAGATAATTCTAACCCGTCATTGCAAATTATTATAAATATAAATCGTATTATTAGTGATAACGATCAATCCATTGATACATGACTTGTTGAAATAAAAATATAAAGAAATAAATATAATTTAAAAATTATTATTAGTATTGCAAGCTATTACCATTATTATCGTCAATTATTATTATCATTGCAAAAATCGATATTATTATATTGCGATAAAATATTGTTTCAGACAAGTTTGTTATAATACCTAACGGGTTATATTCATTAATCGGTTCGCTTTTCGACCAAATTTTACATGCAACGTCCCTAATAGAAATTGTCCCAAATGGGAAACAATGGGACGTATTGTTCTTATCTTAAAGGTATCGTAGCTTTCGTCATTCGCGAGTTATCGCGGGAGAATATTTGGTCAGCGATTAGAGGAACGATTAGACGGAGCGATCGAACCTGTTTCCGAGTCGGACCCGCCGCGATTTCGCGCAGGATACACCTGTCCGGTTGGCAACGTCTGGCTCGCCGAGGTTTTTACTTTTACGTCGCTCTGGAAACTTTCAGCCGTCCGCGGGGCACTCCGTTACGGACGAAGGCGGAAGAGACTGCGATTGGTACCGCCGCGAGGGTGAAAGTGTCGTAAACGGACAATGGAGCGGCTAGGAAAGAATGCGCTTCGACTGACAATTACTCGAAACTTTAATTATTTCGCGCACTGTTATTATTATGGCCACAATGCAGCCGCCGCCGCGCCGCGCCGTCTCCGTCCACAATGGCCTACCGACAAAATGAAAATGGGTACCGCGTTAATCACGAACTCCGTTTATCAATTCGTGCTACTATCTTTTGCTCCGATCGAACATTTTTTTTAATCCACCAACTGTGTTGGAAGACCGTGCAAGTGTTTAGAATTGTTCTAGTTCGACGTTGAAGTTGTTGTTGCGAAAAGACGAATTCGACGATGACCCGCGAGCGAAGTTTATATTTAATCTTCATGCTGTTAGATGCTGGTTGTATAAATTATTGTATCTTAATCAGTTCAATTTATCGTATTTTACACAATTTTACTTAATTTTCCTGCCTTATTTTATTTTATATATTGTGTACGAAAAATGCTAAATAAAATGTTATATAAAATATAAGTACTACAAGTCAGAAAAAGTATGCAAGTTAGCTTCGACTGCGAGGAGATTTACTGTCACAAGTTCAGTTAGTTTATTTATAATTCGGTCATTTATTTCATTTAATAAAATTGTACTAAAACTTCGGTAGATAACATGACTTTAAAACTTCCCTTAATAAAATTCAATTAAAGCTTCTTCAATAAGATTCGATGAAAACTGTGGTTAATAAAATTAAGTCGAAGTTTCAATTAACAAAATTAAACTAAATCGTGGCTTGATAAAGTTGAATGACAAGGTCGCCCAATACAATTTAAATAAAAGGTAGGTAAAAATTTGCGGAAATGTGACTTGCACCATTATGCTTGAACCTGGCCGATTCGATAGCGGCTTCGATTCGCGAATTTATATATCGACGGCCTATAGATCGCCGGTTCCCGTCGATCGGAACCGGCCAGAGAGAAAAAAAGTGTTTCTGCGCCGGGCGAATCATCTGCTTCGACAGAGCGTTTCGTTTGTCCGGCGATTGCCGTTGCGCCGAACAACTTTCGCAATAGTGAGAGGCGTGTGCCGTTGCACGCACCTTTTGATCTCGGTGCAGCAGCAGGTCTTGCGGCTCGTGTCACCGCGTTGTACCGCGTTGCACCGCGTTGCACCGCGCCGCCCGTTGCGTAGCTGCTCCCCGAGCTTCGTCACGCATTTGCAATGCAATCCGTGGAACGTCCGCAGCTCGCCGAGGAAAAAAAAGAGCCACCTCAGCTCGACTGCAGCAAGCAACGCAACGCAACGCAACGCGCGACACATAGACTGCGAATTCTACGCGCGTGCTTCCACCGCGCTCGGGCAAAACGCAAGGAAACAAACACTTCTGCCTAGAGGCAGACCCTCTGCCTCTGCTCCCGCGGAAATAGAACTCGCTGGGAGACGGAAATTTGACGGGCTGCGACACTCGAGGCCCTTCGGACAAATCCTTTTGTTTCTTGTCTGATAGCTCGTCGCGCAACCCTGTGATGTTCTGCTAGCATTAATCAAATATACCAATTGTTTTCTAGATCGCATCGCTTCGTAGCTTTTATCGGAAGATTTTATTTTTCAGAAAATGTATGTATTGCAGGCTGGTAGGTAAACATCGTTTAGGATTCTCTTAACATCTTTTAACAATTTCTGTTGTTATTGAAATTAAAAAACTCGTGGATCGGTATGTGACTTCAAAGTTATAGTAAGCTAAACAGGTTTAATAATTAAGAATGGGGACCTGGAAGTCAGATAAATTTTATCTTTAATTATTCGCGTTGTTTCAAAGTAACAACGAATATATAATTTGTAGAAACGTGAATTTACTCTGGGGCGTGAAGTATAATTCAAGCATTGCGACTAAAAACGAGGTAACAATTAAAAAACTGATGAATAAATATGTAACATCCACGTGGCGTGATCTACAGAGGATTAATAAATCCTTGAAACGTTTATGCGGTTGGTTAATAAATTGAATGTAACAACTTGTAGAAAGTGACATTTAGTTCCCGCGACAGTCGTTATTTAATTCACCGTCCAAAGGGTTTTTATCTCGTCCCGAGTATCTTGGACCCTTTCCCAGCCCCGATAATCACTTTCGCAGCCGATTCAGAGAATGGACTGAAACGTCCCGCGTGCTCATCTAAAGCGCTAATTTGATCGGTTACAGCGGTCGCTTAACACAAATTTTATGATCCCTATATTTAGTCCCGGCATCGGCCGGGAACCATAATGACGAGCATGGTGCAGCTGCTGACGATTGAATTTTAAAAAGTGGAAACCAACTAATTTGGCCATTCGCATTTCGCAAATGGGCCAGCTTCGTAAGCTTACCAGGTTACGTGCGCAGGAACAGAAATTATAGGTGTTTTCACTTACCTGAAACAAACAAAATATTTGTGTTAATTAAACAAATCGAAAATGTTTCAACATAGTACAAGGTTGTATCTTTTATGAATGGACTTACGGGACAACTAGGAGCAGCTGTTTTATATTACTTAATAATAGTAACAATGAGGCATTCCTTCAGATTTAACAATACTTTATATTCAACATTCAACTTTCAATATTTTATATTCAATCTTCAACTTTCAATTATTCCACATTCGATATTTAACATTCAACATTCAATATTCAACGTGCAACAAGCAACGTTCAATTTTCAATATTCAGTGTTCAATATTCCATATTTAACGTTCAATATTCAACATCAAAAATTCAATGACCAATATTTAATATTCGATATTCAATATTCAATATTCAATATTTAATATTCAATATTCGATATTCAATATCGTAACACATGTATTAAGTAAATGACGATTAACACGTTCGTCGCCGACAATTAGACACTAAAATCCCCACATAATTAAAGCAATTTAATTAATTGAAGTAAAACTAAAAAGTTCACATTTATCATAGGGGATGACATTAGAACTCTTTCGCAATTCGACAAATCATAGTCGAATTCATTTTGCTCCAATATATTGCAATAAAGATAAATTTTCAAAATTGGTAAAAAATTAATGTCACCCAGATATGGGTGACGCGGCGACGAACGTGTTAAATGATATATCCTCACAATCCGAATAATCGGAAATTAAAAAATTACTGATCCATCATTTTTTTGTTTTCGGCAGATATACATACTGTCAGGCTTACCTATCTTTGAATTATTTTTTCTTGTTAATATAAATACAGAGTAGATATGATAAGAAAAACTGTATCGTTACGATAAATCGAACACTTTGCAAACGACGAGACGGACACCGGTAATTTCTCGAAAAGAACTTTCTCTCGGGACAATCGTTACGTTCTCGTCCGACTGTAGATAACGGGATCGGTTCGATTCGACTTGCCTCTTGGTATCGTTTCCACTGTTCACTGTGATTCTGCGTTTTTAATCCTCTCACTTCTCTCCGAAAACGTTCGTCGTTACCTTCGCTTTCATTAGCAATTCTACCGAACATCAAAAACTCTACCAAAAATTTCTTCCGAGAAAGCCGACAGCATCGACACGATCAGAAATCGTTCATTATTACCAAGTACACGGATCTTCGTGAAAAATAACAATTCTTGCAACAAAAGGGAATTAGATAAATATTTATTTTCATCCTTAAACTTCGTATTTAGTTGAAAATAATTGAACAGCATTGTTAAATTTGTTGTCACGCATTTAATGCGTTGTATTCTATCCTTTCATTTACATTTCATGCAAGATCTACCAAATAGGGATATTATTTATTTCTCCTAAACCGAAAGTGAATTCGGTTCTTCTGTTATCATAGTCTAGAAACGAAAGGAAATAAAAACGATACAAGAAACAAAAAACATAGAGCGCCGACAATCGACCACTAAAATACCCACATAGTTAAAACAATTGAATTAATTAAAGCGAAACTAGAAAGTTAATATTTATTATAGGCGGTGGCATTAGAACTATTTCGCATCCGAAATATTCTACTCAAATTCAATTTGTTCACATATTAGGTCTACAGAAAAATTATGTCCGCTAATGTCATTTCATTTGCGACATAGATTTTTCAAAAATGATATTCATAAATCGCCATCACGCTGGCAACAGGGCATAAGTTACGATTATATTAAATTATTATAATAATACAATAAATATTAGGTGCATGAAAAATTTATTGTTTCCTTTCTTTTTAAGAACAGATAGAATTATCCAGTAGACCTAATATATTACAATAAAAATGAATTTTCAAGAATGGTCAGAATTTAGTGTCACCCATGTTTGGGTAGCACGGCACTCAACGTGTTAAACTTTGTATGTATATACTTCGAAGTTGAATACTTCAAAAAATATAACTTTAAATAAATATTTTTGCGTGTATATATTATATGTATCGCGTATATATATTTTATGTATATATGATATATCATAATGTTTGTCCCTCTAAGCCAACTAATGTTTCCCTCTGACACTTTTTCCATCATAAGAAACAAGCGAGATATTTCAGATGTCCAATTTAAGCGAGACACCCTGTAGGTACAGAGAGAGAGAGAGAGGTTTACGAAGCATGTTCGAGCTGTATTAGACAAGCTTCCGCCCCATCTTAGTTAGTCAGTTTCGAATTCGGAGCACCCGATCCCGAAAAATCGCGCGCACTCGATCGCGGAGTAAAAGTTTTGAGAGGCATGGCCAGGATGAAAACATTTTCCAGCGCGGCGTTTTCTTATCCGGGGGATTCCGGCGACGCGCGGTGGTAAGGCCGGGGGTCCTAAAGCATGGGACAAGCTCGTTTCCCGTTGAACGAGAGAATAAAGCACCGGGTCCGTTCGTTATCGCGGCGCGGCGCGGTGCGGCGCTGCGCGGCGCGACGGTACGGTCCGAGGAAATCGCTGGCGCAGCCGAGAGTGGAAAGCTCCGGAGCTTCGGATTTTCCAGCGGCTCCTCCCGGCCTCGGTATTCCGAGCGACTTCTAGAGGCGCACCATCGCCACCACCTTCGACCATATACATACAGGGTGTTCCCGAAATAGGCAATCAAACTTCGACATGACACACATTACACTCCCGAAAGATGAAAAGAGGGCGTACAAACGCGGGGGTCTGGAAGCTTTTCATTTTCGTGGTCAAATACTTTTTGTTTTCGAGATTATTATTATCGAGGTTATCAATTATTTGATGGATTTTCATTACATACAATTTTAACGCCAAGCCTACCACGGGCAATACGATCGTTTTCTTACTCTGCAATTCTGAAAACTTTAGAAACTCTTTCACGGAAAATACTTGAAGAAATTCTATTCTCGGAACAGGTTTTAGCTTTTTTTTTATAAAAAAGCTTATCAACTATAAATAAATTCGACTCGTTTACTTTTACAGAGCGATGCTCGTCAATTCGGTTTAGTGCTAAAGAACATGAAAATATAATATAAATAAATATAATACAAGTGTACTGTAGCAAAAAGCTCAATTTATTGAAATGAGAATAATGACGAAGAGATACATTATTATAGGGAACAGTTTCATCAATAAAATGAAAAATTTTACAAAATCAACATCGGCGCTCGTTAAAACAGTCGTATACAATATTGATAAAGCAAATTATTGTCGGCTTCTACGCAAACTTGTATGCCGATATACATTTTTCTCAGCATCGTTCACTAACATATCTCTGACTAAGCTTCCTGAATTAATTAACAAATAAGTCCTTGCCATGTTTGATGAGTTTGACACATGACGGAGATTTCTAGAAAGAACCCGTTAAGAATGGAAATTATTATTCCGTTCTTTTAAATTCAAATAAAATTCTATTCTGATGTCGTCATTATTTCAACATTCAACTAAATGCAGGTAAATATAAATCGTCTTCCTTCTTCTTAAAAATGATTACAATTGAAAAACTTCTAATCATTGAAGCTATGAAGAAAATGGTATTTAAAGGAGGTTAAAGAAAAAGGCATTTAAACTTTCATTTTCCCAATAATAATTTGATTTATCGTAAATAATGACCAATAAGACGTCTTGCTGTTAAATTAAAACAATGGTATGCTCAACTTAAAGTTGCCAAGATGTCATTTTTACGTCGTAACGTTTAAGATTAAGCCCTTTTTTCAATTTAATTCGTTAATATTGTTAATTAATAGTAGAATATATTGAGATGAATATAAAATAATTTAACAATATTTACAAAATATACGATAACTGTATTTTCACAATCGAATCAAAATAAAGAAGGAACAACTGTCTCGCTTCTGTGTCTATTGCTATGTCAGATAGCAGCATTTTCATTGCACAAACCGCAAGCCTAATTTTCAAAAGTTACTATTACTCCTCGATAAATACATAGTTATCGAAAATAGAAATTTTTTTAAAATGACAAGAAAGCTATTCTGAATTTTACTGCCTTTTTTATTTAATTATGAGGTACTTCCTATGACAATTAAGTATGAGAAATGATATCTGTCAAATGACTACTACGACCGCGTTTATAGACATCATTTCTAATATTAAAATTTTCTATTAATTCACCAATTTCATTTCAGATATTGTTGTATGGGTCAACAATTATTGCTAGTCTGTTAGCAGAAACTTAGCTTTCCAAATAACCCCAAAGAAAGTAGTCCAATAGCGTTAAATCATACGAATGGAGGAGGCTAATTTTCATCATCGTTTCTTGAAAGTAATCGATCATTAAATTTCAATCGCAATAAACTGATATTTTCACGCGTTGAAACACAAACATTGCTTGCGTCGATTCCATTCAATCTTAACCATAAATAATCAATAATCATTTCATTTCAACGTGTATCATTCACTGTAACTGCATCTCCATTTTCGTTTTCGAAAAAGACCGACTACGTTTTTCAACTAAGATCCACACTGACTAGTAACACAAACTGCCATAGAAAAATTTTCAATTCTTGGGAATGACGTAGAATTGATGTCGATGGTTCATTAACAACACTTTTACGAACGGTAGCAATCTGTCACTGGAACGAGCTGCTTTTGGTCTGCCAGACTTTGCTTCGTCATAAACAGAACCAGTTTTATTAAATTTGTTAACCAAATTGCGAATTGTTTGCTCAGATGGACGATTATGTATCGCTTAACTTACGATTGCTTTCTTTTATTAGACACTCATTTTTTAAACAAATTTGAGTAATTCTAACACGCTCTTCAATCGTATACGACTCTATCGTTAACCCTTTGCGGTACCATTTTCTTTACAATTGCTATAATTGGAATCTTTTCGATCGCACTAATTTCTGAGAAGAAAAAGAAATTTTATATGTATTGTCTGCTTACATCTACTCAATTGTTTAAATATTAGCGACAAGAGAATGGAATTTGATTCGAACTTAAAGGAACAGATTCATATCTAACAGCTTAGTAATTAGAAATCTCCATCACGAGTCTGGCTCGTTAGAGTACGGCAAGGGGTTGAACTTGACTCTCATTGTAGATTACAAGAAAAAGAAAGCGACAAGACCCAAACATGGCGTTTGACAGATATTCTCATTGAAAGTCTCAAAGGTACTTTCGGATAATCCTGTACTTATTGCCACGAATTGTAGGTAGTATGCACATATGGTCTAAGGCCGGCACCATCGCCATCGCCATCGCCAGCGAGAGCCGAACAGAGCCGAGCCGAGCCGGCTGTTTCCTCGCGCTTGTACAAGCCCGGTGTATGCATGTGCCCGCCGCCGCCGCGCCGCTCTGGCACAGAATCGCACCAGCCAGTTTCCAGGCGACCCGGAGAGAGATGCAGAGGCTGGCTGGCTGGCTGGCTGGCTGGCTCTCTGGCTGGCTCTCTGGCTGGCTGCGTTTCTAGCATCTATCGATCCTATCGGCGAAGCTTAGGCGACGTCGGCGGCCACGCCGAATACATTTTCACGCTCCATGCCGACGAAAATGTCTGCACGCGATGGAAAATTTCGAGGCTGCGGCTCCGGCGAGCCTGCTCTCTCGGCCCGAGGATCCTCCGCAGCCGATTTCCGTCGAGCGGCGACACGGTTTTGCCGAATTTCATGCCAGAGATGGGCTGCGCCCCCCGCTGTACAGGGTGTGCCAATAATAAATGTCGCGACTGTGCTAGATCGATTTTAATCCTCGGTTTTAGTGGTAAGCGATGTAACCAAGCTGCTGCGTGGATCAACTTCACTTGTCTCTTCACGGTCAATAAGTCGAGAAATGGTTTCGATGTGTCGCTTTATATTCTATCATGTGCAATGAATTCTGTCTGAAACCTGTACTTTTACGACATTGGGTAACATGACTTTTCTTTAATATATTCACAAACTAAATTACCATATAATAATGACAAGGAGGAATAATGGACTAGAGCGCTCTTTCGTTAAAAGAAGATGGAAATTCTATAGAGAGAGGCGAAATTGAAGAAATCTACAATGACGTTGTAAGAACCGACAAATAAATCAAAATTACAGATTATTTAAAGAGTATAGGAAGTGCAAAAAGGCCTAAACGAAGATAAATGTTCAGAAAATAAAGGCAATATCATATGAAGTGGTAATGAGAAAGAAAATTATTAAATTAAGATTACAATCAATGAAAATAATATTTTGTTTTCTTTTTTTCGTTTCGGGTTATACATATATTTATATTTTTAATACAAAATTAAGTTGCTTATATGAAATTTAACCCCTTGCACTACTACAATAACGAGTCAGACTCGTAGTGAAAATTTTATGCAAGCTCCAGTAAATAGGAATATTATATAATTCTTCCAGATCGAAGTAAAAATAAATTCTTCTGTTATCAAAGTATAGAAATAAAGGTAAATAAGGACAATATAGGAAATAAAAATTGTCTGGTCCTATTAGGACAATTATTAAGTACGAATAAGTGCTAATCGTCACAGCATGAAAGAAGTGTTGATGCAAGTAAAAAAATATTTTTGAAATACAATGGTTTTTGTATTGACTGTAGGACTCTTATAACACGGTTTCGCACAACATGGCATTTTCTAGGGGGTCTATCTGCCGTGTAACAGGCACTTACATAAAGTTGCCTGCATGTAAATGCATAAATCCTGCTGTCTAGTAATAATCATCAGATTGCAAAGACTATTGGCTATGGTTATTCAGATTGTAAAGATACGTTTACGAGTTATTTGTTGAATATATGTGCTACTTATGGCTGTTTAATTATCAGAATAAATGTCTTGTTATTTATTTATGTACATGTTCATTTATTGAATATATATGAGAAATTACCTACTAACTGTAAAATTTCAGAAAGAAAGAAAAAAGTATAAAAAATTCTGTAGTATCATAACGTAACCGCAATTCTTTAAGTTAATATGTTAAATCTCCGTACACAGTAATAACGTAATATGTATAATATTATAAATATTTTATTTCTATAATTTATTGTAAAACAAATGGTACTAAAGCGCCGTAATTTTAATGTATAATAGTTTGAAAAAGATAATATGTGGTAATATATATAATATAATCCTATCTGCTTTTCTCAAATTAAGAATTATTTTAAGCCTAGATCCAAAATAGCTATTTCGACCAGCTGTATTCCCATTTTATATGATTTAGTATAATTTATGCATATCAGATTGAGTATCGTGACTCTTAAAACCATTACACTTTTAATAATCTTTTAAATAAAAGGGTCTTTAATAATGCCAAAATTTTTTTTGAAATGATATAAAAATTTTCATTGGCGCCTCAGGGACACTACTCGAGTACAAACGGTAAAACGTTCAAATAGATGTAAGCACACAATGAAAATAAAATTCCTTTTTCTCCTAAGAAATTAGCGCGATCGAAAAAATATGAATCATAGCAATTGTAAATAAGACGGTATGGCAAGGGGTTAACAAGTGTCTAAACTCCGTAGACCAATCATGGTCGACCTGCCCTACTATTTCTCAACTTTTACAGAATCATTATTTTTCCATTAAAAATATGAATGCTTCACATGGTGGAAATGTCTTCTATAATGGACTTCCTAACAATTAAACGTCCGTAATCAACGATTATTTTATTCAAGATTGTCCTTTTTACGAAAAGAAAACTGTAATATTCTCCTTCGATTGACTCGTTCTGGACGTTGCTAGATCGTTCCAGGAAACTTTTATTCGCCGGAATCGAACGGGAGAGGTCGAGCACTCGGAGGTGCAGGCGTGGATTAGAGCATCCAGCCGGCATCGATTAAGCGGAGAATTTCGATTGACGTACGTACCCGTTAATTAATTGGTTGCCAGCATGTAATTCACCGCTTCCGCATTCTAGATCACGATTGTATCCCATCGGGTCAGGATTCTTGCCGCATACCGACGGATGCCGCGGATGTTTCTTACACGCGTACCCTCGATCTGATCGCGAATCGGATTACATCTTCAATCGAGCGACAACTTGCACAAATCGCTTCCCTTCTGTTTAAATAATCAGCACAGTCCTAACTGTACTCTATCACGAATAACGTACAGCAACAGGATAAAAAGAAGTTGCATCATTTTCATGCTTTCGTCGCGTAAATACCTACTATCACGACGATTTGGAAAAATTAAGATGCCATAACTCGAAATTGCTGGTAGTTTAAATATGAATATATTGCATCAAGTATCAAATACAGCATGAATATATTGCATCAAGTATCAAATACAGCATGAATATATTGCATCAAGTATCAAATACAGCATGGATATAAGAGTTGATAGTATGTGGTTCGTTCAATCAGACTTAACCAATATGTCTTACTTAAATTAGAAAGACAGTCATCGATTCTAAAAAATGACTCGTACGTAATAGTTTGCTTGTTATTAACCTTCTGTGCGTTAATTATATCCCTCCAGTTTTCTTCTAGCATGAATGCGTTGTACAAACATGAACCCGCTAGGATAAAATCATTGTCCAAGTTAGATTTGCTAAGATAAGATTGCTCATGCAGGCTGGTTATCGAACCCGCTGGATAAAATGTATTATTCAAACAGACTGACTATTAAACTCATTAGGATAAAATTATTGTTTATATAGACTGATATCTAGACTCATTAAGATAAAATTATTGTTTATATAGACTGATATCTAGACTCATTAGGATAAAATTATTGTTTACATAGACTGATATTTAGTCTCATTAGGATAAAATTGTTCATATAAACTAATCATTGAACCTACTAAGACGAAATTATTGCTCACGTAGATTGGTCATTGAACCCATTACGTTAAGATTATTGTTCAGGTAGGCTAAGTATAAAACTTATTATGATAAAATTATTGTCCATGTAGACTGGTCATTGAACTCACCAGAATGAAATTATTGTTCTCGTAGACTGGTCTTTGGACTTGATAAAATAAGATTGTTGTTCATCGAACACATTAGAATGAAATTGTTCATATAGACACTAAGATGAGATTGTTATTCGCGTACATTAGTCATTGAATCCATTAGAATAAGATTATTGTTCAGGTAGACTAACCATTGAACCCATTAGAATGAAATGATTGTTCACGTGAACTGGCCATTGTAGCTGCTACAGTAAACTTGTTGTTCACACAAGCTGACTATTGCAGCTAGCAGGATAAAATCATTATCCAGTCCGACTGTCCGCAGAGCCCAGATTAACCATTAAACCCAGTCTGGCCACTAACCGTGAGCTAGCCAATAGACTCGAGCTAGCCATTAGGCGTAGTAGTCGCAGAACCTAGATTAACCATTGAACGTAGACTAGACACAGGACTGCGAAGGGTGATCAACGAAACGGCGCAGCATCCGACATCAATCACGCGCGCGACTATCGGCAGCCGTTTCGCTTCCTTTGACCGACCCTTTCCTCACACCGAGCCAACTATGGATGAGAAAGATTCGCCAGACCAGATTCGAAGGTTCGCAGCGCCGCGGAGCCATGGGAGCAGCAATTTCGTGGTCCTCGCTCGGGAGGAAAAATCGTGGCGGCGGCTGGTTAAAAAAATAAAAGCTGGTCTTTGCTGTCGTCGGTGGGTAGCGCCGTCCCGGCCCGGGTCGACCCGCCTCGCTTCGTCGTATTATTTCGTTGCGAGCGGGAAATTACCATGACAAAGCCGAAATTGGCCGGGCTCGGAGCGGGCAGAGCCCTAAGCAACGAGGCCCGGCGAGACACCGCGTTCCCGTGTGTAGTGGCGCGTCGTTGCGCGGCGACCGTCCGCCTAATTGCAGGTGACGGCCACTGGAAGTCCGCCCTTCGGATCGGGCCGCGTACGCTGCGCGCTTCCTCGAGAACGGAGAGCGACTGTCGGGTCGGGCCGGGTCGGGTCGAGCGGGCCGAGGCGGGCCGAGGCAGGCCGAGGCGGGTCGAACGGGACCGGGCCGGGTCGGGTCGAGCGGAGAAACGTCGCTTCGTTGAACCGAGAATTGCCACGTTGTTGCCGGCAATACGATCCACCTATTATCCGGCCGCTGCAAACACGCTTCGCCGTGCACGTCGTTACCGAGAGAGAGAGAGAGAGAGAGAGAGAGGGAGAGAGAGAGACCGACCGCGCGGCCCGAGAATCGGCTCCGCCCGTTGGCCCGCCGCGGACCGAGGCGGCGCGGACCGGTGCGGAGCGACGCGACCGCACTTTTGCGACGGGCTGCAATTACAGTCGAAGATTTTCGTGGTGGCGAGGGACCGGATCATCATGGCCACAATGAAACGTGTAATGAACGAGATACGCGCGTTGCGTTGCGTTGCGTGCGAACGCTGATGAACGGTTCGCGGTTACCGATGGTTTTTAGCCTGACCTCGCAGCCGCACGGATTTCGCCGCGTTTAGGCCGTCTAACGAGGACCTGCTGGATTTATGAGCCGATCGAGACTGCGGGTGTCAACTGAGAAATCGCGATATAAATCAGCACGGATCATTGGCTCATTTAGTGGTTTTCTAACTGCCGAGGACTCGATACCGGTGTGATTTTCATACCGCGCGGTAATGTTCCAAGGGCAAATGCATTAGCCGTTTATTTTGAAAGTAATCCAAGTACGTTTACTTTAAAAGTCAGATATTTAAGGATTTTGCAATTAATAGATTTAAAAATATTGCTTACTTATGACACGGCAGCGTACTGTTTTCGCATTGTTAAGGGTTGTTGCGAGAGCTAAAAACTAGCATAAAATTGCAGTATTTTCTTCAGTTAAATGAAAATTCCAGAGCGAACTTATCTGCACGAATTGCTTATTTAATATTCGTATTCCATGGAAATTACAATAGAATTAAGAAATTATAGCGTTGATTAGCGAAAAAAATGTCTCCATTTGGTTATTAAACGGTTCAATTTTTTTGGTTGGCTAAATATTAAAATCAATGCATTTAAAAAATGGACTTGTGCCACTTTCAAAATATTAAAACGGCACAAGTATTTTCCGACTGGTCTAAGATACTTGAATTTTTGTTAGATGATAGAGAGTCTGGTCAATGACTAAAATAAACTAGACAATGACTGAAATGTTCTTTGTGATTTCGACATTTGTTAACTTTGTTATCTGGCCTATAACGAGAATTTAAAAAATGCATTTTGTAGATTCTATACTATAAGTGCAATAATCTCCTCTTGCTTCGATACAGTTATTAGATCGATTCCAGAGGTATGCATGATTCAGCTAATTTCGTGGTATTGTCTCTAGTTCCCGTATTGAAGCTGTTTGGACGATCGAAACGTTTTCGAAAAAGCAGCCTTTCAATTTTGATCTCAATTTCGGAAATAAAGAGAAGCCGCACGTGTCCAAATCAGCCGAATATGACGGACGATTGAGCACACAGATTTTGACAAAAAATTTACGACACGCCGGTACAAAGTCCCCACAGACATCTCTTTCTGTATTTAAATCTCTTTTTGTATTTTAAAACGCATATATCTATTAACCCTTTGACTACGGCAGACTTTGGCACGGCCGTAGTTTTTCGTTAGACATGCCTTTCTGAGGAAGTATATTAATATATTCCAAATATTGAATTCTATTACATTAAACCAATATTACTTGAAGTGAACAATAATTTTAAGCTTTTTTTACAATATATTTATTTCTATTTTCTATATTTTTTCTAACATAAATGTTACACAATATATAATTAATCAAATTGAATAATAAACGGGGGCGAAATTTGATCTTGACGCCTATTGGCGCCTACAGTACCGGGAAGCCAACATGTTTCGGACGCCAATAGGCGCCAACAGTAGTCAAAGGGTTAAACAAGCAGTGTCACACGCTTACTACATAAGCCTAAACGCTTCCGACGCACTTTTACCAAGTCTTGCGTTCCATTTAACACGTTAAGTGCGAAGTTAATATTGTTTGGCTTTCCGTTCAAACGAAGTCGGTCCCCAAGGGCTGGCATTGGACTTTTCATCGGTCAAAATCTGTGTGGACGATTAAAAGTATCAAGGTTACAAAAGAAATGTAATTTTAATAGAAAAATATTCTCTTCTTAAAGAGGATTATCAAACTTTACTGTTAAATGAAATGCACGATAAAATTAAACAGTTTCACGATAATTAAAATTCTCTCTACTTGTTTCTAGACTTTGATAACAGAAATGTTCAATTTGATTTCGATTTAGAAGAAGTTAATAATGTTTATACTTAGTAAATCTTACATGGGATTTTTATCACGAGCCGGACTCGTTGTTATAGTGTAAAGGGTTGAAAAAATAAATTTTTGTCGAATAAAATCATTTACTCGTCGAATAAAAACACTTCTTTCATTGGAATTATTGTTTAAATAATTTGTTATATACATAATGCTAGCTTTGCTTATAATTAATGAATAATACAATGGATACGTACAGATCCGCAAATAAATCATATAAAATGGAAATACAGAAGGTGGTTCAAGATTATTTTTAATTTAGAGTTAAAATGATGTGGAATGCAAAGGGTTGATTAGATTTCACGAGAAATGAAATCTATCGATATTTTTTTTGTGCGCCTTCGACTGAACACTATATTCAGCGGAAGTGTCAGAAAATAATATGAAGGATGTGAAGCGGTGGATCGCAATAAATAGTTATATTTAAAACTGTGACAAACAAAATATTTGTGATTATAATGACGGATGACGACATTCTAGATAGACTTCATTAGTCCATTAAAAGTGTAAACGTGAAGAGCCCACCAATTAGAAATAACCTATCGGGGTTGAGACGTTGGAGTCGACAGTCTGACGACAAAAAACAGTGACGCCGTTGACAATGGTACCCCATGTACCCCGTGAAAATTACGAGAAACAGACTGTCGAACCCTCTTGGCACCCTGTGCGGGCTTAGGCTATGTCAAGTGCCATTGAGGACGGTACGTCCACGCTAACTTTCCTAGGACACTAGGACAGAGTCAGCCGATACTCTTCAGCTGCACCATAGTCGTAAACTAATAAATTTGTCAAATAGACACTACACAGACTCTCAAAAATGTCATCGACCAAATTAACCGTAGCCTATACCCAAACGGAAAGACGAGACAAGGTGATCGTATGCGCGTGACAACACTGTCATAACTATGTCATATATCATTCGATTGATATGAACTTAGGTGTGTTAGATAGAGAAATGATTGACCTTTCTACCGATGCTAATACTGAATAGATATCGCCGCTACTTGCTGAGATATGAGTTAAAAGTTAATTGTTGCACAGTGTAGGTGGATTCGTAATGGTACAACTAAGGCAACGACTAAGATGATGGTTAAAACAACGGCTAAGGCAACATCTAAGGCAATGGCTAAGGCAACGGCTAAGACGACGGGCCACTGGCTTATGTTCTTCGCTACTTTTCTCGTTCCTCGCCCGCCGGAATAATTTCCACTCTGTACCGGCGCGGTGGCCTCGCGAAGGTAGGTTGCTGCTCGGAAGGTGGGTGTACATCGCGGCATCGTATGTACACGCGTACATGCACGTACACAGGCATACACGCATGCGAGCATGTACGAGGTAGGTACTCTCCGAACGAGGGCTTCCACTATTCTCAAGTTGGCGGCGCGCCTCGAACCACGATTGGGTACAGCAAGCGACACTGATTCTCGTTCAACGGAACGATTCTGGCGCGCCTTAGGCTGTCTCGACACTGAGCACACCGTTTGCTGCAATTCCACGGATTTTTCTTGTCTAAGAAACAAGATGCAGCATGTTTCGTTCGAAAGAGAACTAAGGAAAAAGGAAGAATTAGAATAGAAAACCATTCGAAACAGTGGATTGCTTATTTTTTTTATTTGGACCTTGCAAAATGTCATATTATTGCATTATACTTATTCTTACATTAATAAGTATTTTGTTTATACATTATCTATGGATCTGTGTACGAAATTAATGTAAATTTTAAATTAAGATTCGATCTGTTTTAATCGCGAGAAACAAAGGCTAGCCTGCTAATAATTTTAATAGATTATCCGTCAATAATTTTGATAAATTATCTGGTAATCTGTTCAAAGTATATTTCAATATGTTATCTCTTAGCAATTTCAATAAATTAGGAAGTACGTAAGAACATTCTTCGATTCTTCTAATGTCACCATTGAATAATATTTCACGAAGTTAATTTTGCCATAAACAGATCAAATTCGCAGTGGAATAATAAATAAGTCGTCGCAAGTCATTTCGATCGAATTGACTCGGCGAAAACGTATGAAAAATTTCATCAGCGTTTCGTTCGAACAGAAAATAAGAAGTGATAATAATCGCTTTAATGTCTGAATAAATTATTACATTTTTTCGGGGACCGAGTTTCGTACGAGCGAAACGATGGTCCCCGTTCGCTGGATCGTAACGAGTTAATTAAACAACGTAATGATGCAAAGTGATAAATAAATACGGCGCACGCACGCGAATAATATTTCTCCGGGATCAATAATTACTGCGCGATCATTTGCGTCGGGAAACCTCGGAAAGAATACCGCGGACTTTGGTAAAATCGATACTGGTAATGATTAGACTGCGGCTCGTTACGCGAAATATAAATTCCGTGCATCGATGGCGAGAAACAGAAATGATATCAAAACAAATTGTTCCTACCAATAATTCTGTTCGCTTGGGGATAATCCGACGAACTCATTAATTTTCTACTCGAAATTATATTGTATTTTTATAATCATATGTATTTTATAACAATAAATTGCGTGTTCATAATTATATCAAATATATTGAATTTGATTTAGTTATTTTTTATCATAGATGTGTGAAATTCGCAGTCTACTAACGATTGAAAAAATAATGCCTGCAAACGATACGATATCTGCGGCAAAGGTGTAAATTACGAATTATTATAGATACAATGATGAGAATAAATTAATAAAACTGATTTAACTTGGCAGGCGGCATTATCGGTTCAACTTTATGCTAGAAGTAACCAAGTGTTTCTGTTACGTTTTTTAAAACAGGTTTATTAAATACTTTAATATATATTTCAAATTTCATTCGCATTTCAAAACGCTGCGCGTTAATATACAAATAATATAGTTAAACAAAAACATACTAAAGCCGTGGTTTTTCATATTTCGATTGCGGGCATTTTTGACCCGGTACCGGGAACCTGTATGCAAGTGGGGGGTGCGGCTGTCGCCGGAGTTCACCTTTCACACTCAACTGGTGAGTCTGAGACACAAGATTGTTATACGATATTTAAAAGAATTGTTCCATCATCAAATTTGTCTATTTTTAAAGAATTTTTGAAATAGTATACCTGGTTTTAAATTAAAATATTTAATTTTAAATAAAAATATTTAATTTTAAATTGAGAATATTTAATTTAGAGTCAAAATGTTATCGAGCGCAAAGGGTTGATTAGATTCCACGAGAAATGAAATCTATGGATATTTATAGAAAAATGACTGGAGACTTCTGTCTCGCGCGTTTGCGAAGAAAATAGTAATTCGGAGGACGAAGTCGTGCGGGCATCATTTTCATCGAGGCAAGCCGGCATTGTTCTGTCGGAGGAGAATCTCTTCCGGGCAGTGTACACGTTCAGATACGATCTCGATGCGGCATACGTGTCTCTGGGCGGCGCGGAGAGAGGGATGCAGACGTCTCATCGCGTTGTGTCCCACATTGAAAATTCCAAATCCTCCGGGAAAGTCGATCGTCCGGCCGTTCCGCGATCGGCCCACGCGCACCAGCGGTTATGTCATACGATAAAACGATTACGCGACTCTCTGCTCCGCGCTGCGCCGCGACGAGCCGAGCCGCGGCGAGATTTAATCGACCTTCGCGTAGCAACTGTTGCAGCAACTTCTTTGACTCTTCGCAGCCCGTGCTGCTATTTCTGCCTGGCTGTCGCCGGTTCCGCGGAAATTAATCGCGAGGAGACGCGTGCAAAGTAGATTGATCTGTCGCTTCGATTCCGGTAAGTTAAACGATCGAACGAGAAGATGAACAAATTATCGATGAAAAAGAACCGCTAAAGCTTCTTGAAAAATTGAAAATTCCGATGATTGGCTGGGTAAAAATTGCTCCATTTCAACCGAAAAAATCAACTTGATTTTGTGTTGGATTCTTGTGGAAGAATTTTAGTACTGCTTCGTTTAACTTAAAGCTGGAACTGTCTACTTTAAGATAGGGAAAGTTGGACTACAAACTATTAACGATATCGTTTAGGATAATTGAAAAATCCAGACTATGGCCTGGGAGAAAAATTAGTGGAATTCAAAGTCAAGATTCAAGTCAATTTTATATTGTACTCCTGAAGGAATTTTTTTAACAGTATTAAAATGGTGATACTGGAACTAAAAAAGCACCGCGAAATCAAGTCGGAAAATCGATAAATTCTGACCACTATTTTATGTAGTAGAAGAATGGTACCATTTCGAAGGGATAATTTGAATAAATTTTTAGTTTTATTCCTGACAGAGTTTTTTAACATTATTGGATTGAAATTAATGCTTGGAGAGTTTACTTGTAGACAGAGACACTTTAACTGAAAAAAGAGAACTACAAAGTTAGTTCGAAAAACGTAGAAATCCTGACCATTAACTAGAGAAAACGTGGCCCTATTTGAAAAAAGAATTCAAGTCGATCTTTAATCGCATTATTGTGAGAAAAATTACAAAAACTGCCGACGAATAATTAGTAAGCAATTCCCCGTTCATTTCACATTTACGAGAATGAATAGTTGTGGGCTCTTGAAACAGAGGAGAGGCAGGAAAAATTGGTAGACAGTGTTCAGGGCGGTTCTAATTCGACGAGAGGCTTCGCCTCGACGTAATTCGCTCTCGACTTTCACGGAGATCGGCGAAGAAAGTGCATCGAAGAAATGGGAGCGCAAAAGGCGTCGCCCGGGAGAGGATCTAAGTGGCAAGTTTCTCGAATAATCGAGAACCTACTAAGGTTGCTCTCTCTCTCTCTCTTCCTCTTTCTCTCTCTTTCTAGCCGTGTGTTGATTCGGCCCGCCGAAACCGTGGTTAAACATTCAGTGGAAAACACGAGCTGAGCTCGGCGACGTGCCTTGCAGAACAGCAACGATACAAATTAAATATTATCGCGGATGCCGAAAGCTCGTTAAAGCGAGTCGGACGTCTCCGACTTTAATTTCCACTCGAGCGTTCTCCGCCCGCGAGTTCGACTCCCGCGAGTTCATAGAAACGGTGTGCAGGTGCGACGAACTGCTGACGCAAACTCTCACTACCGATTCTCATTAACGGAAAGATTATCTCGAGTCTTTAGAATCAGCTGAAGAAACGCTTTGTTCCTCGATAAATAATGCTTCTGGATTTAGCAAATCAAATTCTGACTTCTGACGGATGTGTGCGAGAAAGAAGATACACTCTCTAGGCGAGGTGTCGGCGACTATGACCTACGAGTCCCTAAGCGATCTATTTGATAACTTGGCAATTGTATTTGATTTTGGAGGAATTACAATTATAAATATAAATTTCTATGATTAAAGTTTTGAAATATATTGTAATTATTTCCTCGATAAGGTGTAACTTATTATTCACTGTACTCGAGTGAAAATACGTATACATGATACATATATTGAGACATTTGCATATTGATTAAAAATCTAATGAAAAATTTATTACCGTATACATTTAATTATAACGTAAAAAAAGATGAAACTTGTATAAATCGTGCAGGGCGCTCGCATGTATCAGTATTTGTATGGGTCAGATGTTAGAATGACAGTGACATACGTCGAATTTTTCTCATCGCGAGAAACAAAGAGTAATATTTCAAAGAGAATAATTCAATTTTTGACAATGAAAATGATATAAGTTACCATTACATTAGAATATACATATGTAGTATCGTAATTTAGAACGTGCATAAAAAAGAGCGAGCGGATCAAAGAGAGCGAGCGAAGCCTGCCGCTGCGATGATGGCAACGCGCTTGTTGATAAATGTATGGCGGCGATCGAGTAACGGTTTTCGTTTTTAAGAAGCACGGGCAGAATTGATTTGGAAGTCGATGAGTAAAGAGCGTTTTGAGTTGTCGTGTCGTTATAATTTAGTTGTAGTTTTTTTCGCGGTATTTATTGTATATTAATCATAGCCTATAGTTTTCTTTTTTCTAATTAAATAAAATCTAATTTATTTTCCACATATATGTGTCGTAAAATTGCTGAATAAAGCTCAGGGTTATTGTTGAGGGTTAAAACGCGTTATCTGAAAATGTCGGAAACGTAACAGTCACACTTAACCGGGGTTCATATTGAATTATCGCATAAATTCGATGCATAACGCGATCGCGAAAGCTGTCACTGCACCTGGAGGGTTCCGCAGGAGGTAAAATCGAAAAGGGGTGCCGATTCGGAGCTCAAAGCTCGCAATGGCGCCGGACAAATGCCGGGGAAATCGAGGAGCGCAGTCGACGTGGTCCAGAAACAAATCGCGCTAATGAAAATTGAACGGCAGATTACACCGAACTGGCGGGACAAACAGCGGAGCTTCGTAACAATTCAGCGGTGAAATTGGGCACGGCTCTCTCTCTCTCTCTCTCTCTCTCTCTCTCTCTCTCTCTCTCTCTCTCTATCGCTACCTGTCTCCCTCTTTCTCCCTGTTTTTTATTACTTTTCCCTTTTCTTTTTTACAGACGTGCACCACCTCCATTCTTCCGCACGCTCTGAGCTCCGCAGTCGAAACTGTCCTTTTTCCTTTCCTCTCCACTCTCGTTTCGCTGCGCCCCCCTTTTCTGGTCGATGCTCTTTTCCCTCGGAACTGACGAACACCGAGATCGCGGGAACGAGATAGAGCGAAGCCATTCCGACCATAGACTCGAAGAAAAGTGACTGGAATTCAAAGGGAGGATTCGAGTCGATTTTAAGTTGTATTCCCATGGAAATTTTTTAACGCTATTCGGATCAAATTGTAGCTTCGAAAGTGTACTTTAATATGGGGTAGATTGAATTCAAAAATATTCAAGAGAACCTTTCGAATAGTTTGAAAATCCCGAACTCGGGCATTGACTCGGAGAAAAGTGGCTGAATTTTGTAGAGAAAAGTCCAGTCGATTTTAAGTTGTATGTATTTCTATGGAAATTTGTTAACGCTATTGGAATCAAATTGGAGCGTGAAAAGTATATTTTACGACAGAGTAGATTAGATTTAAAAATATTCGCCGAAGCAATGAGAATAATTTGAAAATCTCGAACTCGAACATTGATGCAAAGAAAAGTGACTAACATTCGAAGAGAAAAATTCAATCGATTTCAAGTTGTATTCTTCTAGCAGTTTTTCAAAGTTACTTAAATTAACGCTAGAAGTATCTAATTTGAGATAGGGTAAATTAGATTAAAAAGTAATGGCGACATTGTGTAAGATAATTGAAAAATCCAAATACATAGTTGACTCGGAGAAAAGGGACTAGAATTCAAGGAGAAGACTTAAAACGATTTTATCTTGTGTTCTTATGGAAATTGTTTTACCTTGCTGCGCTTAAATTCGAGCTTGAATAATCCTATTTAAAACGGTGCTATCTTAACTAACAAAAAATTCAGAATTCGTTTCAGAAAATTAAAAAGTCTCGACTACTGTCGCAGTTAAAAATGGCACAATCTCGAAGGAAAAATTCTAATCGATTTTAAGTCGCATTTCTGTGCGATTTTTTTAACGTTATTAAGCTTGAATTAAAGCTTCAAGAGTTTACTTTAAAATAGAGGTACATTAACTAAAAGATTCGCAAAGATGTTTCGAAAAATTGAAAAATCCTGACCTAGTAGCTGTAGGAAGAATCGTTTCAAAGGGAAAATTTAAATCAATTTTAAGTAGCATTCTTGATAGACTTTTTAACATTATTGGGCTTAAATTAACCCTTTGCACTCCGAATGATTTTGGACATTGGCTACCAGCTACTCAGCGCCACTTTACGGCAGAAACAAACATTTACAAACCCCCGTATTATTTATTATAATTTTGGAACTAAGTAACGTATTATAATGATATTGGTCTTATATGAATTGGTTGAGATCGAGGGATGTAAATTTGCAAAAAAATCAATATTTTATTGTTTATAATTTTGTACAGTATGATAAATGTTGAAACCCTCTCCAATATGCATTGCAGGCTCATTAGTGCATGTTTGACGCCTGCCACCAGATGTTTGCCTGTTATAACAAACAATACAGTCTCGTTTTCTTTGGCCCACATCTAGAATATGTAATTTGTTGTCTAATCTATTGTCCGCAGAAGATGTGGATGGACGCGTTCTCGATACACGAAAATCGCCCCACAATTGGTCAATTAGTGTTTTGACAAACTTGTGGTGTGTTATTGGCGTTTCATTATTTGTTTGTTTATCCACTAAGGAAAGAATCACTTTTCCGATTTTCTCACTCTTTAGTTCTATGTGTACTGCTCGAAGTTTCAGACTGAGCTCAGCTTTGAAAATCTTTTCCTCCAGATTTAGACTTGTTTATTTACAATTATAAATCTCACTATACAGTGCGTGCTATGTTCGCATGCCGACTTTTCTTCTACAAACTCTCCTTATCGCTCTTTTCAAGTGGCGTTGACAAGTGCTCGGACCGACGCGTCGTGAGCACGCCTCTCACGTTCTCGTTTGACACTAAACCCGCTGACATTTCTTGTATATATCTTGGTAATTTTACGATATTTTGATTTGATTTCGTGTGCTATTTCAAGAGAAAACTTCAGGGAAACATGCATGTCTCGAAAAGTTGCGCTGAAATAACTCAATTCCCCGTAATCACTAATAAACTTGAATGTCCTCTGAGAGGGGATATCCGAGGGATATGCTAGAATTACGATGTCCCCTGAGAGGGGACAGCGGAGTGCAAAGGGTTAAAGCTCGAAAAGTTCTCTTTAAAATAATATTATCTCAATTACAAAACGAATGCTGAGCTGATTTCAAGAAAATCGAAGAACGCAGATCTACAATTCGCAGAAAACAATCCTTTTTCCTTTCTACTCTCGTTTGGTTGTGGCCACTCTTTTTCTGGTCGATGCACTTTTCCTTCGAAACTAACGAAGACAATGACCACGGGAGAGAGATAGATAGAGAGAGAGAGAGAGAGAGAGAGATTGAGAAAGAGAGATAGAACGGGATGAGAGAACGCGCAAGCTCTCGGATTTGCGTGCCGCCTCTACCCACGCTCGAATGATGCTCGTCGCTCAGAAACAGCGACTGGAAATGTTCACGTCAGAAAAAACTGCTTCTTCTGGCCGGGTAAAAGCGTAACGCCGCGCTCGGAAAATTCGTGCGGGAACGATGTTACCGGGCCGCGCGGATCGACCGCCGTGAAAGCATGTCCGACATCAATCTTCCCCGATTTTTGCGCTTCGCTTTGCATTGTTCCGGCCCCCGTGAAAAACGCTAAAAGCCCCCGCGAAATTCGGCGACTCTAATGGCTCCTCGATACCAACGGCCAGGTCCTCCTGCGAGTATCGACCCTTAAAACCTCGATGCGCGCTTTATAATTACCGCTCGTTGCCCTCCGTCCTGTCTTCCGGCAACGACCTACATTTTGAACTTCCCGCCGCGACTTCTACCCTCTATACTCCACTGTCGCGCGCTATTCGCACTAAATCCGCTTTTTGCGGACTATATGAAATATACTTTATTTGAAAAGCATAGAAACATAAAGAATGTTGATTTATGTTTTTAAGTGTAATTTATACATGCCAAATTGTCAAACGATTAGCGAGATCAATTGTAACGTTATAATTGATAATTAACTTGTCGGGGTGTTTCTCACACATTTAGCAAACTGTGTTGCTGAATTTAGTAATCCTAAGGTTCAGTGTTCCAAGATAGACTTTTTATTGCCGTTCTTGGAACAAGGGATATTCTATCTGTATAAAATGTATGAGGTATAATTGGCCGATGACAATTATATATGTGACGTGTTATATACGTGACAATGTAACACGAAAAACGAGAAAGAATAAATAACTGCCGAGAATATTGTATTATTACCAAGAATGAATGGCTATCAAGAATAAATGACTATCAAAAATAAATAAATATAATACTTCATTATTATCAAGAATAAATTATTGCCAAGAGTAAATGACTATCCAGAATAAAATAATTATCAAGAGAAGCTGACTGTCAAGAATAAATGGCTATCAATAATAAAATAATTATCAAGAAAAGCTGACTACCAAGAATAAATAGTCTAACGACTATCAAGAATAAATAGTCACCAAGTATAGATGACTACCAAGAACGAACGGCAAATTTCGCTACGATTTCGTTTGGCGAATACAAGAAGATTGGCCGGGTTATTTGCACGAAAGTAAATTTCGCGTTTGACAGACAATTCCGATCAGCCGGCTCGGTTAATATTAAGTGTGGGCTGGCGAAATCAATTAAACACCCACCGGCGACGCTTCCCTTTCGCCGTGAAATGGTATCCAGTCCGCTGGAAAGCGAGACCGCTGAAATGTCAAGCTATTTTTAATGGCTCCGAGTGGGAGAGCCGAGTTGCTCGTCGTTGGCCATCGACTTCTTTCAACGTCAACGGGGTAAAGATCCAGCGATCAAAAGCAGCCGGCTCGATCCAGCTGACCGACGAGGCAACCAAAGAATAAATTTCGCTTTAGCGGTTGCGATGCTGAAACAATGCGCTACCCTTTCTTTATGCGCGCATCGCAACGGCGCTTCTCTTTCCCTGCGAAACTTTCTTCTTAGAATATTTATTACAATATTCCTAGCCGACAGGCCAAGATCGAAAAAAAATTGCAAAACCCGTTACCCTCAAAGAGCCCCGCAATCGCCGTGCTCGAAGCGGTTCAACTACGCGACCGAACCGCTTGAAAGCTTCCGGATGACAATGAGCAACTTCAACCGGGTATCGTCATCGTTCTTCTCTCTGTTTGTTCTTGCTCCCGGTTCTGTGGACGGACCCTTCCTACGTTTAACATTTTCCGAAAAATTGCTTGGATCGTTTTTGTTTATTTGAGGAACACTCGACGTTCGTCCGCAGTTCCGCGGTTTTTCGGAAATCCATGACCACCTGCCGAGGATTTTCTCGAGAAATTTTTGTTCTTTGTTTTTTTAACATATTTAGTTATTTATTATTTAATAGATAGGCCTTCAACCTCGTTCAATTCTTTTTCAGAACTACATCTTTAACGCTAACATGATTGAGAGAGAGTCGATAAATGTCTCTAGAATATTAACCGTCGAACGAATATCAGTCAGTTGTTATTCGTATTTTACTTCGAACTTTTTAATTAACTTCTCCCAATTACTTCTCCGATTCAAAAGACATAGAATAATACACATTTATGTTAACACATTCCGTACTTAGCCCCTTGCTATAGCTTAACGAGTCAGACTCGCAATGTAGATTTCTAATAATATCCTGCTACATATGACTGATAAGTACGACGGAATAAAATTCTGTCCTCTTGCAATCAATATTTAGTCATTCTAATAAATGTAGACATAGAATAAATATAAATTTTCTTTTCTCCTAAGAAATTATTACAATCGAAAAGGTGCTTTCCATTGTAACTACGAAGGAAATGGTATGGTAAAGGTTTAATAGCAACATTGATAGATCGTATCTATACAGTAATTAAATAAAAAAATGTCTTATTCTTCGCATTTTTGAGTCACAAGTTTTCACGACATCTTTTTTCTTATTTCGTTAATGTTCGACAACCTCTAAAATTTGGAAACATCGTGCACGAAGAGAAACGCTACGAAATAGACGACGGCCAAAGATATCCAACGATGACTTAACAAACGACTTAGAAATGATTCACGGATGATTTCAAGATAATTCACCGATTAATTGTGCGGCAGATGCGTGCAGCCGGCTCGTTACCATCGTCCCGGAAATCTAACGCTCGCGAATTCTAGAGGTCGTCCGAGGCACAAAGGGTTAAAAGGCGGCAGGGGTCAGGGTTGAAGGGAATCGGAGGATGCGTTCCGTCGGTCCACCTGCCGGACACCGCGTCTTAATTGCGCCGGCGCGTTGCGCCGCGGCTGGAAGTTCTCGTTAGCATCGACACCGGTCGCTTGTGCACGCGCGAACGAGCGGACGAGAGAACGAGCGAACGAGCGAACGAGCGAGTCCGGCCACGGGGCGAATATTTTAACGAGCAGCGGGGCGCCCGATAACGATTCCGCGGAAACGGGATTCGACTGACATCGATGACGCGGTTCACGCAGTGAACGCTCTCTCTCCCTCTCTCTTTCTCTTTACATGTCGTCCGTTCGCTTCATAAATTGCCCGTAGGGCCGGCGCGGCGCGTAAAATTCGAGCCTGATTGCGATCGATAGCGCGGATACGCGATTTTTTCACGTCGTCCGTAATCGGCCACGCCGGGACGCGATCCTTCCTCAACGAAGTGGCTCGAGGAAACTCTGACCTGCTACCCGCGGCACTACTGCCGCCGAATGCAGTTTAGTTGCCACTACTAGAGCTACGAAGATGATTGATTGATACATTACCAGAACTAGAAAGACGACCGTGATATTATCAGAACTAGAAACACGACTAATAATACTAGAATTAGAAAGACGATTGTAATATTACTTAGAAATGCAACTGTGATATTACTGGAATTAGATAGGGATACTAGAAATAGGATCACGACTGTATTATTACTAGAAGCATTGGGTTGGCAATTAAGTGATTGCGGATTTTGTTAATAGATGGTCTTAGCACATTCTTTTGTTTTATCAACGTCTTCAAAGTAACTAAGTTATATTGTTTTCTTACTGTCTGGACTTTAATCTTCAATTTAGTAAGAAAATTGTATCGATTAGGTATTTAGTTTCGTTTTTATCACTGTTTGAAGATGGAACGGCAAGGCGCGCATTTTATATATATTTTATTGTATTATTTCCAAAAGGGCAGGATTAAACCACCTGATCTATATTGTTTTCTTACTGTGTTTAGACTTCCACCTTTAATTTAGTATGAAAATTGCACCGATTAATTATTTCGTTTTTATTACAGTTTGAAGATGGAAGGACAAGGCGCGCGCTTCATACATATTTTATTACATGATTTGAAAGAAAAACAATGTCAAAATTGATTTGTCTAATTGAATAGACTTGAATTTTTAAGCAAAAGGATTGTATTTTCCTTCTTATTTTGAATCAGTAATTACTTAGTTGCCAACCCAATAGAAAGACGACTTTATTATTGCTAGAACTAGAAATGCGATTGTATTATTACTAGAACTAAAAATGCGATTGTAATATTATTAAAGCTAGAAATATGAATGTAATGTTACCAGGACTGGAGACACGACTAGTATTAGTAGAACTAGACTCCCGACTGTAATATTACTGGAACTAGAAAGGCGAATGTAATGTTACTAGAACTGGAAACGCGACTAACATTAATAGAACTAGAAATACGACTGTAACATTACCAAACGGATTTAGAAACATGACTATAATATTAGAGCAAAAGAAGTATTATCAGAACTTGAAACACAGCTGTATTGTTAATACAACTACTAGAAACTCGACTGCAACAATACTAGATCTAAAAAGACGACTATAATGTTACTAGAATTAGAGACAAGACTGTAAAGCTATTAGAACTAGAGACAAGAGACTCTAATTGCTATGGTTAAAGAAAGACTGTAATATTATTGTGTCTAGAAAGTTGTCTATATTATTTCTAAAACTAGAAACACGATTGTAACAATAATATAGTAAAGGATAGGACTGTAATATTTCTAGAACTAGAAACATGACTGTAACATTACTATAACGAAGAACAGGACTGTAACATTGCTAAAACTAGACATCCGACTGTAGAATTACTAGAATTAGAATACAACCGGCATATACGATACCAGAACTAGAAATGCGATTGTGTTCACCGGAACAGTTTCCTTCGATTCGCATGACACCGCGTCGTCAGCCGGCGCAGTGAATTCGAGAACGAGTATCATCTCCGGTGATATAAAATTGAGGGGACCAAGATTAAGAATGCAGTTCCTTCAAAACGAGCTGATTACAGCACCGAGCATCGGCTGTTTCACGTTCCTCCGGCAAAATAAATTTCGGCCGGGAGCAGCAGTCGAAAATCGGCGGGATTCGCAAGGAGCGCGCCGCGATCGACCGATAACCCGGCAATTTGAAGAAGATGGGTGTCGCGGATATGATCCGACAAACGGCTTGAAACGCGTGCAAATTAGCGGGCCGGCCGTCCGACACGGCTTGTTCTCCGAAATAATTGTTGCCGACCGCAACCAATAAGGTCCGTGAAGCCAGGTATAGTCAGGTATGTTACGAATCGATGCTAACGCGCGGTCGCTTGTAATCATTCCTCTATATTAATATCGTCAACGACGCGACGCGACGCGACGCGCCGGCGTTCCGTCGCCTGGCCCGTTGCACCTGCATTATCAGATTACACGTGCAGCTGCCCCGGGGTCGCCCCGCACTTTACGGGCAGTTTACAAGCGACGAACCGCGGAGCGTGGCCGCTACCAGTAAATTATATCTAAGACGGCTGCGTTCTTCGATTAGCATTGTGGCTGTTTAGGCCGTCCAGTGATTTACGCGACCCGGTCGCCTCTGAACTTGCTCTACTCCACCAGCCGCCGGCTTCGGCCATTTCTCTGGAATCGAGAAACACTTTTATCGGCTGTCTATTCTTTCCTGTTTTGATCCTTATGGTTTTCTTGATTTTTTTTTTTAAAGGTTTTACAACCTTCACTTCAACGTTTAAATATTGGTGAAAATGGATAAAATTTTATTTCAATTGAACGCACTTGAGTAATATAGGTACATATATAGTAGGTAATGTTCCAAATTTTTATAATAAATTTGAAACGATATTTTAGAGCAAGGGGTTAATTTTAGCCAATATGATGTTTTTTGAATAAACAAAGAAATATTGGAATAACCTTCCTACAGAAATTTGGCCACACGCGGGGACTGCAGTCCTTAGGCAAAGATGCCTCAGTCACTTGAAGCTGCCTCACTCTAACATCTGCAGCCCGCGGGTGGCCGTAGGAAAGAGTTTCCGTAATTTTCACCGTCACAGTCTTTTCCCTTATTGTCTGTGAAAAATCCTTCGATGCTCCAAAACACTCAAGACATCTGTCTCATTTATTCCCTATTTTATGACTTTCACTCTCGACTATTCTGCCGGCGGACCAGTCTGGCTTTCGTCGAAAAATCCTTACACCGTGTTGCAATTTGGAAAATCTTTTTTTCGTCAGAGCATCTCAGATTTCTTTAGAACATAGTGTCCGTTGCTATGACAATGTTTTTTAAAATGTACGCGTCGCAAGAGCAGTACCAAATATTGTTTGTGCATGCACAATGCAAAGGCATCGCGACTGCTGCAGTAAGAAGATTACAAGAGGAGAGATTGCAACACCGTATTTGAAATTAATGGGCCCTTTTCAGGGCCACACAAAATAACACTGGAAACTTCGGACATGTGTCAATTGTTGAATAATTCGTGATCAGTGTGAAATAATAGTGCAGTGAAAGTGAAAGTTAGTGTAATCTGTGCGGTTCTACATACGTGGATTACACCTGGATCACAGCATTTACAACTGAATTGGTAAGTTTTTATTAATAATATTTGTGAAATTTTTGAAATTAACACGTTGACGACGGCGCAGATTTTCAGAGTTCTTTCCGTGGAGCGGCGCTCGAATCCACGGTCTGCTCCGTGGGGCGGCGCGCGCCTCAAATTGCGCTGTTCGATACGATTTTTGCGCTGTAATAATCACTGCGCGATGTTTATAGATCTCGACGAGCTAAACACGAATTTCAAATCAGTTTTTGTCTATCATCCTTCCGCGAAAAAATCATCGATTACCTCCTCAGTAAAGTAGAACCCCTAAATGTACAATTTGAAACTGACGCAGTGCCCAAACAACGCAGACATTTTCTACAGACGTTCCAAGGACCCGCGAGAAAAACGAGACAGCGTGTAAAGAATGCTATAAACGTATGTCTAGAATAAAAGGTAGGCAGTATGCCGCGAATAAGGCGAAAAAAGTAAAAACATATTGTAACCGATGTAAGGGCCAACCGGCGCTCTGCCCACCATGTTTTCAAAAATTACATAAAAAAAATTAAATAATTATTTTATGTTTATAATATTGAATTGTTATGTTTTTAATATTAAATATCTGTTTATAATGTTGAGAATTGAAAAGTAAAGCTATTTTGTACGGTGATGCACGGTGATGCACGCCGCCCCACGGTGCAGACACGTGTGCCCCACCGGTGATGCAAGCCGGCGTCAACGTGTTAATAAGAAATTTATGAAATTCTTGTTCGTTGCTCGAACGCGGTTCATAGCCGATGCGCGGCCCTCTCTCCTGGAAGTGAGGTGGGCTTCAGCTTTAGTAGTTTGACTACCGACTAGAGTACGGCTTCGAAATATTCAATCTGAGTGTTCAATTTTCAAGAATGCGTTACACAATAGCAGAGAAAATGGAAATGGTTATCATTTATGGTGAATGTCACAGAATTATGAGGAAAGCGGTACTGTTTACAGTTTAAATTATAGATTATAATGTTTATTTATGTTCTGCGACCCTTACCAATACTTAGAAGAGCAGTATGCCAAATACCAGAGAAGACACAAAAGTATTTGAAGAGTGATTTGAGACATTTTATTTTCTATTGCAGTTGACCTTGCGTGACCTTGAATGACCTTCACAATAGGTCATTGTATTCGTCTTGAAATGCACTATCAGAATGTAAATAAAAAACCATATCGTTCCATTTAAAACAACAGAGTTGACCTTCATATCTCCTTGACGTTTCCACCTATAAAAAAATTAATGACATCAGATTACGAGCCCCTCGATATCAAGTAAGTTTGGTCTGATCCTTTTTTTTCTATCTTCAAAAGCAAGCGATTGATTCAGGTGACCTGTTTTAGGTGCCGCACCCTGTATACAAAGTATAGTCGCAACGACCCTATATTTTTTGCTTAATACATTCTACGATAATATATATGAAATAATGATTAATTATTACCAAGTTTCATACTACTTTGCAGATTCGCAAATTAGCAACTTGATCCGATAGATCTGAACATTACCGGATGAATATATGTCAACAGGATAGTACTAGAAATCTCCATAGCAAGTCTCCATCATCAAAGTACGGCAAGGGGTTAACTGAAATTTTCTGAAACGGTTTTTCACAAACCTGTGGCATTTTCGCTTCTAGCCGGCAACCAAATGGCGAATAGGAACGAGCGTTCCGCACGTGGTCGAAATTATTCGCCGTCCGAGGGCTAATAGCAGAAAGCAGGTTTACGATCGAACGAACAAAAATCCCGGAGCTCTCTGTTTGGCGATAAACAGGAAAGTTCGGCGAGAGGCTGTGCGCCCGCAAGGAGAGCAGCTTTCTGGGTCACGGAGGGAACTGCGGCGGTGGATTCGTGGTCGCATAGTGCGCCGACCAACGGGAAACGCGTGGGTGACACCATAAAATATCTAACGAATGGTAGATCCACGTAGCCTGTTCGCCCGGCTACGACGACGACTACGACGACGACGACGACGACGACGACGACGACGACGGCGCGGTGCAACGCAGACCGCATTATGAAAATGCATCCGTCAAGCCTGATATTTCATGAATGATACCGCGCGCGGCTTCCACGACGACGCTGGAACTTACGATCTGCCGTAAACCGAGCACCCACCGGCGCGGCGTACCTGTTCTCTCTCGAGTACTATCGCTGAAATGGTCGCCGGGACACGGTGAAATATCCCGAAATGGGAATTGCGATTTAGGATCTGCAAAATAAGACTCCGCCGCGTTTACCTTCCTTGCGCCGCTCCGGATCGATTCTCGACAGATCCTAGAGCGTCGGCTCTTGGCTTTTATGGGATTAACATCTGCATGACGAAATTGCGTTCGGCAAAGTGGTGCGGATAGTCGAGCAACAATTGTTACATTATATTCGACAATGAAACGAGTGCCGAAACACGTTACATATTCGGTTTTCATGGTCGATGATTTTCTTTCGATTGAAACATTAACCGCCAAGTTGACATTATCAAAAATTTCATGATTATATTCGCTATAGAATTTGTATAATTTAATATTATTGCGCGGTCTTGAGGTCCGTCGCGGCATCCCATATAATCTTTATTAAATAGTATAACTTTAACAGCTTTAAACTTTAACGGATAACAATGATACAATCGTTCGGATAAGTTGTCTAGCTCGACAGACGGTTCTCGAGTTCGCCTCTCGACTGACTGTCGATTCAACGATTCCGTGACACCCCCGAAATTCTTCTATTTCCTTAGGGGTTGTTCACTATGAAGTAATTCTTCATTACGGCGACTCCATATGATCAACCGCCGTAACAATATTATTTGAAATATATTAGGTTTGCTTAATTTAATACTGTTTCAAATATATTAAGTTTGTATAATTTAATACTGTTTCAAATGTATTATGTATATCTGAACCGCTCGTGCATTTGCATCGCCCGCACTCGCCCTGTAGCCGACCAACTGTACGTACCGTGGCACAAGCTTCCCCGTAATAATATTATACACATTATATTTATTGTTAATAAATAATGGCGATAGTTATAAAGGAATACCTCAATTGTAACATACACCTGCACAACAATATTGTTTTCACATAATTGAACATTTGACACACGTTAATATAATAACATAAAAATGCATATTTGAATTTTTAGATGTGTACCTACTTTGGGCAAATGTGTCTTGAATCGAAAATTACGCGTCTTAGGAGAAAGTGGGTCTCGTGCAAGGCACCTTTACTCTGCATAGCAAAGGATCAGAATTTCGGTAGTCGCCGCAGGTTGGAGAGTCGTGCGAATCGACCGCCGAAAAATCCTCGATTTTTGTTTGCCGGCAAACCGGGTCACGAATTTCGCGTTACGATTGGAGGCAGGTCCTATCATCGGCATCGCAGTCGCTGTCGATACTCGGCGAGACGGCGAGGCGGCGACAGGGGATTCGGAAATACTCTTTCGCACTTTCCTTCGGCAGGAAAGTTATTTCCGTTCTCTTTGCCGACGTTTATCCGCGGGACGTGTCAATAAAGATACTCCTCTATTAAATCTGTACACGCGACGATGATTAAGAGCAACTCCGTCGCCTACGTCCTCAGGGTAAATGTCGATTCCTGTTAAGGAGACCCACTGGTGCGCTAACATCGGCGAAGATGATCGAACATTACTCGCTAAAGCGACAAGCAATCTTTATTAGAGAAGCGGAAATAAATAGCGGTCGATTAGACGAATTCCATTTTATTCTTAATATTGTTGTTTAGGTCAGGAATTGTTGCTGGTTTATTAGCAGAATCTTTGTTTTTCAAGTAACCTCAAATAAAGGAGTCCAATAGCGTCAATTAATACTAATGGAGAAGGCCGATTTTCATGTTCGTTTCTTGAAATTAATCGACCATGGAATTTCAATCGCAATAAATTGATATTTTCGCGCGTTGAAAACAAACAGTGCTCGTGTCGATTCCACTCGATCTCAGCCATAAATAATCAATAATCATTTCATTACGACGTGTACTATTCACTGTAACTGCATCTCCATTCACGTTTTCGAAAAAGAATTGACCGATTACGTTTTTCGACTAAATTCACACTGAATAGCAACATTTTTCGATGAAATGATTTTCTTTGCTTTATGCAAAATTCGCCACAAAATGCCGTAAGAAATGTTCAATTCTTGAGAATGACATGGAATTGATATCGATGGTTCATTAACAACAATTTTATGAATGGCATCAATATTTTCACTGGAACGAGCTGCTTTTGGTCTGCCAGACTTTGCTTCGTCATAAACAGAACCAGTTTTATCAAATTTGTTAACCAAATTTCGAATTGTTTGCGCAGATGGACGATTATGTATTGCGTAACTTACGATGGCTTTCTTTTATTAAACCCTGATTTTTTAAATAAATTTGAATAACTCCGATACGCTCTTCAATCGTATACGACTCCATCGTTAACCCTTTGCGGCACCATTTTCTGTACAATCGCTATAATTAGAACGTTTTCGATCGCACTAATTTCTCAGAAGAAAAAGAAATTTCATATGTATTGTCTGCTTACATCTACTCGAATGTTTAAATATTCGATCTGTCGAAATCGCTGAGCATTAATTACGAATTTTCATTCCATCTGGTATTAAGCAATCTTAGTATTTTGAAAATTGTTAGAAAAATTAGGAATAAATTGTAGCGAACATTGAATGTTTAGAAAAATGATTGGTTCGTTGATTAGAATTTTTTTCGCGTCTTCATTAAGCCATATTAAAGAAGATTAGAAACAAATTACACCGAACATTGACCGTTTAAAAACGTCGAAAAATGATTGAATCGTTAATCAGCCATTCTATTGTAGCTTCAGTAATTGTAATAAACTGTACTAGACAAATGAGAAATAATTTTTTGGCGGAAACGTATGATATTCAGGGACGGTACAAAATGATTAACTGACTTTTTCACGAGAATTTTTACAGAATCTATTACCAATTATTATTTTACTCTGATGGTCTTCCGATACATACTCGACAGGAAAATTGTCGATTTTCGAGCTGTAACTTCGTTAAAATAATCTAAAAGTTATGATTTTTCTTTTAAATTAAAACTTGAAATCTCTAATTTACGTTAGTATATTCTTACTGCAAATATAATGTACTCTCGCCACTGTAGTTTCCTAAATCCGAGGATGCGTTCGCATTGCTGAAAAAGAACAAAGTTTATCACAGACATGCCATCAGATTTAGGATACTACAGTCATGGGGGATGCATGATATTAAAACTTAGAAAATATGCTATCGGAAAATAGAAATTTCAAGCTTTACGTCAGAAAAAGAGTCATCATTTTATGATAGCTTTTAACGGAGTTACAACTGTTCAAAGACCGACAATTTTTCATCCAAAAATGAGCGACACGTTGATGTCGCTGTTGCGTAGATCCTGTGATAATAGTTCACTGATTTTTACTTTGTACATTATAGATACGTCGCTGGATTTCAAAGAAATCCAAGAAAATGGAGACGAGAATACAAAGCGAGCTCTCGTAGAAAATCTATAAGTAAAACTTATGATTAAGCTAACACAGCCTTAATGAAGTTGATTGTGGCGCAGTTAATTCGCGGTTCGAGAAATTTCAGTTCTACTAAATCGCGAGCCGACGTCTTTTGAATAATTGCGCGAGGCGCCGCGTACAAAAACCAACAAAACCCGAAACATTCGAAGCGTGGCTCGTCCGCGCGGAATTTCACGGAAAAACTCTAGCGATGCTCGTAAACGGGACATTCGCTTCATCGGTTTTTCCGGCGCGAACGAACACGCGGGAAGGATCGATCCGAAATTATGAAAATATACGCGGCTCGGACGGGTCCGTAAATTAATTTGCGTTTAACACGACGTTATAGCGCAGTAAAACACGGCCACGGCGGCTCGGGGGAATCGTTAAAACCGTAATGCATAATATCACCGAAAATTTCGCGTAATCCTGGCCGGGGTAGCCCGTTAAATCACCGGCCGCCGAAGGTCCGTGCGCGCGAACTGCCTTCCCAGCAAATCCGCGACTCCGCTTGAACACGATCCTCCCTTTCTTCTCTTTCCTTCGCTCTCTCTCCCCTTTTCTTCCCTTTTCTTCCCTTTCCCGCGAATCGCGTTGCCCCGCAGCGGCCAGGATGTTGCGACAAAATCGGCGCGAGCCCGAGGTTACTACTTCTCGAGAGCCTTTCCACCGTGTCGTCAACTGCGAACGGGGTCAATGTTTACGACGACGAAGACCGGCGAGGCGCGGCCGCAAAGTTGCAAGACGCTGTCCGCGCGAGAAATACACCACCGAGAATGGAATCGCGAAAGCCGAGATTCGTTGGCGATGTCGCCCTTCGTTCGAAACACGAGATAACTGCTCGGGCGTGAACGATTTCGATTTTACTACGCCACGGAGAATTTCGCGCTCTTCGATCACCCACTTGCTTCGCTTGGCTAACGCTATTTTCATCGAAGGGATCGCACACGGTCTCCTTCAACATTTTGGTTTGATGTTATTTTAACGAGAGGAGACGAAAGAATAGCTTTTCAAAGTTTAACTGGGCACTATTTTTACTAAGGGAAAGGAAAGAACGGCTCTTGAACACTGTTTTAATCAATTTTAACATTTTAATATTTTTACATAAATGTCTGGGAAACATTTTGAAGTTTTTAACCAAGATTATTTAGACCGAACGGGGTTGAAAGACCGCTTTTAAAGTTTTAACACTACTTCTAACAAAAGGGAACGAAATATGCTTTTCAGAAGTTTAATTCAACACTGTTTCTGCCTAAAGTGGTAAAAGAATAGCTTTTAAAAGTTCCATTTGATACTATTTTTACAAAAAGGGTAAGAAACATTTAAAACCGTTCGATGAACATTATTTTCACCACAGACAATTTTTATTTTACATAAAAATCCATTGTCTAATGGTAAGCTGTGCTTTCGCTTTCGTTTTCGTTTTCGTTATTGTAAGAACAGATGTACAGCTGCGCAAATAAGCAAACAAATAAATCCAAATTATTTTGCATTTCCTCGCGCAGAATAATGAAATTGTCGAGCAGCAATCGGTCGATCGCAGGCGTCCATCTCGTCGGGAGAACCGATCGGAATCGAGCGTGACCTCGCCGAAACGGAATCCGGGTTATCTTCCCCGTCAAGTAGAAAAGCTCGACGAATGTGCAGCCCGGCGACAACGCGCGAGCATCGGGATCGCAACAAATCTGCGATGGATCCCCGTGCACGATCCATCGTCCCCATTCGGTTCTCGGACCGTCGTTCTCGTCCCGACAGCCCTTCGAATCCGCTTCGGCGACGACTCGTGAGCAAAATAAAAATCATTCCAGCCGAAAACGACCGGTTTTCCAGCCGCCGCCTCTCTGGAACGCAGCTTGTCCCAGCTATCTATCCTTCGTCTCGTTCCGCGCTCGTCAAAGAGAAGAGAGAAGCACAACAAATACCCGCGACGACGGCGGAGTCGTGTGCGGATCCATGGAAGACCATCGGATGAAAGTTCGCGCAGGGTGTTCCCGACGTTAGCCGGCTTGCCTTTCCGCTCCGCGACTAACGAGAAGAGGATTAGGCGCGTAATACTTGGATCCCGGATGCCAGGCGACCCAAGGAACCTGTAATTGCGGACCTGGACCGCGCGATGACGCGAAACGTCGGTGTTAGGCGTTGTCATGCCTTCGGGAGTATTCAAACTGACGAGTTTCAAGGTTTCCTTCAATTTTACGGTTGTTTAATCTGTGTTAGGTGTGTTGTTATACCTTGAATGTATTGAATTAACTTCGGAGTCGTCCAGTTAGCTTTAAATGCGTCGAGATCGATTAGAAAAACTTTATTTGATAAATTCACGAGCTATTTTTAATTTCAGAGTCGTTAAGTTTATATTAAATGCGATATCAACCCTTGGAAATATATCATTGACAAATTCGCGTGCATCTTACGATGGTTAAGTTAGTTTTAGGTACGTCGATATCGATTTAAAAAAATTTGATTTGATAAGTTCACGAACTTCTTCCAATTTTAGATTTGTTCAGTTTGTAACAGGTGCGATATCAACGCTTAGAGATAATTAATTAACAAAATCGCTTAGAATTCTAAGTATCTTATCTTTTCAAGTATCTTGCAATTCTAATATGATCAAGTTAGGTGCAACGAGATCAATTGAAACAATTTTATTTGTTTATTAGGTGTATTAGGTATACGTTTAGTTTGTTTTAAGTGCGATGACATCCTTTAAAAATAAATTTCAAATTCAATTTACAAATTCGAATGCATCTTGTAATCTTAGAATGGTCAAGTTATTATTAGGTGCTTCGACATTGATTCAAAAATGTTTAATTCCTTATTAACATACTACTGATAAATTTGCATGCACCTTAAAATGTTTAAATTATATAGGAACATCATTAAAACGAAGAAAAACAAATTTAATCTCGTTTCTGGTTGATATAAGAAATGACGACAATTTTTATTTTGCTTAAAGATCCGCATTCTAGTGAATCATGGTTACTAAAAATTGATATGATGCGAAAATAAATAATTTATATGACGCAATAATAACATCTGTCTGTATATGGACACGATTGCCCAGCTAATTGTAGGATTTGAAATACTAACGAATTCCAGGGAACGCGCGTGCATTGTTCGAAGAAACGTAGGACGTAACGAGTTTTTCCGCGGCTGTTGGATAAATTAGGGAGGAATTCATTAGAGACGGTAGTGGTACATTGCGCGTGAAAATCAGGCGAATATATACCCGGGGCCCGTTCATCCCTATCCGGTTAATTACGCCGAAATGATCGATCCTTAAATACGAGCGGCCAATTGGCGAATGGCGCATACGCTATTAGGCGCGCAGCATGAAAATGGCAGTTTGTAAAATAGGTGCAGCATAAATATTCACCACCGGTTCGGCCCCCGTACACGGAGGGGTGAAACAACGTTATTGGGCAGGCTCCCAATAGCCAAATATCGGGCTATAATTAAGCTCTATTCTTTCCGTGAATTAACTCCTGCAACGACACGGGACGCAACGCACGCGCGCCCGTTCAAAATCGAGTAGACGTTCCGGCGGATTACCGATTTCCGATAATTAAGCGCGTTAAATAAATAATCCAGTAAATTATATTTTCAATCTCGCCGATTATTCCGGCAACACGTATCTAACCACAAACGCTTCTAAACTCTCCTCGGTTTCGCGACGCTCTGCGCACGCTGCTGCAATTATCTTCGATTAATGTGTAACAACGTTAAGCGAACGCTGAAATCTAGAAAATTATCGGGGAGTTCAACAATCGCCGAAACGTTTCTCCTTTCACTTTCTGCAAACCGAATGATCTCCTGCTACTACCAGAAACAAAGTTACGCCCGATCCTTGCTGCACATGCGCCAAGTGGTTCGGAAGTTCTTCGCGCGTCTTACGACCGCGTGATCGAATATTAAACGCGAGGAATACATATAGGGTGTTCATTTTTTAGTGTTACGTTTCAATCTCGCGCCATTTATATTTTTCGTACCAGATTACCATATATTATTTAACAGTTGTCAGGTAGAAGCATTTCGGTGAACTAAAACAAACGGACATTCGACATTCCTTTTTATTCAAAATTATAATAAATTTGCTAGACATGCAAATTGACGCAATTAACAAATTTGAAAAAAGTAGTTCACCTACAGATAAAATTTATAAATTTCATCGTATCTGCAAGTGAACCACTTTCTTTAAAACTTTTAATTATACTTTTGATTTACATGTTTGGACAGTTTTCTCTTCCATATTCTCTACGAAATATTTGTCAAACTTCTGCGATGTCAAATCCTAAAAATATTTAAATTAATAAATGTAGAAGCTTTGTTCAATGTGAAAATTGTCACGTTAGTTTGAGGTGCATTGCGATTATTTAAGAAACTTTTAATGGACAAATTTGTATGCATCCTCCATTTTTAAGTCGTTTATGTTAGTATTAAGTAAATAATTTTAAATTAAATTATTTGAATTCTTAATAGCTTCTTAATTCTTAATAAAAAAATAAAAGCTCTTTTATAATTTCGATAATTTTAAAGTAAGAAATATGAGACGGGTCATTTGATCGGTAGTAGTGGTACATTTTATGTCAATCCTTTACACACGATTTAACTCTTTGCTGAGATTTACAAAATTGTTGAAAACATAACTGTTATATGAGACACGAGACTCAATTTCATATGCATAGAATGAATTTCGTTATAGAAATTGGAGATACTAGAAGCCAGAAAAATTATTTTACATTTGTAGTTGAAATGGCTTCGAGTGCCAAAGGGTTAAGAACACCTCTCGGTCTCAAATAGATCGTTGTACTGAAAAAATCGACGCCACGATCGAGGCTCGGCTGCAAAATGATCGCAGATAACCGGCGAAACTCTGGAACCAAGCGACGAAGAAAATTTCGCAGAGGCTGATCCCGAAAATATCAATATGCAAGGAACGGAACGGGACGGAACGGAACGGAACGAGTCGACCGGTGATACAGGAAGCTGACTCACACCACGCGGGATCCCATGGTGTACAGCAGCTACGGCACACCATCGCCGGTATTGCACAAGCATTTACACGTCCACGCGTTCCCCTCGCGGTTCAAACTCGGCCGATTCCCCTGCAACCCCTTCGACGACCCCACCACCGTCGTTAACCCCCTCTAACCACGCGGCCATCACCACTCCCGACCTTTCCACCCCTCTCGCGACCATTCCCCTTTTCGCTCCCCACCACGGAGAACCGCGGCCCCCCTTCCGACTGTCCCACCTGCGGTGAACAACACGGAGTCCTTGTCTATGAACTCGCGAGTTCGTCGACAGGACCAGCGGAACGAGGAGGGCGGTCGAAGGATGAGGGGTGAAGCGACGAGAGAACCAGAGAATGGGAGAATATGGGAGCGAGAGAGAGAGAGAGCGCATGCAGCGTCGGAGAGAACACCTAACCGCTACCTTTCCGCGTATCCTTTCTCCGCGTACAGTCCGCGCCGATTTACCGGGGAGGATATCTTTCCACGCTCCTGTACGTCACGCGAGAGATCGCACATCCTCCTCCGATTCGAATATCGCCGCACTCTTCACGGCCCATTTTTTCGTTCTCATTTTATTAACCCCTTTACTGCCGAACGACGACGTATCCTCGCGGAATGCGTCAACGACGATATATCGTTGCGCATGCATGGCGCCCAGCTATTCGCGGCGCAAGAGAACTCTATCTCAAGATCAATTTATAAAATGTTGTCAACAAATTTAAATTCGTAGCAAAACAATTGAAAATATCTTTTACAGATTTAAGTCTTTGTTATATTCTATGTTGGTTGATGCGGAGGCTGCATATATGTATAGTACATTGCAGCGATAAGATAGAAATTTGTTTGGTAGCACATCCTTATGACGCTCGCCGCGCATCATGGCATTATCCTTTAGTTTTATGGATCGATATTAGGTATTTTCTTATAAATAATTCAAAATGTAATGCCTATGCTTCATACTAGGTGATAGACGTAAAACTATAATCAAACGATGATTTTTCTTATGTGCATATACTGTTTCTGAAAAAGAGAATTTTTATATTCATGTTACACGTATGACTTTCAACAAATATTTAAATACAATTGGCATTGCTTTATTCTGTCGTTGTTTCATAATATGCTTCTGTTTGAATTTTGTAAATGTCATTGTTACTTCGGTTTTTATGAGCTTTTCCCAGATAAGAAATGAATTATACGCAAAGCTTACGAAAGTACAATCGTTTTTTCGTTTTGCATTATTTAATAATTAGTGGACTGCGAATTCGATGTATTTTTCATATTAATGTATTTCTAGTAATATATTTTTAAAAACTGAACTTAGGACACTCTTTCCGTAACATTAACACGTGTTACCAATACGGCAGAATCTCGATTAACCGAACTAGATTTTCCTAAATCTTTATTGTTTAGACTTTCCATTATTAGGAGTAATAAAGATGAAACTATAGCAGAGCGTGGATTAAACCAAGATCTATTTTATGCTATTATATTCATAATTTATCTAAAATAAAAAGGAACAAATTCAATTTCGGATAATCGAAAGTATAATTAACATTGTAATGTTGTGCCTATATTTATTTCTACGATTTATTTTATTGACTATCGTTCAGTATTTTGCAAAGCGTTTTCATAAACTTTACCAAAAATTTTATGGATTCAGTATTAAAAAATTCAAATAAATTTCGTGGTGTTATGAGAATTTCCATCTTCTGCATGTTTAATGTTACCAAATAAATGTTTAAGTGAATTTTACACGTTCCGTGATATGTGTATGTCTGATGATATACGCTTACATGTTCGTTTAACGCGCTAAAGAAATAATTTATAAGAAATCTAGAACGGAAGGATTGATTTCCACCACAAGAATGAGTTATGAAAATGTTTAATAAATATAGTGAAATTACTCGTTAACTATCAGGTGTAGGGTTCATAAAAGTTCATACTTTTTTTATTTAGAATTCGATGTTCTTCCATATTTTTATATAAAAAATATAGTATTCCATTTAAAAAAAATAAGTACACCTCAAAATCAAGTGACACCAATTATAGGAAAAGATAAATGGAGTACATGAAAAAGTTAATGCGGTATTAAAAAATCTGTTGTTTAATGTATATTTTGTATATACAATAATTAATAATTACACATTATATTGATACATCTTATACGATGAATACTACGATTAACCCTTTACACTCGAGCGGCGATCCTGTGGTGATGCTAGAAATTGCTACGCGATCTTCAGAAGAATTTTCCCAATAATTTGTCCATATTCAATAAATTATCAAATAATAGAAATCTTGTACAAGCATACACATCCAATCTCATACGTGTGACATAAAAACAACTGTACCAAATGAAAATGTTGTATGTTGAAACGAATATCTTAATTTTGGAATTAACCCGTTCGTCGCCGCGTCACCCATATCTGGGTGACAGGTATGCTACAGTGGGGGCCTCGCAACCTAAATATGGGTGACGCTCTTCTTGTTCGAGTTAAGTAGAATTCTACTTATTTTATTTATGTAAATCTCATTTGTAGCACCGAAATTATATGGAATAATCACCAGCAAATATAAAATATACACAAATAAGAATATTAAATAATCACACACTATTATATTTATTATACATTAATTTATATTTAATATGTAAATTTATTTTATTTATGAAAATCCCATTTGCAGCACAGAAATTATATGAAATAATCACCAGCAAATATAAAATATACAAAATAAGAATATTAAAAATTCACACACTATTATATTTAATATGCATTAATTTATATTTAATATGTGAAGTACATGTAATGTTATCCTATGTGTCCCGAGTATAGGATTTGGGCCGCGTAAGAAACTCGACAGATTCATAGTGGGCGACGAACCTGTTAAAATAGTCTCGAGTGCAGAGGGTTAATTATGCTTGAAAATAAACAAAAGGCATTCGGCTACAGCACGGTAATGACTGTTTACGCCGCCGTAGCTGTATCTTTTGGGGAATTCTTCGAGACGAATTCGCCGGTCCGCCGAGTCGCTGTAAAATAACGGATGACGAGTCAGTCAGGGTCTCGCAATATTTAGATGAAATTACGAGCCTGTTCGAGGACGCTGTTGCCCGCGACACGGCGGAAGAATGCGATATAAGAAACGGCGTAGCCGCGGCGTGGGAATCGCACAATCAAAGTGACCGGCATTCCAGCCTCCGATAACATCTGCATAACGGAGACCTATTTCACGCTAGCGAAAGGATTATCCCTTCGTCCTCGGGACACAATCTTCCGCGCTAACGAAACTCCCGGCCAGGGCCGGGCGCGTCCAATTAAAACGAAAGGAGGGAAGGAGGGAAAAATCGAATTCTCCGATCCACCGGTGTTCCAATTATCGTTTAATCATAGACCAATCGGAATTACTCGAGCCCCGGCGCGGCGCTTCCCCTCCCACCCGTCTCTCTCGCTCTCTCTCTCTCTCTCTCTCTCTCTCTCTTTCATTCTCTCTCTGCGAAAACCGGCAGAAAAGAAAGACCGACGAGGGCGAAACGGCTCGGTCACGTGGTCCCACAATGAAAATCAATGATCACTCGCGGTTCGTATTATAATAATTGCTAACGATCTCCGTGACTGTTCAGGGAGAATTCACAATGAGAATTCGCAACGTCGGGAATTCACCGTTGCTCGCGACTCGCGTAAAAACATGCAAGAAATTCTTACGGGGTAGTTGGAGGAAGATGCTTGGGATCGTAACTTTCTGTTCGGCCTCCAAATGCTAGCACAATTGCGTTTACAAGTTCTCTCGATTATGCCACGGATCTTCGTGCAATATCAAAATTGCCTCCGTTAGAAGCAGTGAGAATATAGAGACTTTCCTTAATCCTTTGGCGTGCTATTTTTATTGTAATTATTTGGATTAGAACATTTTTCGATCGCAATCATTCCTTGGTGTTGCGAGTTCAATTGTTGTTATTCAGCGTGAGCATTAAGATGTGAACGAGCACGTTTGTGTTTGTGTGAGTGTGAAAGAGATATGCGAGTACAAAGATGGATGCGAAAGGTGGTGCAACAGAATTCAGATTACGTTTGCGTATATGTTTTTTGTTATTAAATAAATGGTTATATGATACAACCGGATGTCTGAAACTTATTCAGCCTGGCATTTGGCTTCCACAGGTATAAATTTCAATAATTGAACTGTTTATTTTAGGAAGTCACTAAGTCTATTACATTTTGAAGTTCACTTGTAGTAACGTGTATATTATTCAATCAATAATTGATATTATTTCAGTAGGAATTGCAAAATGTCTCTTAGATATACTTCAACAGAGTGACGCATTGATATCGCGTTGCGTATCTTTTTGTAGTCTTTTTTTTAAACGCAAACATGAATATCTCAATTTTAATAGAAATGGACTTAGGTCACTTTTGAAATAGACGACTCAATTTTTAGAAATACGATCTCGAGGCCTTATTTAAAATATAAAAACTTGTTTATAATTTTCAACATTATAAGAACAATTCTTCAATCTAAATTTTCAGAAAGATAGAAAAACTTAAAAAAAGTACGTCTCGATACAATAAATATCTTACGAAATAAAAAATTCCTAAGTACAATCCAGATTCGAAAAAATAGGCAGAAATTGTAAATTTCGAGACTCTGTTTTTGTTAAACAAATTAGAAATCAGTAAAATAATGACTGAAATCCCCTTTAAAACTGTTTCAAATTGCATAACTTTGTCGAATGTCAAATCTAAAGCGCTTTAAAGTGACTAATGTAAAGCGACTCTGTAAAAATGACAAGATTAAATTTACTTAAACTATCCACAATTTTTGTTACAACGAATACTTCGATCAAGTAATTCATTCCATCATTTTCTATGGAAAAATCATTATAATTTCAGCAATTTTAAGGTACAAAATGCGAAAGCAGTCATTTCCACTAGCTCGGTAACATCAGTGCTAAAATGAAATTGTAAAACTACTGTTAATGCATAAATTAAAATTTCTTCGAAATTGTCTTTTGCAGCTTTTCTCTTCACAACCTCAAACAGTAAGGATCAAAATTGAGTCAGCAGTTTAAAGTGGTACAACTTTTTTAAAACTGGTCTAAATCATTTGAATTTATCTGTAAATGTTAGAAGAACCGGTTCACTGTACAATAAATAAAATGCTTTTCCGTTAATAGTAACTGAAATACTTTTAGTAATAGTTAATAATAACTGAAATACTTTACAGTTATTGTTACCGTCGTTCTTTCACTTTTTTATCTGAGCCTCCAATTAAAATTTAAAGAATACATATGGTTCTATTTATTAACTTATAGGCATACTAAAATTTTTATCGAAATGGGTTAATCATGACACGAGCTGTAAACAATTAAACTAGAACAATTCCATCCATTTTTGAAACATAAATGACAACGTGGGGCTCTGAATGACTCAAAATAAAATCTTAATGATCAAAGTATCATTTATTATTTTCAAAGTATACAAATATGAAGTATGGCATCAGTTAGAAGGACAAGGAAAATCTCAATGCTTTTGTATTTAATTACGTGAATTTCAACCAAACACGAGTAATTTTTACACGTTCCAGTAACTATAGCTAAACTATGCGTCAATCGATGTCAATGAAATTCCCATCATGCATGTAAATTACGTAATTATAAGCCCAGCATTAACGGTGAGAAGACGACGGTTCCTTTACATTCTTTCTATTTCAAATAATAATAAGATTAAAGAACAAAAAAATAGTATTTCATTCATCGCACAGTGAACTAGTCCCTCTGAAATATAGAGAAAAATTCAAGTCGTTTCGATGAGTTCGAAAAAAGTTGTACCATTTTAAAGTTACACCGTTCGACTCAATTTTGCTTTGCACTGTAATAATCTCAACAAGGTAGAGTCCCGAGGAAAGTCGCGTCGGAAGGAAATCGGTAAAAATGGCTCGGTGAAAACGAACGAGGACCGCAAAGGAATCAGCGAGCATTGACGAAGCTTCAAGTATTTTCGGCGCAACAAGGCGCAGAGCGAAGCGAACTTTCACCCTGGCGAATTCAAATGATCTGCACCTTTCGCGGCGGCGGTTAAAGCCTCGGTAAATCCGCGAACCCGAGCGCGCCGAGCTTCTCGTTTTTTCTTCGAGTCTGCTTTAAAGCTGGCAGACTGCCGACGATACGCGTTCGCCGGCACGATCGATCCTCTTTTTTCCAATTAAGAGATTATCGACGCGGAGGCTAAGTTGCGCGCCCGGGAGCGGGTTGTTTCAACGGTGTATACATCGTGCTGCCACGGTGTGCCTCTGGTGCACCCAAGGAGAAGTCGAAGAGTATAAAGAGAAAAAGAGGGAGAGGGAGAGAGAGAGAGAGAGTGAGAGAGAGAGAGAGAGAGAGAAGGAGAGAGCAGGAGGTACGGGTAATGGTTAGCTACCGCGGCATCACCCAGTTTTTCGCCGCGCTCCTTTCTGATTTCTGTAATCCCGGCTAATCACCGCTCTCAACAATTGCACGAACTTTTATGTAAATAGCGTAATGCCGGAGTAGAGAACCCGCTCGGAGCGGGCCCCGAGCCGCAGCCAGCGAAAAATTCCGCGTGTCCGACGTCGCCGTTTCGCCGCGAGGCCTCTCCTTTCCCGTGGCCAAGCCGCGCCGAACAGAAAAGTATCCGCGAGACACGCCGAACACAAATGTTGCCAGCCACACAACGCGATACGATCGTTGCACGGTACACTTTGATCGTGCAACTTGCTTCATACCGCTCTTTCTGGCGTCTTCTGGTCGGATCGAAATCGCCACCTTCTGAACGCTGCCTCTTTGCAAATATATACCTTCGCTACCAAGCGGTTTTGCAGGCAGACTTCGGCAGAAGTGTAATCGGAAATGTAGCTAACTATTATGACCGTCTGTTGAAATGCGGCGCTAATGGCGACAAAAATTCAATCATTTTGATCAGTACTTCAAATTCTTGTAGAACGTAAGAAATAAGTAGATGAATATCTATGCGTTTTTAGGCGATTTCGGTCGACGAAGGGTAGGTTTTCTATGGAGAAATGAAAAAAAATTAACACATATTCGTCCGGTAATTTGTTGCACCGCCATTCACAAAATGCTGGGTTTCATATAAATTTTTTATTTCTACCGAATACTACGCTTTTACTTTGTTATTTTACTTTTATTTACTTTAGTTGCTTTTATTTTGTAGTTTTACTTTGTTTTTGCTTACGTTTGCAGCGTTATGCGACGCAACTGAAGCTGAAGTCAATTCTTTATTAGAATTATCTTGTTTGGTAAGAATTAAAATTTAATTTATTTAAAATCAAAACAACAAGAATCAATTATTTCCTGTGATATACACACGACGAATTTTCATCATTTCGCTATTGGAAATTGTTTGCAAAATATCGAATTTTCTTCATGCAGACGAATATGTGTTAAGAGTGTTGAAACGAGATTACAAGGTAACTGCGAAAGCACTGAAAATTATATTAAAACAACGAATGATATTGAAGTTAAAAATAATATTAAACCCAAAAGTAATACTGAATAAATCAAAAAATCATGTCGAAGTTAAATATTATATGAGATTGAAATAGAAAATAATATAAAAATCGCAACTAATATCGAGCCTCGAAGTAATATTGAAGTTACAAATCATATATTGAAGCTACTAGTAATATTGAAGCTAAGAATAATATTAACGCTACAAATGATATTAAAGTTAAAAATAATATCGAGCCTAGAGACAATATTAAAGCTAATAATGACATTAAAGTTAAACACAACAGTGAAGCTAAAAATGATATTAACGTTAAAAACAACATTGAAGCTAAAAATGATATTAATGTTCAAAATAATATTGAGACTAAAAATGATATCGTAGCTAAAAACACGATCACAGCAAGAAGCGCTGTCGAAGCTAAAAATAATGTCAAAGCTAAATACGCTGTCGAAGCTAAAAATGATGTCGAAACTGAAACTGGCGACGCGACGACTACCCGTGTAACCCAGCCCGCGCGTTTTCGAGAAGGCGGATCCCGAGAATTCGGTTATCAGCCGTCGCAATTGGAGAAGAAATCGCAACGTGTTCGCGGCCGCGTCGCCGAGACGCATTTGTCACCGGCAGATTATCATTTGCGGCGGCTGCCAGTGTCCTTGATCGATAAAACTCGAATAATTCGCTCGGGGGGGCAGAGGATGCGGCGGCGATCTACGTGTACACCGTGCACAAAGAATCGCGTTGCTCCGCGGAGAAACGTTCCTTCGGCTTTCTAGAACGCTGCTGGAAGGTAAGAGAAGGTGGGTGGCTGCAGGAGAAGGTCGATTCGTTGTTATTACGTGACACCGTTACGCAACGGCCCGCCACCGCCATTTCTGGAGCTAACATAAGCTAGCCGGCTGGAACGGCCATCGAAATCGGCCGATTTCGATCGACCAGTCTCCCGTTTCGAGTCGAGTTTGCCACTGATCCAAAAGCTGTACCGAGATCCATGATTTGGGGTTCATTTATCGCTTGTTTTCATTGTTCTAGTAGCTTTATCACGTCTTCAGTTAACTATCGGGTATCATCCTATAAGGTATCTCACAAGTTACTCGCAATCAGAAAATGAGAGGTTCCTGAGGTGATTTGAATTGTTTAAGGTTTATTCACGAAAAACAGTGACCAATGAAAGGTGAGATCAGTTGGCGCGAGGCTAACGAACCAATCAGGTAAACTGAGGTTCGCCCGCTTGTTGGCTCAACCCCCCCCCCCCTTGCGCCAGCAGAGTTCGCCTCTCATTGGTCACTGCTTTTTGTTAATAACTCGTCAACGAAGCTTCGTATTGCATTTGCGCTAAGGAAAAAGTTACTTTAAATAATCTGAGGAGTCACCCAATTCGCGAATTTGACTGACTTTTGGAAGACCGCATATGCAGAGAAAAATCTGAGAAAATTATATTTGGAATCAGAGTTCATAAGCACTTTGAAGTGAACAAGAGACAATGATAAAGATTTTGAAAAATCGTTTATTGAATAAAGGGCTCGGGCCACTTTGACGTTTTTAAGTAGCAGTATGTATGTTTTTATTCCTTTTATGCTGTGTTGATTAGTACTTATTTGTCCTTAATAGGACCAGACAATCTTTATTTCTTATGCATTGTCTTTACTTAGTTTTACTTCTAGACTTTGGCGACAGAAAAATTTAATTTAATCTCAAACCAGAAGAAATTAATAATATTCGTGTTTAGTAGATCTTATATGAGATCTTTATCACGACTCTGACTTTATTATAATGCAAGGAGTTAATTTAATCTTGTAACATTGTAGCAGACCTAAAAACGAATTCAACCACCTGCCACACAATGACCTTCACACAATTACTTTTACTGTTACGAGTCCGTTAAAAAAGAACCTTCTTGCTTCGAGCTTTTACACTCTGCAATGCACAAATAAGTGAAACATACCAACTCACCGACATAATGACATATTGCGAACTCATCTATTGATACTCTGTAATAATTACTTGAAAACATTGGCTCCTTTAAATTTGTATCACCTACTCTTGGTAATGCTATGTCTTATTATTAGAATTTACGATTTGAACGACTAGATGAAATACAAAAATGTATCCACATTAGAAAAATTTAAGGACATTGTTATCTTATTACCAGTTTACTAAAATTAATAAAAAAGGACAAACAGATTTTTACTTAGTTTCTTTCCGATAATTCAGGTGGTAAGTTTGTAGCTTGCGTAGAAATCCAAAGCCCACTTATTACATAACCATCTGATTGATCTGATCAGACTTCTAAATTTGTGGATAACGAAGCGTTGGGAGGTTACGTAAACCGATTAGAAAAGAAAAAAAAAACAAAACGTTGAAAACACGAATGTCTCAAAATTGACGGTTCCTGGAGCAGGTTCACGAAGGAGGACATGCGGGAGACGGTAAAGTGCATTCACCGGATGGAAGCGTAGGGAACGGGGATAGAAACGCGTGCATGCAGGTAAGTTGGTAGGAGGGAGGGAGGGAGGGAGGGAGGGAGGTAGAAAAGAGAAGAGGGTGGGAGGAAGGATAAAGGAGGAGGCGGAGGAAATCGGCGTCGGGGGAAGGGGTGTTGCAAAACGAAGGAGCTAGACACGTCCGAAGCCGGCGAGAACTCGAGAGGGGAAGCTGAGGAACGAGGAGAGGAGACTATTGGGAATAGAGGAGGCCTGGAGGAGGCCGAGGGGCAGGAAATAATAGAAGGAGGGCGCGACGCGGCGCGGCAAGGCGGTCGGTCACTTGTTGCGATCCTGTTAGTTCACCTCTTCGCGGCCGTCTCGTCGTCTCGTCTCGTCTCGTCTCGTCTCGTCTCGTCTCGTCTCGTCTCGACTCGTCTCGACTCATCTCGACTCGTCTCGAAGGAAGGCGCCGAGACGAGGACGAAACGAGGCGCCGCGACGAAGAGCGTACGAGACGGAGGGAGCCTATTTCGCAGGGTGCGCCGACACTCCAGAGACCAGGCTACTACCAAGCCATCCCCGAACGACGATGGTCGGCCACGCTCCTTCCCGCTTCCTATAAGACTGCAGACTTCCAGGGGGGTGGTCCTTATTCTTCGACTTTCGATCTTTTCTCGTTCTACCCCCGAAATTATGACACTCGGGGAGGAAACGACGTGTGCGACATTTCGAAACTATCGGATAACGGGAAGCTGCGTTAAGAGAGGGTGTTCAGGCAAAAATCAATTTATTGTTTCTAGAGAATGATTAATTTATCTTTAACGCTAGAACTACAAGCTCTAAATCAAACTAATGTATATTGTTTTGTAACAATGACAAGATTGGATTTGTTTGAACTTTTTGTTTGAACGCTTTGTGAATTTGTATGAACTTTTTGTTTGGACGATTTCTGAATTTGTTTGAACGATTTTTATTTTAATTTAATCCTCGATTGAAGAAGTTTGTATAAACATTTCTTACATAAACATTTGTATAGCATCAGCGATTGTAAGAGAAACAATCAGAGATTTAGTCTTTTAACTAGTTTGGTAGTTCTACTGTTAATTGATAAAGTCCAGCGAATACAATTTTATTTGTCAATATCGAATAACAGTTTATCTAAAAGAAAAGAATAAATAGGAATCTGTTCACTTATTTGTCAACAATTTATCAATAATACTGGTTGGAAAAATAATGTGGATATAATTCGGATCAGCGTAAAAAATACAGTCAAAATTACTTGCTTTAATTGCCAGCAATTAAATTTCACCTGAATGCCCAACCTTAACCCTCTGTGGTTGTGTTAAGTTTATATACAAGTGTCATGCTGGTCAGAGTTAGTTTTCGTTGAACAAGGAGTAATACATAATATGCAAGATGATGGTAGCAGAAACAAAATGTATTAATTCTTTTATAAAGTTTAGATATATATATGTAACGCAATAATACGTTTCAATTTTATGTAAAAATAAATAAGAAGTAAATAAATAGCTTTGGTTACTGAGAGTAACCGTACGACCGCAAAGGGTTAAAAAGTAGCACTCGAGATGGACAGCCTTTACAAAAAGATAAATAATTCACATATAATTAAAGTCTAATTTAATCGAACATTTTCACCCTCTCCTAAACGAAATCCTGGCTACGCCCTTGACTATCAGTGTAAAATAGTCCAAACCGTGGAAACCCGGTGCAGTCGGTATACAATATTCCAGCCACGTTCGAAACTGTATTTTGAGCGAAGTGTTCAGCGAAGTGTCCAGCGAAGCTCCGAGCAAAGTTCTGAGCGAAGATCGAAAGTCCGATGATCCGGTTCCGGCAAACAGCGATTTGTTCGCGTCGAAGCTGCAGCGACGCGCGTCAAATAAAATGGAGGACAACGGAGACGGTGCACTTACCCCCGGCGCGTCGCACAGTGATTCGATCTTACGGGTGCTCGGAACAAAAATCTTACCTTCAAAACTAATTAATTTTTTATCTATGCACTTGAATAACTTTTTGAACAGAATTCAAAAAATGAATCGATTTGCACATAAATAATATACAGTGATGTTAAAAAAAATGCAATGACGTTTTCTTGTTGAATAAACCAATCTTTTATCAACGTTTTGTACTGTAATTTGTTAGAAACTGTGTAGTGCAAGACTTGGTATAATAATATAGAACGTTCAAGGAATAGTTTTCGGCTGAGATCCCAAGACTTATGTTGCCTTTTGCGGAAAAGTTAATTTAAGAAGTTAGTTTACGTATACATTAGATCATGAGCGGATGATTAACTCCAAATCAAGAAAATTAAATACCCAAGAAATAATTAAACTATTTAACAATCAAAATAACAAGTATTCAGTACTTTAAATTGAATAATCCGACATAACAGACAAATGCTTGAGAAAGCAAAGTCAACGAGATATCGCTCTCCAAATTAACGTGTTTCCTGGCTGTCGATTTTTTTCTTAAAAATTTACGTATGTATAGAGACTCTAAATTACAGTTATTTTATTAAAAATATAAAAACAATATTAATTTTTGACTTTTTTTACACTGCCTGAATTATTGTGCGTTGCGTTAAGGGCGGTGCATGTACGCGGGGAGTTTTTAACCCTTTGCTGACTACGTCTTTTTCGACAGGTATCAGGTAGCAGGATGATGCGATTTTCGCAGATGTCGAGTATCTTTTATACCAATTATCTTAAGTTGTATATAATGCAAATACAATTTATATAATTCATATATAATATAAATACAATTGATACAATTTATATACACTTACATAGAATTTATAATTTATATATAAATTATGTTAGCATGAACACCGACTGTCGCCTCTCACTCGCCTCTCGTCCGCAAAGGGTTAAAATATCGCGTTCATTTACATGAATCCATGGTGCGCCGTGGTTCAGGAAGCTACGGTGTCCCGGCCGACACGTATTGTATAACAAGCGCGGCGCGCGAGAGGTATATACATGCTGTATACGTATACTCACTATAATCGGTTACCAAGATAGGCGGCAGCGATGGCTGTACCGTTATGCTCAGACTTACCTGAAACAAAAAGGAATGCGTGCATTAGAGACGTGCGAGCCGACGTGGCAACTATACTGAAAAATCTCGTTTCGTTCCGCGGTTGAAGAAAGAACGGATCACCTTACGGACGCAAAATAGCATAGTCTCGGCCTGCTTAACGGGACGCCGGTGAATTCATGGAAGCCTGATCGACTGGTCTACTCGAAACCGTCTTTTAGTCGCCGACCATCCCCGTTCGGATCCTCCACGGTTTCTCGAAATCTTGTCTCATCGTGACCAAGAATTTATCAAAACTTTACACCAATCAGAGGCAACGAATCAAATTTTATCCGGCACCAGCCAATAAATATGCAATCGAGTAAAAATTTATTTGGAGGAGAATTTATTCGAATAAAATTTTAGTCGATATCAATATTTATTTAGAATTTTATTAGACGAATTAGTAGAATTATTTAGTCGAATTCAATATTTATTTGGAATAAATTTGAAAATGGATTTTATTAGAATAGATTTAATTTATTCTAATTTATTCTGTTCAGTATAATTGTAGAAAGAAATGTGGAAGACATAAATCTATAAATTCTAAAATTGAACTCCGATAAGCTACATAATGAAGAACTTTATGGTTTATTATGTCAATTATAAAAGACAGTTTATATTTTATCATACTTATTAAAACTTTCCGTGCGGAGAATAATTGATTCTAACAAACATGATTGCATATAAAACGTTCTTTTAAAATCGATGCAATAAACTGTAAAATTATTAAAAGGTTTATTAAATTATTTATATTGAAATTGGTAAACTATAATACTATTCACTTCATAATTTATCAGAGGGTAATTTTAAAGTTCATCGGTTTATTTCATCTATGCCTCTTTATTGTATAATACTATTATATATAAAAAATACGTATTATATTATATAATGTATATTATGTATAAAAATATATATTATATTTATAATAAATAATTAAAATAATACATTCTATTAAATAGAATAATTTGCGACGAATAAAGAAAAACTGTTACTCGAATAAAGTACGTAATCGTTCGAAGGATTATCTTAGCGTTGAAGAATCTAAGGTCAGTCTTTGAACCTCAATAAATAAAAATAAATGAAAAAAAGAATAGCCTGGTAAGTAATGCTCTTATCGGCATAATCGACGGCATCGGACGATCTCAAGTATCGAAATCCGAAGATCTCGGCGAAACAATTGAACAATTTCAATAGCAGTAGATCTGTCCGTACTTCATTGTTTTTAATTGAAGTTTTGTTTCGCCGGCCGCCGGTCGAAATGTATTTCGTTACCGATAACAGCAATTAAACGGCCGCGCCTGGAATCCCGTTTTAATTTCCAACGCGGGTGCGTCCGCATGGGTCCAGCGGAAAGTTGTCAGCTCGGATATGTAATTAAGTAATCTCATTACGAGCGGCGCGGCAAACGACGCGAAGAGGCTGATACGCCTGTCGACCATTCCAATGAATTCCAGCGCGGCCGATAAAAATCGATCCAGATCCCGCTCTGTCCTGCGCTTAGTTGCTACGATAACAAACCGAAGAGACGGACCAAGGAAGATTTAACCCCTCTCGTACCATTTTCTTACATCTACTCGAATGTTTAAATATTCTTCACTAGAGAATAAAATTTAATTATTAGAAATCTCCATTGCGAGTCTGATTCGTTAAAGTATAGCAAGAGGTTAAACATCTGTCGAAATCACTGAGCACTAATTATGAATTTGTATTCCATCTGATATTAAGCAGTACATCCGAAAATCGTTAGAAAAATTAGGAATAAATTGTAGGGAACATGGTAACACTAGAAAATTTTATGTAGAATGAAAACAAGAAGTAACACTATTTTAAATCATTCAAATAAAAATGATATCCATTCACTTGAAAAGTAGCAATTCCAAATAATGTATTATTTCGTTATATTTTATTTAAAACATGAAAAAAGCAATAATTCACCAAGTAATATATAACAAAAATATTCAATATTAAGATATTTGATTAAAAAATAAATTGTTTTTATTTTATCTAACCGTTGTAAAATGTGATAATTTGCATAAAGATCGGCGATCTAGTTATCAACGAGATTAATCTAATGATTCGTGTCATTCCGTGATATTTGTTTCATTATTTCTGCGACCTCCGGAGATAGTCAAGCAGTTTATGTTCATTCGATCAATGAACGCACGCGTTCGCGTACGATAAAAATCAATTGGACGCTGAATAAGACGGTGTTTTGCAATTTATATGAGGAGATGAGTCAGTCACCGCGACCTCCGGCTACTTGTTCGAATGCTAAAAAGAATATGTTCCAATGGAACGGAAGGAATCTTCGGGAAAGAAAACCGTCGCCGACACTGTTCTTCATTCAACGAATCAACATAGCCGTCCCCGCGCGATAAAAATCGACTGCGCTCTCCGCGAACGGGTCCCTCTTGCAATTCCTACCGGAAAACTTGTTAATCACATTGTCCTCTAGCTATCTGTGCTGCTAATAAGCATGCGTCCCAAGGAAGCAAGGAAACGACCATTAGTAGCACAGTTCAAAGATGATACCTCCAGGACACGATCGCGTATTCAGCAAATTATTTCGACCTACGGCGACCTCGGCTACTAAAAAGCTTGCACCCACGGGGGTGAAGCAGGACAAGACTGCGGAAGAGCTCAAAGACATCCCCGGGACACGATGCAGCATCGATTGCGGACAAATTCAGGTGCGCGCCATTCAAATCGACTGAAACTTTAAGAAACATTCGGCTGCGACTGCTATGGAAAAAGAAGTCGATCGTTCCAAATGTCTACAAAATTTTAGAACTAGAAGGATCACGTTCCAAGAGGATTGAAGGAAAGTTGAAGAAGAAGCATAAATTATAATTCAGAAATCAAATCAATTTTAGTGTAATTTAATTCTACTAATTCTATCAATTCCATCAATCCATCAATTCTATCAATTCTAATTCTATCAATTCTAATTCTATTAATTCTGTTACGTACGGAGATTACTCCGGATCTTTTCTTTTTTTTTCTCCTTTCTTCAGGGTTTACGCTAGATAACGTCGGCAAGGAGCACGGTCCCACGTTCCAAATACAAAATATTTAGTCTACCGTATGGGCGCCAGTTCAGGGAAGGACCACGTGTCCCTGAGTCACTGTATCATCCGCGGTGTAGGCCCCCACGATTCAAATACAAAAAATGTTTAGTTTCTGATAGACGCCAGCTTAAGGGCTGGGACGACGTGCTCCTGAGTCATGGTATCATCCGCGGTATGATCTGGTCACGTAGGCCCAGTCCCCACTACCAAATTTCCTAGTTCAGCCGCATATAAAAGGGCCAAGATTTTTCTCCTCGTGGGGCAGTTTCAAGTGAAATCGCGACGCGAGACGTAGCAAGATCGAGCCGAGTTCTCCTTCGAGCAATAGTTAACCCCCGCCGACTTGGTGCGTAAACCAGGGAGCGTGTCTTAGGACAACCGCGAATCGTTCACTACACTTGCACACTTGTAATAGACTGAAGTTGTTAGATTATATTAGTTTTACTTGCAATTCAGTGCACAAGTTATTTCATTCCATTTCCTAGTTCGAGTCAGTTGTTGGTAGCGATCCCACAAAGATACACCTTTGCCGCTCGAGGTGTATCAATTAATATTTCTTTTGAAGTTACGAGGCCAATTAGAATCAATCCAAAACTGATTTACCTCGAGCCACGTGTGCAAACTGGTCCTCGGCTCGTAACCCTATCAATTCTATTAATTTTTATTAATTATTATTAATCTTCATTAATTTTATTAATAATTAACTAACTAATTTTGAATTAAATTTTTGAATTTTTGGTACTGTGACACTATTCGATTATTTTTCCTTACTTGTAGGGTTAAGAACGATTCTAAAGCGGTTGAAAGAAGACAAATTGTTTTCGACTTTAGTTATTACAAAAATGACTGATAAAACAAGTAAAAGTAGGTGAAACTCATTGACATAGCTCCCCCCTATATTTTGTGTACTTGTGGACTTTCATTTTCTTTAAAATCCATATGTCCAAAACCAAATGTCGCATCGGTCACATATGGTTGACACTAATTCTTGTCCAATCTCAAAAATTCATTTTCATTGTAATATATTCGAGCGAATTGAATTTGACTAGGCTGCTTCGAATGCAGGAAAGTTCCAATGTCATCCCCTACGATCAATTTTAACTTTCTAGCTTCGTTTGAATGAATTAGATTGCTTTGACTCTGCGAGAGTTTTAGTGGTCGATTATCGGTGGTGGACGTGTTAAAGGAAGAAGATCGGCAGGAGAATATAGAAATAACCGACGATGTACAGAGATTTAATATTATGGACGCTCTGAACATAATTTATAACTTCTAAACTAATTAATTTTCGACTCAAGTACCTTGTTAACTTTTTAAAAAGAATCGATTTGTATATAAATGATATACAGTTATGTTTTTAAGAAATGGCAACGATTTTGTTTTTTATTGAATCATTTATCAACATTTAGTATTGTAAATTGCTAGAAACTGTGTACTGTATGTGTAGCAAATATGTGAACTGTGTACGTAGACACGATGCATAATGATACATATATCAATATAATAAATGAACCGGTAACATACCCGTAAACTTTGAATAAATGGATGTTAAAAACACGAGGATACAACAAACAAATGCTTGGAGGAGCAGAGGCAAGAAGATCGCTAGATCCATACCAACGTGTTTCCCAAGTGTTGAGGTTTTTGTCTCTCTTTTTCTATTGTTTACGCATGAATAAAGACTCTAGAATAGAATTACGTTACAAAAAGGATACCGATATTTCGATTTTTTCCATTACTAGAATCACGGCGCGGCGTCTCGATACAGGCGCTCGCTGCGGCGCCGACAATGAGCGGCGGGACTGGTCTCGGCGAGCCAACGTTATTACAAAGTTATTAACGGCGCGTAAACGTATGCGCGGGCTGCGCGTGAAAGGAAGATTCGGTCGGCGTAGTCGCAGCAGTCGATCGGCCATCGCACGGAACGCCTAGCCGGCCTAGCCAGCCAGCTAGGCAAGCTAGGCAAGCTGCCGAGCAATCGAGCAAACGCGTTTCCCGTTCGCAAAGCGGACCGGTCGCGAAACTATAGGCGCACCGGATGCGTTTGATCGCGGCACAGGTGCCGGCACCGGCTTGGTCAATTGATACGCGGCGCGACTATCGCTATGAACTATTGACACGACAGTGAACGGAGTGCTTTTGGCTCGTCGGATGCGCCGCGCTACATCGTCCACGAGGACAATAGATTCGCAGGTCGGCCCGGCCGCGCTGCGACGTCGTAGTCTAGGGGATCTAATGCAGCCCGTATAATTATTGCGTAATTAGCAAATTTGAGCACCACGGCTGGATCGATAATCGTAAATTATTGGGATTGGTCAGCCGAAGCTGATGCATTGCTTACGGCGATGCCGATGTGATGCGCGCACACTGCCCGATCCGCGATACTCGGCATGCAGCCTGCGTCCCAGTGTTCCGTGTAATGGACAAAAGTGGAAAAACTATTGTTTCAAATTTCGAACTTGTAATAATAATCAGCTTAACGCTGAACGTATCGAGCTGTAAGCAGCATTTACGACGAATCCTTTGCAACGGTGAATAGACTATTCATTTAGACCTTCTGCTGTTTTTATTGTGTTACATCCTTATATTAACAAACTTATTTAATCACTTTCGATGAAAGAGTTTTTATAATTACACTGATATCGAAACGGGAAATGTGGAAACGGTCATTTTAACTGACTCGATAGGTATGGTGTTAAAATATTTATAGTGATATCTAAGATCTTAATACTATTCACATTCGATTTAACCCGTTTACTGACAAAAGTGATGCCAGACATGTCTGGAGTTTGAACTGTTTATCCAGTTGACTCGATTATTGTAAATTGTGCTTAGTATTATAAAACTTTCAGAAATGCTGAATAACTTTTGTGCGATATTAACAATTTTTTCCAATTTGCTCTGTTAAATGTTCATCGACTTTGACTTGAGTTTTAAAAAATGTAATAAATAGTATGTCCGTAATTCTTCTTATTAGGTACTTACACGAAAAATTCGCAGTTTAAATAATTTTAGTTCGAATAATCTCTGCACACCACCGATTTGTATAGTTCGAGTAATAGAAATGCTTGTAAACAGTGGTCGGATTGTCAGTATCTTGTATTCGATGCAAGGTGCTAGTTCGCGATCGCGGGATCGGTTAAACGTATTGCCCAAACTATTCATTTTCCAAAAGAAATTAGCTAATTTTCATATCGGTAAACACGTCGTACGATAAACCTTGAATAAAAAACAAAAAAAGTGCAGTGTAACACCTTAAAGATAAATGCTAAGTTGCCGAGCGTTTAAAGTTAAGTGTGCTAGCTAATCGATTTATCAAGCTTGCAAACAAAATTGAATTGTTGTTTTCAAAATTATCTAATAAGAGAGAAAGTGTGGTAGAAAATAAATTTTCACTTAATTCTCTTAACATAGAGAATCAATTTTTATTTGATTCTATTGACGATAGAGAATAAATGTTTATTCAATTCTATTGATAATGAAGAATAAATGTTCATTTAATTCTATTAATAATAAAGAATAAATTTCCATTTAATTCCATTAACGATAAAGAATAAATGTTCATTTAATTCTATTAACGATAGAGAATAAAGTTCTATTTAATTTTATTAAGACAGGGAATACATTTTTCGACGCAATGCTTATTAATATATTCCATCACGCGAAGTAAATATTTTGCAATATGGAAGCGAATATTAATACATTGCCGTGGCACAAAATTTCTCAGATATTAGAAGTTCACTTGGAAGTTCAAATACAGAATTCCGGTTACAAGTTGTTCAAATAATCGAGAGTCGACTTGAAGCACAAGAAACACAGAAGACAATACAAATTACAGTGTAATAGTAAACACGAGTACACAGAGATGCCGCGATTGCACTCACCATCTATCTACACCAACCGTAATCAATCGTTCGATAAAAATCTTCCTCGTTCGATAAAAATCGAAAAATCGTCTGCAAAGTCGACCATACTTGAATTTCCTCGAATCGCATGGATTCGAATGGAGCGCGGGCATATTTTCCTTCTTCTCGATCAATCAATCGAAGCCACTCTAAAAACAGCGTATTTAAATAAATGTAAGTGCAATCGTTCGACAATGGCGGTCTTCTTTTTGGTTTTCCGGATAGGCTGGCTTCGACGATGCTATTTATTTGACGCATTATTGAACGGCTCTGTGCACTAAAACGAAGAGGAAAAAATCGACAGAGAGAGCGAGAGAGTGAGAGAGAGAGAGAGAGGGAGAGAGAGAGAGAGAGTGAGAGAAAGGGAGAGAGAGAGAGTGAGAGAAAGGGAGAGAGAGAAGAATGAAATATATCGCGGATAGAGATGGACCCTGTCTATTTAGTCCTCGCGTTGAGATGCCATGTCCAGAGGACGGGCATTCTCATGGTGGATTTCCAATATTGGTGTCGGACCGATGCAATGCTGCGCCGCACCGACTATACACCACGGTTTGATTCACGGGATCCACCTCGTGGCTTAATATCAGCTGCTTGTTGGACGTTAGCATAAGCAAACATGGGGTTCGGACAGTAGCCGCGGCTAGGGCGGCCGCGGCTGTCGATAAGTTCGAGCGGAGAAGTATTCGATCGCGTTCGTCGAATTCTCCGTTACGGTATTGCATTTTCATCCTGCAAAATTCTCCTGATCAATGCAATCCGATCGAAATTAACGAGCGAATCCGTCGCCGAAAGAGATTAAGATCCGTCTGAATTTATTCCCAGTTCGGAAAAATTCGTGGATTTCCATAAAGTTACGATTTGAAGCTGCATATTACCGAATTCATACCCTTTTATTTGGCAACACATTTTATTTTAACGTATTTTAATATAACCTAGATGAATGTGTGGCAAATATTAGCTAATAGGCTGTCAATTGCGTTAACACTGATGCGAAAAAATGGCGTGTTCAAAGTCTTCTAATTTGCTCAGTATCAGAGTCAGGTATATTTCATTCGACCAACGGATTCAATTTTATTCGTAATATTTCTTTTATTCAAAACATTTCTCGAAGAGAATTTCGTATAAAGAATTTATTCGATATATTTCTGGAATGAAATTTGATTCGTAATATTACTCGAATGAAATTGTATTCGAAATATTATTCGAATAAAATTTGATTCGAAATGCGTTGTTCAAATAAATTTCCAGCAGATCGCACGCACCTAGAAGATGCATTTATAAAAATCACTGTATAAAAATTGAAAAACCTAGAAAACAATCAGTCCAGTATCCCGCAAATCCTCGGCTAAGAAAACTGTATCCTTGGCTCGTAATTAATTCGCGGCGAAATGAAATCCTTTTGGTTGCGACGCGGCGCATCGGTAAACATTAATCGGGCGACCGGCGGCTTGTAAACATCGCGGCGTCGGCGATACGGGATTTAAAAATAACGCGAGCTATCTTAATGGTCCTTAGCTCGGTAATTACGTGTTGGCCGGGACTTGCTATCAATCGGCGAACATTCGTGGGACCGCGGCGTGCAAACACTCGCGCAGGCCCGGTGTCCTTAGAAAACGATAGTGTTGCGCCGTTCAAACACTCGAGAGACGGCCGAAGTCCCCGAATGAGATACATACGTCTTTGACGAGGATTCGGCTGTCCACTCCGCGTTGCTTGCAAACACCGGTTAATGTTACACGTGTAAACTCGCGAGTGGAGAACTCGCGGCACGCTCGAGAGACCATTCGCCGAGGCTGAAAAACGGAGAAACGTGCAGAATTCCACTATCGAACGTTTCGAGGGTATTCCCGGGTATTATTATGATACTATAAATAATTATTATATTATTTTAATACTAGAATCATAATATTCCGTCTCGAGCAAAATCTCAAAATTTTTTGGCGAACCTTGATAGATATATCATTGTTTTGAAAATTGGGTATTATTTTTTATTTATCTAAATTAATTGCGCTCGGTTTACATTGTAAATAGTCCCTAATCTGTTTACTTACTCTGTAAAATTTTCAGCATGCATATAAATTTGAGATTTCCGTGATTTATGTAACGCATCCTTAAATTTATCAATTCTTTCATCATGCCAACCAGCTGCAATTTTTTCAAACAATTGTTTAGCTGTTGCGTAGTAAACTAATCTCCCTAAAATCACAAAACCGTTTAGATCGCTTGGGTGAATTAAGTTATTTGGTTTGAAAATGCGTTCGAATATTTTCTACCCCTACTGTACACAGAAGTGTAGACGTTATGTAACCTTGGACGACTAAAAGTGACTATAAAGAAGTACTGAAGAAAATGGCACGCCAAGGGGTTGAAGTGCTTAGCTCATGACGAAGAACCAAATAAAATGAAGTGAAATTTCGTGGCACATTAATAATAGAGACGACTTTGTAAAACTGTTCTAGTGAAATTGTCAGAGATAATTCCCGTACAATGTGTTAAATGTTATGAGAATTTCGGGGCAAGGAATGGAGTTGTTGATTAACTTATAATTAGACTGTATTAAATCTATTCAAACTTGTATTTTACTTTAGTTTCTTGCAATCGGGGTAGACAGTTTGCATAAAAATACTCGATCTATTTCTAATAGAAACGCTAAGTTATGTTAAAGTTATGTAATATTATAATGCAAGGGACTAAAACACCATTAAGAAAGCTATTACATTATTTGCAAGCTATAGGATCTATTGAAACTTGTATTTTACTTCAATTTCTCGTAGTCGAGGTAGACAATATGTATTTTTCATAAAAATACTCGATTTATATTTAGGATAGATACGGTAGGTTGCTCGAGGGTGAAAAATCTGCAGTCCGCAAAATCGTCGTTTACTTCCACTTTCACTCGATCTTGAGAAGAGCGGGCTGAAGATACGCAGCAAGGAGGGAATTTCGATTGGTCGCAGATAGCAGGCAGGGGGCCGTCGGTGGCGAAGTTGCGGGTGTATTGTGTTGGGTGAAATTAAACCGGATTTCACGGGGGATTAAATGGCATTTCACGACCCGCGGGGATACGCCGCTCCACTCTGCTCTGCTCTGCTTCGCTCCGCTCGCGCCGACTGAGGCCACCCCCTGTTTTGAATTTGGGCGTGAATGTGACAGTTGGTTTATACGATTTTCGGATTGATGGGCTCGCCGCGCGGAATGCCAGGAAATGACGAAAATAATTATTATCCGCGGAGTACTCGGGGACTCCGGGTCCGTTGTTCGCGAGGGGTTTACGCGGTCGCGTCCCATCGCATGCGATTGCGCGCGTGTGCGCGTGCGGCACGCTCGCATCGTCGGGAAACATCGATACCCGTACCTTTCGATCGTGGATATTAACTGGACGCAACCTGGAATCATTGCCCGTGTGCCACCGCGTGCCCGTTCGTGGTCAGCGAATTGGCAAAACGCGAATTCACTTGTTTCCCCGATAAAAATTCGCTCATCCCCCATCCCACTCCCCCCCTCGACCGCGCTCCCGTCCCCGACTAGAGAACAACATCATCGCGCGATATCGAGCGTTGCACGCGTGTTCCCGATCCAAGTCTCGAATGGTACTCTGTTTTTCGATTGATACCTTCGATTGCGCACTAACTGCGACGGACAACACCGTTCATTCGGGACTTGGAGCGCACGGCGGGTTATTTGACCCGAAAGTGTGGTCACGACTATTTTAACTCTTAACAACTGAAAAACCTCCGGTACGGAGACACGAACATTTTATACGTTTGTTTTCTTTGTCAAATGTTGCAATTTATTACATCGTTGGCTTGTTGGTCATCCACTGACAAAAGATATTTCCTGATCATTTCTCCCCGTTTTATGAGCGAGTAGTACAAAAAAAGCTCTCGACAATTAAGGGTTAAAAGTATCTTCATTTTTGAGCTCTCACGATTTTGTTAATGTTCAGTGAAATTTTGTAAACCAAGGGGACCATTTTGAAGTTCGAGGCTTCTACTTTCCGACACCGTAAAGTACTTTTAATGAAACCAGCGCTACCAAACTAAAATCTGTTCACATTTGATTCAAACTAAATGAGTGCAGCTCAGACATTAAAAAAGAAAGGGTGAAAGATTTTGTTGTCAGAAATTACTCGGCGCCGCTGATGAACTGTTAAAACAAGAGCATGTTAGCTTGTAAAATTTGTCGATGCTACAGATTCGAATCAAAGTGTAAGGAGATCGGGGCAAAATCAATCACGAAAAGATCGTAAAAGAGTTTATAACATATTCTTTTGGTAAAAGAATACTAACAGAAATTTTAATTATAGTCGAATATTTTTGCATATACAAGATGAGATACTTAATACAGAGGCCAATTCAGTAACTTGCTCGATTCTAATAATAGGAGAAAACAAAAATCTATTAGATATGCAAGTATTGTACGTGCAGATAGGTTCAATTTGATTTTTACAAGCTGAAATAAATCATGTAAAATGGAAATACTGTAGTGCAGGGATTATTATTTAAAAATACTGCGAGACCTCGCGGTAATACAAAACGACACAAACGACGTAAGATAACAATAACAGCAATAGTTTATTAGCAACTGTGGCTTACTACGACTTATAACAACAAGTGATTAAAATAACAACAACGACAACAACTACGACACGCACCAGTTACAGGTTGACGGTTCTCCTACGAATGCCTCGACCTTTCTCGTAGGCTCTTCGACCCTCCCCAGCCTGTTTCCTCATTATTATAGGAATAAATTGATAAATTCATTTAAATTAGAAAACTATAGACTACGGAATTATTAACATTATGCCATCTGCACGTCTTATCTAGATTTTCTCGTGTCGCGCCGGTGGAATCGACTTACATAGTTTCATTTCTTGTGGACAAGATATCCTCACCTGAAGGGTTTTCATGAAAACACAAAGTTGCTACGTCTGTAATTTACTGTTAGTTAAACAGAACACGCAATATTAACTTTCATTCTACAGTTTTGAATACCACAAGAAGACAGCCACCGGCACTTAACCGATAGTTTTTACATGGCATCACGAGGAGCCACCGGACGTCATAGTGTTAACAGAAAATACCACGAACTCAGGACATGACTAGTCGACAGCTCTCAACCTTCTTCACTCCTCCACTTTCAGAACAATTCTGATCATCCTTCCAAAAGACATAAACCGTCACCCGATTTCCCTTGATAAAATGTTGCCATCGCAGCAGCGAGCAACGCTCGCACTCTTTGACGTCGCGTCTTTTGATCCTTATATACTATGTCCTCAAAGTTACGTTATACTTTATTTTAACGCTCGCCTTACATACGATACTACATTATCTTACCATTTTCTCTCTCTTGCGTACACACTCTCTCTCACCCTGTCTCATTCTTACACATTCCCTCCCTTTCTTTCTTGATGTTCCCCTCCCTAACTCACGCTCCATTCTTCGGCCACGCAGGACTTCGAGGAACCTAAGCAATGATCTCAGGTCACTCGAAGCTGCCCAAACCCTCTGTAAACATCTGTCTCATTCGTTCCGCATTTTATGACGCTCACTCTTGACCATTTTACCTTCCATACTCGGAAAAAGCCCACAGTTTATATAGTGGAAAATTCGAGAATCGATTTTGGCCGACGATGGCCAAGAAAATAGTTGTTTCGTTCCAGTGAGCGACGCGGGCGCGGACGCGACCTGTCCGCGATCACACAGAATTCTGCTCAACATCCATCACCGGCAAGATCCTCTCTCGAGCGTTCCTCCGTCGCGCGGAATTAAAATTAATCAATATTCGAATAAAAGCGAGCCGGACTTGCTCAGCGCGAACGTTCTTTGTGCGAACCTCTTCGCAACAATATACGCGTCGCAATAATGCGCGACAATTGAAATAGCTTTCTTTTATTTCGAATCAAAATAGCTTCGAGTACGCGAAGGGTTAACAAGTTATTAGAAATTTTCATCACGAGTCGAGTTCGTCGAAGTACGGTAAGGGGTTGAGAGAAGTCTGCCAATAGAATTTTGGAAAAGTTGCGAGCGGAGGGTCGAACGAGCCAAACCCAAGCACCATAAAGTGTTATCGCACCTCGGCACGGTGTAACGACTAATTCCCGGTTCATTAAGCCCGCCGAGCTGTGTTACGTTCAAGCGAATTGCTCGGTAGCCATTTAGCTGCACAGCTCGGCTCGGCTCGCCTCGCCTCGCCTCGCCAGCGACTTGCCGAATTGCCTTCCTAGCATTCCCCGAAAATCGAATACCTTCGGTATGAATTCGGATCGATTGAAATTGGCAGAAGAGTCGCAGAAACCAGACGAGTCGGCGATGAGCCGATCGATTCGTTTCGAAACATGCTTCTGTCCAATTACGGTTGTTCCCAGCTATAGAAGTCGATCATTTTCTACTCTGTCACTCGCGAATCGTCGCGTTTTCATAAAAGAAACATTTGTATAAAAGCAGAGATCGATGATTAAGATATGACGATTCATGCTCCGTTTTTTGTTTAACACATTCGCTGTCAACGTCGCGACTGTGCGACAACGATTTCATATCTCACATAAAAAATACACAATTCATTTCGTGGATATAGTTATTATAAAACTCGTTAACCCTAGACCGACCCCGTGGGCTTGCCAAAGACACACAGCGTTTTCAATTTGTCTGCGAATGTTTAAAATAAACTGAAACCTTGAGGTTTTTCTTGTCTTCCTAACTCATATCGTACTTCATATTCTATATTTTGAAAACGATAAATTATAATATTTTAACTATTAAAATTTTATTTTGCGTCGTCCGAAACTCCACGATGTCAGTTTTAATAAAAAATAAAAGGCAGTCGACCTAGGGTCAACTCAATTATAAGAAAAGGAGATGAAATAAAAATTTACTTCTAACAATTTCAATAAAGTGAATCTTGTATACTTTTATGTAATCTTGTACACTTGTATGTATAATAAACTATACGGATAGATTCCAATGGAGTAATCTATTCTAAAGTTCCAAAAATTAAAGTGCGGCTTCTGTTCGACGAAAGGCCGCGAAACATTTTAGCGGCGAAACGGCGACAGGAATAGGTGCAAAACTGGCAGATATATTCGTGCACGCGATCTCGCGCGGCTCGAACGTCAAAAGATTCTCGTCACCTTGACCCTCAGCTTTTAGGACACCGACGTGTTTAATATGCAAGGTTCCCGCAGTTGCTATTTGTGCCGGACCATCGAACGGTTTCGCTCACAACCGCGGTAGAAAAGCGAATGCGAATTGCATTATACAATCCTGCTACGATAAGAGGCTTCTCTGGCCTTCGAGTTTGTATCGCACCTACTGTTTACGATAATATATAACACTCGTTTCGTTTATAAGCGATTGAAAATAGTATCGATAACGTAAGACGTTTATCTTCCGCGTAAACAATTGGATCAGTTGTCGATTCGATTGATACGCTTTAGACGAAACACACTTTTGCAGCATACAACTGTCTCTTAATGAATTTCATTGTTATATATATATTCGTAATTTCGGTGCTATGTTTTATAAATGAATTCTTGAATTTTTTGATACTTTGACACAATTTGAAATATTTTCTTTCGGTTTATAACCCACAAAGTTTTGAATTTTTCAATAGTAGCTCATTTAGACAGTTCAGTAATAAGATACAATTTTACAAAGACCAGGTGATACAAATTTAAAGAAAACAATTTTTTGAGTTAGTAATAATAAGTTTGTATATGGAACCCACATCATTTACAAAACTGTAAACACATTGCAAAAATTTAAAGACAATTACTAAAATTTATTTATTGCTATTACAAGTTATTACAATTAATGTAGGTAATTTTTATTTTATATAAAGATCGGTAGTTTAATAATATGACATAACGTTATGAAGACCAAGTGATAAAGGTTTAACTAATTTTTTTTAATTAATTACTATCGAGTGTCAATATATAAGTTTGTATTACGTAATTATCACACTAAAAAATTTGAATGAAAAATAAGTAATTGTCTGCACTAATTGCAAGATGCAGGAGCCACATAGACATTTATTTCATAACGATTTGAATGAGTTGAAAGTAATTCAACAGTATTTTTCAATTGTTCGAATGGTTTTGCTTTTGTGTTTGACTCTATCATTTTTATAAATAACTGGTAATTTGGAATATTTTACTTTTTATATTTCATGTATACATTTTTTTATATGTATAAACATTGCAATACATACAACGATTGAAACTCTAGAAAGATTTACAGGGAAACTGTTGAAAATTATTCGAACTAGGCTTGTTTTATGCGAAAGCTGATTCAATTGCTATTAAGGGCGTGTCAATTTCAAGTGCACCCTCCTGCACCCCTCGGCCCTATGGTATTCGAAAAATAAAACTCGAGGCGTGTTTGAACGCCCGGGTAAGCAGTCGAGAGATGAACAAACTCGTCGCTCGTGTCCGATTCCCAATCGAACCATGTTTTTTCAAAGATTTCCAATGATCTGACAAAAATTGCTCCCAACAAAAGTTGGTCGCTTTTCTACAAATTAGAATATACAAACTTGCAGTGAAAAGGTTCTTTTCCATAAGAAATACTAGCCACTTTGATTTTACAAATATTAACACATATATTTGTCTGTATAATATTTTAGCCGGCGTTGAGACGAATTCAATGACCTACTGTACTACAACCTTAAACCTTGAAACAACGCTGAAATGATTTTGGCCACGGATTGCTGGCTCGCCAGACCACTGTGCGACGATGCACCGCCGCGTTGCAACGCGCAACGGCTCGGCTCTCGGCGCGACAGTATTGCGCAGAGCGGCTCGTCTGGCTAGTGCACGTATCGCCTAACGAAGACAGACAGATCAAGTAGGTGAATGAGCGAGAGGAGGAGAGAGCCGGAGGACGGAACACGGTACCGTGCCGGTAGTGGAGCGTAGGAGGAGGTAGGGGAAATCGTGGAGTTGCGACGTTGCCGCGGCATGCGCACGCTGCTGGCGACAGGTCAATCGCGTGTATTCGTAATCGTAATTGCAATTGCATTCGTAGCCGGCCCCCGGCCCGGCGAACGCCAGACCGCGGGATCGTCGCGGCAACGACTGCTAACCGGATAAAACGCGTTAATAGCAACCGAGGAGACTCGAACAGACTTTTCGGGGGTTGGCGCACACGGGTGGGGAGGGAGCCGAGGGAGGATCGAGGCCAGCGGGTGCACTCGCACGGTGCACTACCCCTATGCAGTTGCCACTGAACTCTGTTTATTAACCAGAGATCGTCGACACCTGCACCAGAACTTGCGCGCTGCGAGTCTCGGAGACACTGAATTCCGGATTCATAACTAGGGTTGCGGTTCGTCCTCTTTTTTTTTGGAAAGACCGTGCTTCAACACTCGAACTGCGGGACTCGGGTCAGTTTAGACCCAGAGTATAAATATCGTTACTTGACTGTCTGGTTTCTGGCAATTACATTTTATATTATCAAGTGGTTCATTACGGTTTATGGCGTGTCTAAACAAACATAGTTATATTTTTGTCGAAAATGTCAGATCTGAAAATGTGTTCCAATAATTTACAAGAATAAAAGAACAGTTAGTACATATATATTGAGTAGTGTCCACAATTGCAACTCGTCAGGTGTAACAACCCTATTGAGGATTTTTTTTAAAAGAAATTCAATATTTTTGCTGCTTTCTCGAAACAAGAAGGACCCCAGTTACAGTACGTTATTTGAGAGGGTTAGAATGATAACGGGGTACATGATATTTTCGACAATTTTAATTTGGGCCTTCAAATGTAACCTATACGTACCACAATGTTTTAAAGGAAAGTAAAATGAACTATAAAGTTATTACTAATTGACTTAAGTCTAAATTATCTTAGCAATAAATTTGTCCAGTAAACAATGATCGTAAACAATGTTAGAAAACAATAACACTTCCTGTTTCTTAATAAGAAAAATGTGACTTACGCTACTATGATCCTAACCCGTACATTTAACGATAGTTGCTTTACGAAACATGCTGCTAAAATTTGCTAACATGGGACAGGTATCTTTGATACGCACCTGTGGAGGACGTACACGATGGCTCCACAATAAGAACCCAATCACTCGGATAAAAAGAACAGAGACAGAGACTGGGAACACAATCAACGAAGGCTAGCTAATATTAACTAAGACTTTACCCAAATAAAAACATTGTCTTTCGGACTGTTGAGAATTAATATAACTTGCAGCAGTGCCCCAAAGTGTCTCCGCAACTCGAAAGAGTTAACAAGGACATTGCCCCGGTTAGACTAATCAGCCTCGATTCAGGGGTCGCCGTAAAACTGTAAATTCCCTGGGAACTGTTCGACGGAAGACGAGAAGACAGATTCGGTAGCATATATCGCGAAGGAGCCGCAACGGAGAGTGCAGTGGGTGGTTATGGTTGGCGCGTTACACCTGCACGAATGCAGTTCTCCTCTATATTGGATCGTGTGGGCGCGGTGGTGTCATCTCTCGGCGATCTCTCGAGCGACCTCCTCCCTCCGCCTCGGCCCGTCGCGCCGTCCTGCTCCCGCCTCGTTGCCGGTTCCGTTCTTCGGAGGCACGTCTAACCTAAGCTAACCTAACCTCAACGCGTCCTGCTTCCCCTCGGCTCCCCGCCCCACCAGCGCGCACCGGGACCGGGGGCTTTCTTTTCCCATCGGCGTGCTCCGGTGTGCGTCTACGATACCACGAACTCTTCCCCTCTCCGTGTCACGCTCGTTCCCCCACCCGGAGCTTCACCTAGTGTCCACTTCGCGTTCGCCTCTCGGTGGAGACCGATGGGTGGGGTAGGCGCAGGAGAAACAGAGGTATGGGGAGGGAGCAGAGGGCGAGGACAGAGATACTGCTCCACAACGCTGTCTTGCTTTCCTGCCTCTTCGTTCACGGTCACACCCGCCGTGGCTCTCAAACGAGGGCTCGACGACCACCGGCGACCGCAGCTTTCGACTTTGATCGGTTCGAGTCGACACAAATCGCTGGCAGAAAGTGCTGTCGGTATTTCCTTTATCCGTAAACTGTCACGATCTAGGACCCAAGTGACACGGTAAAGGGGTACAGTTTTGGGGCGGCAATTCCGGTCCTAGGACCACCTATCGTAATTTGGTACCACCCCCAACTCCTGACGAGCAGACAACGCACAGATTAACGTCGTTAGCTTTGTGCGTGCACCAGGGCGGTTAATTACTAATTCTAGCATATTTAAGCGGTGGTCCAAAAATGTCCACAGTAACATGTGGTTTTGTTCTAACACTGTTCATTTATACATTTTCTTATATTTTAATTTTACAAATGCTTAAATGTATTGCTTTTCTAACAATGTCCTTTTATACATTTTTTATATTTTATTTTTCAGCTATTTAAATGTGTCTCAAGCAGAAAAAATATTATTTATAATGCCTTTTCTTACATGGATACAATCCCTCAAATGCAGTTTCTGATATCTTAAGCGTCCTGGGATGAAACAATCTCTGTAATATACCTTCAGAACTATTTTCGCCATACAGCTGGAATTTCACCCAGCGAAAGTGAAACAAAAATCGAGTAGCTCGATACGACCCACGATATACCTTGAAGACAAATATTGCTCTTTTACCCCTCCGCTATCATCACACTTTCTTCGCGAAACACGTACATCATTCTGGGTCACGTAGACGCACTTAATTTCAAGCAACTGTCACAAAAATTAGAAATAGTACTAAAACCCTGAAATTTGAGAACATAATTGGAAGGTTCTACAACATCGTTTTCTTCATTAGATCTCGATATCTCACTTCCAATTATATTTAATTAATTGATAACTTTATTCTTCTCGTAACAGTACACTTTTTAAAAAAAAAAAGAGAAATATTGGACACTGACCCCCCGTGTGACAGCAGAGGATTAACTATAAGCCTGTCTTAGCTATCTCGCACATTTTGCAGAAGAGAAATACTAAAACAACGCACTCGATTGCAATTGTCAAAAATTATAAGTCTCTAAACGCTCCCTGAACGCTCAATAATGCGCGCGTCTCATCGAGCGAAATTGCGTTCGAACGTCTACTAAACATCGCGACGTTTGCCTAAACGAAAGCACTGGCAATAACTCGAGAAGTATAGCGCGGGTATATCCGAGGATTGAGAACCACTGAGGGTACAGTATCAGACCGGCTCCACCTAGCATAGGGTGAACGGGTCGGAGGCCGCTGGTTCCTCATAGAGTTGCTCTCTTCTTATTATTATTACAGGAACGCGCGCGCACTGGCGCACACGGCCACGCTCGGCTCGCACCAGCGCACCCGTCCTGCGCTCGCACGCACGCATTCGTCGGACGCATGCGCGAGCTCCGAGATTCTCGGTGGGAGAAACCGAACGGGTGGGGATGGGACGGCAGGAGAGGGGAGGGCAGAGCGTCGCGGCAGGTGGTGGGGCGGAAAACAGGTTGAATCGCGGGCGCGGGCGAGGCAACGTGCTGACTGCTGACCGAACCAGCCCGGTGGGGAGGACCGAGGGGAGGGGACGCCGCCTCGTGGTAGGGCAAATCACAACCGGCGTGGGGCGGCGGGTGGCCGAGGGGGAGGGGCGGCGAAGAGGTTGCCGCACTTACTCCTCGTCTTACCGCGGATTACCATTATCATTATTCCTGCTTGTCGGGCGCCACTGACAGCTACGTGTCAGAGCGACCGTTATGATCGGGATGTTACGTAGAATCAGAGTTGCGCAAAAATTCATTCGATTGACGAGCACAAATTTTATTCGCTCTACTACGAATGCAAGGTCTATACGTTCTGTTATTCGAATGAGAATAATGTTTTCTCTCATAGCTCGCGAAACACGAATAATTACATTTTTTTCAATTAGAATACAATTCGGATTCGTTACTGAGTCACGAATACAATATTCATTTTAAATGACGAATTTAATTCACTTAGCGCCGAAGAACGATGCGTCGTTGTTGACTACTCTAGAAAAAATATTTACTTAATATTTTTACTAAACAACAATTTTGTTACTTATTTCTCCTACCTTTTTGAATTTGGTAATTATTGTATTTTACAAATTTCTTTCCAAAACTTTACCAAACTTCATCGAACGAGTTTTGCACATTTCGCTCAGTTACATGCGGCTCTTTTGGTCGACACTAAAAGGGTTAATATCAATTTCGAATGCCGAACAGCTACATGAAAAGAGTTTATTTGAATGAGAATAAAATTTTTATTCGTCAAATAACTACATTTATTCGAACAAGAATAATAATATCTGCATGTGTTCGAATAAAAGTAGCGAATAAGAATGACGAATGCATATTTTATTTGTTACTCGAAAAAAGCTAATTTGAACAAAAATAAAATGTTATTCCCGAATGTCGGCGTGTGATCGCGGTCAACGAATAATGGCGTAGAAATAAATTATGTTTATTCCCAAAGGCGTATAATATTCTACTTGCGAATAAATCACGCGTGGACGACCTAGTCGCAAACAAGTGATTCACGAACAAACAACTCGCGAATAATGTATTCGCGAATAAGGTAACAGTAGCGTATCCGCAATAAAATTTTCCGCGAATAAAGTTATTCAATTCCTCGTTCATTCGATTATTTCGAGCAGTTACCTAAATAGAAAGTTACTGGAATAATGGCCAACTCTGTGTACAATGCGCGCGCTATCGTCTTGGTTTTGGTGTATCGGCGTCTTTATCCTCGTCCGGTTCGCGATTAACAACGCGTCTTCTTTTTCCGCCCGCGAATTTGCTTACTCCGAGATTGTAAACAGGCTGTGCGCGACTTCGTAGCGCGGACTGGGTTTCTCGAGAATTAAAATGGGACATTTGCCGAGCATAGCTTGGTCGATCGGTTTGCGCAGCACGGTATATCTCTGTGTCTTGCCAGCGTAGAAGAAAGCATCTTTTCGACGCGTGCCAGCGCAAAGGTCGCTTTGTCGCCCGAACGATTATGGAAATTTCGCTTCAATCAATTTGCTTATGGTAAACAGCCTGGAAAACTGTGGACGGTCTCGGGAGCGCTTCCTCTTTCTGGATTACACACTGTAACTTTCCTTTGTCTCTTGTTATTCGTCTCCTGACCATTATCGTGTCATTTTTCTTGCACTCGGCGGCGCGACCACGAGCGCGTTCCGTCGTTGTCGTCTCTCCCTCTCCCCCTCCCCCCCCCCCCCCTCTCTCTCTCTCTCTCTCGTTCTCGTTCTCTCTCGCAGACAAGCTTGAATTATTATTAGACGTAGGTTTGATAACGGGCTTGGTGACGTTTTGACGAATGACAGCGTCTGGAAGACGAGCTCCCGCGTCGGATATAGCCATTCAAGAAGTATGGCGAAATCATAAATAATAACTACCGAGGCATTGCTTCTTCGGTTGCGGATGGTCGTTCGCTATAGAACCGTCCGCGTATTGGGGACAAACACTATTCTCGGAATAATTATAGTTGTTCGGATATCTTTTCCATGCAACTCGCCGCTTTTCGCAAGAAGTTGTCGTGGCTGACCCCTCGGTGGCCATGTTGCACGTTCCTGGCTAAATCTGTGCTTGCAGGGAAGAACGCCGCATGCCGCATATTATCACATGTTTCCAGAGACATTGTCGCTTATAGTTCCCATCGCTAACGCCTCGTATTAGTGTCGTTTCAAATTGCATAATATATTTGATTGCATAATTTTCTCTCGACACGCACACGTAAATCCTATACGCTGCGGTTCAACGAATGCATTGACACTTTTCGAAACTGCGACACGCGGCGTTCTTCCTTAGAACCACGGAAAAATGAGCGAGTTAGGATCGTAATAATTTAGGTTACATTTTCTTCATTGTAAGAAATGTGTCATTCTTGGCGGTGGGATTTCAGAGCGAGACGGGCTCGCAGCGATACGCTCGACCCATAAATCGCCAGAATCTTGGAAAATACGCATTAAATCAGTATGACAACCCTATATTTCTCTTTCTTACAGTTCGTAACAATCGTAATAGCGGTCAAAGTTGATGCGAAAGCGATAAAAAAAGATTTACTCTTGACGGTGGGACAAATTTCGGGGGAAAAGTGACCCGGAGCCACGCACACGGCCTATTCCTTTAACTTTTCTCGAAAAATAAATTTATTTATTTTTTGATAACCTGATATTCGTTGCTTCGACACTTGTTGTGTACGTGTAATAATCATTAAAAATTGTGCGGAAGCGATACAGGAAGTTTTACTCTTAGCGGTAGGGCTTGGAATGTTTTTTAAATTTTTGACGAAAGATGTATGTGAATTGTTTAATGACTAAATTTATTGCCAAGCCAATTTAGAGACAACCTTTTTTGGGCCCGTGTAATTTTCAGGTCACATACTAATAGATCGACATTTTACCAAATAATTTTAGTTTTTCGCAAGATGACGTATACGGTATAAGGTATCTAACATAACTAATAAATAATATTGATGACGTTTTTTGGCAACACGATTCTCCTAAAATATTAAAGTAAATACCTTGCACGTTGTTTGCAGATAGATATTTAAGAAAAAAATTAGGCCCATAGTGGATTGAATTAATTTGTAGTAACTTTCTAATTAATTTCACTCGTTCTTTGAACATTTTGACTCGTATAGATTACAATGTGCAACATACGTCAGAATTTACGGAAACGTCGCTTACACCACTATCATCCTAGCCCACTTATATTTCCAGCGGACTATAATAACTCCGTTCGAGGCGTAATCTTTCGCAGGCCGTTCGCGCTGTATCGATAAAGCACCCGCGGCTGCAACCACGCAGCCGCATTCGATGAAAGACGTCTTCCGCGCTGCCTAAGCAGATCTCCGTTGCAACAGCGACGACTTTCACCGGTAGCAAATATGGCTGCACACCAACCAACCCAGAAACATCCACACCTTTGGCAACGGAACAGGGACGAAGTAGACGAGCCGGCAAGAAGAAGAATCAAATTGAAAGGTAGCAGGATCAGAGGAGGAGGTCGTAGATAGTTAGAGAGCAACCGCTGATGAAGCTACAGTTGATTGGATCGCGTGCTCAAAGTCGAAGCAGCTTTCAATTGGGATCGTAGTTACATCCAGTCGCGACGTTAAGTAAACCGTGATCGACCCTAATTTAAGGGTTGTTGCAAGACTCGCGGGGGAATCGGTGTCTCTTGAACGGCGACAGCGAATTAAATCACTGCGATCCGCGTCGCTTCACAGATATTATGTTAGTCGCAAATATATTTCGAATAAATCCCTCGAATAATATTTTATTCGAAATATATTTCGAGTACATTCTTCAAATACGTTCGAGTTTCTTTGGATATATTCGAGTAATAGCACAAATTACATTCGAGATTCTTTGAATATATTTAAGCGATGCTTCAAATACATACGACCAATATATCGCACAAATTCTTCGAATATATTCGAGTAATATTTCATATACATTCGAGTAATGTTTTAAATATATTCGAGTAATAACTTGCAATAAACTCTTCGAATGCATTCGAGTAATATTTCAAATATATTCAGGTTACATTTCGAATAAATATTCCGAATATATTCGAGTAAAATTCTGAATAATTTCTTCCAATATACTTGAATAAAATTTCGAATAATTTCGGATAAACTCGTATAAAATCTCGAACAAATTATTCAAGTAATGTGTTTTTCCGTGGATAAGCAGAATTATTATTGTCCTGGAACACATAAGAAAATTTGGCATTCCTCGTGCAACGTATCGTCGAAACGTATCGAGACGGATGGATGCACGGGATCGCGACACGACGCGGAATCCTCTAGTACGGCGAACCGCCCCCGCAACAGCCGGCGTCCTCCGAAAAGATCAACGGACCGGCACGGATCTCGCTAGACAAACATCGAGCAACTGGTCTGTGACGCAACAGCGTATCGAATATCCCCGTTACGAGACGGACCGCTAACAATCGCGACGCGGTTATCCTCGATCGAGCCGATCGCGCGGCCGGGCAGGGCCCGTCGTCGTCGTCGTCGTCGTCGTCGTCGGTGGCGATTGGCAATTAGACTCGGCCTAATTGAAAGTCGGATCGAGCCACGGAGGGGGAAGGGTCCGGATCGTCTAGGTCGCCGCTAAAAGGTGCGTCCGTCGTTCGGCCGCGGCCGGTCCGCCGGCCCAAGGTCGAATTCTTCGAAGGTCGAGTAGCGTCTCGAAGGTGTGGAACCGCTGGCCGCGGGGGCGCCGGGGCACCAGGGGACTCGGAGGGAAAAAGAGAGAGAGGAGAGAGAGGAGAGACGAAGAGATTCAGAGATGGCTCTGGTTCAGAATGGACGGTAATTGCGCGCTTGCATTCGCCCGTTCTATATGACCGACCACCAATGATTTAACGAATATGGCATCCGGCATTCCTGTCGGAGGAGAGGCGGCTCGAGTCGCGCGAACTCTCCTCTCTCTCTCTCTCTCTCTTTCAATGTTTCTCGTCCTCCCCCGATTTGTGAGTTTGGGTACACCTCCACTGGCACCCGAGTAAAAATATTTCAACCGAGAAATACAAATACTTGCTAACACTGTTTCTCTTAATTGTATTAGCAAGGCTTAAAACAATTCTGAAGTATTTTCAGTAATTTTTCGAAACATTGTCGAAGGTACTTCTTGCAGATTTCTATTGTTTCTAATGCAATCTATTTGATTTAATTTGCTGGAGATTGAATGATTTAAATACACCGGGTCAAAATGACCCGGCAACCGTAGTACCGGGGTTAACTGGAATATTCCTTAAGATAATTAATTGACTGTACAAACATAGGTATATTGCTCAAATAAATCAAAGCATTAGCAACATTTTATATGAATCGACCAATTTTTACTAATGATAACTTCGAAGAAAATCATCGTAAGGTGATGTTCTTTTTTGAACTTGAAGCTTGAAATCTCTACTTTAACCCTTAGGGCCCTATGGAGACACATATATGCGTTTGGCGAAAGTCGCCGTTGTGGCCGAAGGACACAGATATGCGTTTACTCTGACTCATAAAGATCGTAAGCGCTAGCCGCGCGCCGTCCCTACGGACCGTTTCGGCCGGGAGTATGTAGAGCCCTAAGGGTTAAATTCTAAAAGTAAAATTTCTCGATTTTAATTTTGACGCATTCTCACCATAGTAGTTATTTAAATGCAAGACTATGTTTGTTATATCGCAAATTTTTACGAATTCGCCTAAGTCAAGTTTGACGAAGTACGCGGACCTTACCGAATTTTTTTCAGAGATGCCGTTTACGTCGGATCAGAGTTCAATGCTTTCCCTTTAATTAAAAAAATAGAAACGCGGCTGCGATTTTGTTCACCGAAACCATTTGTAATCTCGTATCAGGGTATAGAAATGTAGACACATGAAATACTACTTCTAATCATTATTAACAATTCATTTTAATACACTGATTGTCACTTCGAAGAAATCTCCTCCAGCCACTAACATTTTTCTTTTATAAATAAGTAGATAATTATAAGTACGAAATAATAATAAATCAAAAATAATAACGAGTAAAAGATAATACATAAAAATAATAGTAAGTAAAAGATAATAATAAGTAACAAATAATAATAAATAAAAAACAATATTATGTAAAAATCCTTTCTTTCTTGTAACGAATCTGTAACCCCTTGCCGTACCATTTTCTTTACAATTGCTATGATTACAATTTTTTCAATTGCACTAATATCTTCGAAGGAGAAGGAATTTTATATTTATTGTGTTTTTACATCTATTTTAATGTTTAACCCTTTGCACTCGATTAGTGCCTCTAAGGCGCCAATAAAAATTGTTATATCATGTCTATTTAAAAAAACTGTTAACCCTTTCGCTACGGGCGGGTTCTCCGCCGCGGTACGGAGATGCAAATGGTTAAACATTGGTAACAACAGAATAAAATTTGGCTTCTTCATAAAGAAACGTTCGTTCCTAACAAACATTCATACCTAACAGCTTATTGCTAGAAGTCATCGTCACGAGTCTGACTCGTTAAATTACGGCAAGGAATTATTAGACCTTTCGTGGCAGTCAACCACTACGAAACACCTCGGAGCTGGCAGCGAATGGGTTAAAAAGATACTATTTTGCTTAACAATTTCATTTGCCCAGCATTCGTAACGAATTTTCAATAAACGTATCCATCTCCGCGACGTCAAATAAATCCTAAAATAATCTCCTCAACAAACAAGAGTATTTCACGAACTATTTCCGATAGTTGTTCAAATATTTTTCGCCAAGTTATCCCTCACCTTCTCCCGGTGTTTGCGGCTCCGTTGCTGGTCGCCCGATTGGAACCGCGGACTCCCTCCGGGAATATAATCGACCACCGGCTAATACTAATGGTACGAGCCCAGCCATTGAGGACCAGTCGATAAATACAGCCCAACTGCGTAAATCCACTTTGTTCGGGTTGGCACGGCGAGACGCGCCGCGGCTGACTTACGAGGCGGACCGGTGACTTACGATCGTTATTTAAAGTCGGCGAGTTCGCGCGCGTAGGCCGGCCCCGGGACCCGGGACCCGGGACCCGGGACCCGGACCCGAGCAATAAAATCTCTTAGCATGCGGCCACGGTACGCCTAATGGGCACCGGTTTTTATAAACGCAAGCGTATTTCTTAAATTACCCGCGAACGAGTCCTCCGTTGATTCACGAGATTAGTTTCTACCCTCCCCCCGTTGCTGCGCCTCCGCCGGACCAACTGCGCAAACGCTCTCGCACCCGCGATTCGAAACCGCACAGTGCGCGACCGCCGATAAACAGAATTTTCAAACGTCGCTAAGTCAAAACTATGTGTACGATATGTACAAGTAATTATAGTTAGAAGCACAATGTTCAAAAAATTGAGCTCAACTCTTTGCACTCGAAGCCAGTTTAACTGTAATTCTAAAAGGACTTTTCTGACATAGAGCGTATCCATTTTATATGATAACGTGTACTTTATTTATGGTATTTCCATTTTATATGACATAGTGAAATCTAAATTTTCATAATAGAAGCATTATTTTGGAACGTGATGAAACAATTTTTTCGGTGTTTTAGAGTCATCGCTCGAATGCAAAGGGTTAATATATCAAGTGAGTTCTCAGAGTGAATATTAGGACGACTAAATAATATGTTACGAAGTAATCTTTATAGAAAGTGAGTAAATATAATAATGTAATATTATTCTATCATATAAATATAATATAATAATAAAGTAATTGATCTTTAGAAATTTTATAATACATGTAATATAATAATTCACCCGAAATGAAATAATCAAGATCGATCTATTTTCCTAGATTTTGAGTAAGGTTTGAAAAAGAACGACGCAAAATATTCTCCAACATATTCGTTGGATAATATATTTTGATATTATACAAATTTTTCGGCGGTCTTCAGAGTTATTTAACAAAATACTTAACCATAACCGTGTCTCGAAATTCATACGCGCGAAGCAATCGCTACTAATTTTCATTCAGTAACGCAAAATTACTGAAAAAATCATTCGAATGAAAATTACTATATGTTCGGCTAATAATAAATTGTATTAATGAAAACGTGCATGAAAGTTTCGATTCGATGAAAAATAAAAGTGACACGAGTTTTTTTATGAAATCGTATAATTATTTGTATGCGAAACGATGAATCTTTGTACTTTCCCTGACAAATTATTAAGGCATTTAGTTTCAGAATTGATTAGCTTGGAGTTTATGATTTTTGTCCCGGACGGTCGTATAAACGACGCACTGTGAGCAGTAACCGGGATGCTGCCCGTTTATCCCTGGGGGATGCTGCTTGCGATCGCCACGCGGATCTGTTTGTTATCGCGCCGACCTCGCCGCGTAAATAAGCCTGTTTACGATCTTACGTGTAACAGGCACCGAATACGCGTTCGTAATATTTCTGCCGACCGGTAGCCATTCTGCATCCGTGAAATAGATTATGGGAACCGCGGTCTCTGGCTCGCTACCATCGCTGATCGGCTCGTTCTTTTGGAAGCTTGATTTGTAGAACGGCTTCGTACAGCCACGATTCGGATCTGTGGGAATTGCTGCTGCCGCCGTTCTTAACCCTTTTGCAACATATGACGGCCAACGTCCGTCAAGAGTTCAAATTTATCGAAACGAATAACGATTGAACTCTTTCGAATTTTAAACATTCCAGTGAAATTCGTTTCGTTTGAATATTGCAATAAAAGTAAGTGTTATGTTAAGAATTCGATCCAACTAAGTAATTATTAATATAGTCAATGAATTGTAGGAGTCCATATAAATTTGAAGTTTTCGTTAGAATTTATTGAATGGATAGATAAATATGCTCGATAAATAAAAATTTGTTATTTTCATTATAGCGATTACGAATTTCTTTCGTGAAATATATAAAGAGAATCATTGTTTCTCTAATTATTGAAATAAAAACTTGAATAACGTATAGATTTCTGATATGAAAATATTTGCTAAAAATTGATGATACTAAAGTAAGGAAATAATCATTATTATGATATGTATTATTTAGTGAACAGTTCTCGGACACCCGGACAGTATTCCTATTGCATATAATTAATCAGAATGAAAATTCGTTATTTATATTATAACGATAACAAGTATAATTCATACAATTTATGATAAATTGTGCATTTAAATTATAGGTATAATAAATTATAGAATTTAAAGGCATTGTTTAGTAAAAAGTTCTCCGACGCCATGACGGTAGAACACGATGGCCGTAATCGTGGTCCGACATTAGGCTCTCGCGTTAGACCATAATTCGGCTGGGCCGCATAAGTTTGCGTAATAGGCGATGAGCACGGGTTAATGAGATTGACGTAAGGCGGCAGGCCGGGTCGCGAAAGCGGAAGGATTAATAAAGTTAATTGTAGCAGATCGGAGAGAGAGAGAAGTCGGGACAACGCGACGGCGACAAATGGCACTCGTACTCTAGGCCACTCGTGGATTGACCCTTGGGTATACGAACTGGCAGCGATCTGCCTTGTCGAAGTGCATCCGGCGTACTCGCCTTGACAAAAGGTTCCGCTCGAAAACTTCCAAAAAATCTCTCTCTTTTATCTTAAATCTATCTCTCTTCCCCTTGTTTTTCTTGTTTCTTTTCTTGAATGTCCAGTTAACGCGTTGAGTGCTATGGGAATGTCTACAAAAGAGTCGTACAAAATGGAAAACAACCTATTTCACATTGTAGCAACACAGAGAATAAGAATTATTGCCGAAATTACAGCTATAATGCTCTCGAATCTCGTAGATGCAAAACAACATTTTATTTATTTAATAGACTATAATATAAATTCACTACCAAGTTTGCTAATAACATTTTTTAGCATGAAACTTCACCACGATTTTCTCGAAACGTCATTTCTCGTGGATTTCATGTCAAATATTTAATAATTGTTTCTAAAATAAAAATATTATTAACTTAATAATAATATTTATAATCAAATTCTAATAATAATTTCTGAAATAATAATAATATTAGAGGATGGGTAGGGAACGTATTAATCGCAGAACATTTTTTAATGAAGCGAACAATTTAAAGACTCCGGGTCAAAATTGACACAGCCGCCGCCTTGCGAAGATTAACGGTACACGCGCACGCGCTACATATTTACGGGTGTAGCAGGCGCGGCGTAATAATGGCGACACCGATTTTTCCGTAGGGAGCGCGCGAGGCCGATCGAGAAAAACCGCGCGAATCGAACGGTGGACGACAACCGGTTCGAAGGACCGTTCTCATCGGGCACACTGTCGCTTTTTAATTACACCCGTATCGCCGGTGACACTGAGCAACCGCGAAGAATGCGTCGTCGGAGCCGTTCGACAGGTTACAACGAGCTTCTAGCTTTCTCCGCGACGTAAAAACTCATATTTCGTCACCACGGAGAGGCATTCGTGTGCTAGAATCTCTGGCGAATTCGCGTAGACACGATGTTGCAATTTGGCTGGACAAAAGTCATCGCACTGACCGCCGTCCTAAAATCTTGCCGGTTCTATAATAGGCTCTAGCACCGGCTATCATTGAATTTAGAGACAAACGAACGGACTCTCAATGGGTTACTCAACTGCATTTTTTTATATGCGAACACAATAATATTTAGTTTACCTAGCATTAAAAACAACTTTCGTATTAATTTATAAAAGTAACAATGGAAGACCAAATATATAGTTGTTAGTTGCCGTTATTCCGATTAGTATTAATTGATTAATAATAGTTTAATTGTTTAATAATATTGTAATATATTTCATTTTATTCTCAATTATTTTACTTTCATTTATTTTATTTTAATTGATTTCGTTTCCTCGTGTTATTTTATCTATTTTATTGCAATACATAAGAAACAATAAAGTTGATTACTAATTAACAATGCATAACATTGTTGCATAATACTTACACTAGAAAGAATAAGAATTGTTCAACACTTACTATATCACAGTGTCGACTTGTACGAATTGATAATCGTAGTAAACTACCTAAAACATTTTTCATTTTCTCCAATTTCATTGGTGTCCGGCAACTGCGTGGGTGGCGAGGATTCGCCAGTATTATCAATTTTATATGGAAGAGTGGAACTTACTTTTAAAGTACGCAAAGTTTAATAAGAAGCTCAACTCTCTGAATAATTCATGGCTCGTTGTATTTAACTTCCGACTGGTAGGGTGACGACTGCGTGTTTTCCCTTAATATTACAGTTTCTTTGTATCTTAGCAATTTTTATAGAACCCGATATAAGCAGTCAATAATTTAAACGAGCTACTAGAAAATTAGGATTCATACCGCTATTGTGCCACACTTGTATAATACTCTGGATCAGAACAGATCTAAGTCCCACCATAGGATGATTGAAATCAATATTAAAACGATTCTGTTGTTTAAACATTTAACTGTTATTGCCTCTTCGACGAGACTTACGTTTCCAAACAAGCTCTGCACTTTGCAGTAGCGTGCACTTCGTTCTCATTATATACAGTTAGTTCATAATAATTATTTATATCTTTTTATTTGTTTATTCTATAACAATTGAACTCTAAATATTCAAAATATTTGAAAATTCATAAATACACAATTTTAGTTGTCGATAACATTGCAATTTCAATAGCAAATTGTAATTATTCATATAGTTTTCTATGCATGACAAGTATACAGGTTATTAAACAATATTTTACCAGTTCTTCGTGTCGAGTATACTCGTCATGCTCGTTACAAAGAACTGACAATATTCATCTTATGGTCGAATATACTCGTCATGACGGAATGGCAATATTTACTTTTATGACGAGTATACTCGACCATAAGATGAATATTGTCAGTTCTTTGTAACGAGTATACACGTTTATAAAACAAAATATTGTTATTTCTTTATGAGGAGTATACTCGTCCATAAGACAAAATATTATAATTTCTTCGTAATGAATATACTTGTCGCCATACAAAATACTGTCATTTTCTCGTGACGAGTATACTCGTCATAAAACAAAATATTGTAATTTCGAGATGACGAGTATACTGGTCGAAAGCAGCTAACAGATGAAACAGCAACTTGTCAATAATGAAAATTCGAAGCTGATCTTGGCAGAATCATCCTCCATAAAGACGACGTCGCGAAGGGCTAAAAGTTCTGCCACATTACTTTCGTTCTCGGTATCGAGTTTCGCCGAACCGACACGAGTGCGCCCATTCTGTGAACGCGATAGAACAATCAAAGGTGTAATTTAACGGCAAATAGCCAGGCGAACGTTGCAATTTCGCTTCCGAGCACCAGCTGTGGAGCTTCCTGTAGCAAAGGTCAACGAACCGAACTTCGTTAACGCAACAACAAACGAGAACAACAAACGGCGAAGATGGCTAGACCGAGTATACTACTCGCGAGCGTCGCACCGCTCGCAGGTACGTCCACCTAGTTTCTGCACTCGTTGGAAACCCACTCGGCCGGTACCCTTTCGGTGCACGCGCGAAATTAAGCTGTATTACGCGGTGTCCACCGTCTACGATTACCTAGAAACGCTCGCTGCGTTACCAACAGGGACGCTCGATATTCCCGCGATCGTACACGCCGCTATACTCGCGAATAATTTTACTCACAGTTAACCCTTTGCACACGAAGCCATGTTAACCGTAAATCTGAAATCAAATTTCTGACTCACAGGATTTCCATTCTATGTAACAAAGTGCACTACTTAACAAGTTCTTAAATCTGAATTTTGTTTGTATCAAAATTATCTTGAGACGTTGTGGAACAATTTTAGTGATGCCTCAGAGTCACCGCACGAGTACAAAGGGTTAATTTACTCAACACTCACGCGATTGATCTATTTCGCGAACGTACTACTGAGTATGCTTAGTATCATGTTTCATAATTTCATCCATCCCTTTCTGTTTTACATATTTTTTCAGGCACTCCTAAACTCGACAATTGTGTTATTTATGATAATATTTGCTTATAATAATTTATTTAGTTATTTTTGTATGCGAGTAAAAATAATCCCTTGTCATGGTAGAAGAAATTAGCAGGAAGAGATTTTATATAGCCCTCGTACGAGTGTAAAAAAATGTGGAATGTTCATTATGTATATATAGGGTGTTCCATTTGAAGTAATGCACTCGATTATCGCTTAAATTATAGTTTATTTCATGAAATGTTTGAAACGAAGTTGTTTCGAGAGCGACATCTCATTTTAATGATCGTGAATTTTTGCTGGATATGCATCCTTCCGAGATATGAAGGTCGCCTTAGCTATTTCTTATTGTAATTATATTGTATACGCGTTTATCACTTTGATCGATCGGCTCGAAGGACCAAAATTATGTATACGCGTTTGGTACAATGCCGTAGCGATGAAGACGCTTGTTTGCTTCTATTTACACTTTATTAACCCGTTCGTTACGGTGGTCCGGTCCACTGGAGTAACTTTACTGAACGGGGCACCGCGACGTGAATTGTACACCTTGTGATTCTCTTATATGTACATTTTCTTTAAGAGCTACTCAACAACTGTTTCATTGTATAATATGAGAAACATGAAAAAGAGTATATTTTATATATATATGTCGGATATATCCAACACCCGACACACGCGTCGTTATATGGATGCCGGATATGACCGGCAGTCGTAACGAAAGGGTTAATACAACACTGTACCGATATAATGTTTGCGATTTCTGAATGTGTTCTGAATGCGTTTTGTTCAAGTATGATTTTCGTTCTGCATGCGTTATGTTTGAGTTTTGCTTTTGTTCTGTATGCGTTCGTCGTGTTCTGTCTGTTGTCACCTCGGTTTTCCGTTGATTGGTGGAGGGTAGCTTTTGCTAGAGGAAATGAAGCATTTTTGATTGGAGGTGGGTGTGTCGGAAAGTACTTGGAATGAGGTGCGGGAAATTTGGTCGAAAGTCCTGGTTTGTGTCGTATTTGTTTGTTAAAGTAAAATTTATGAATGGTCCGGTACTGTGGGTCTGTCGCACGTGTTGTCCGTTCGTCGAGTTTCTTTAAGTACGGTAGTCGTAAAGTCGTTTCGTTTGTAGCATTCTTTACCTATTGCCCGTCTATTCGCACGTTTATGATTTAATTGCTAAAGGGATTGGTAGGCACGTTCAACCTTCGGTGTTGCCGTCGCAACGTATATATATTTTTTCACATAAACGATTTGTAAATCTTAAGCTCGATTCGTTGACCTATGACACCTTGGACTTCGAGGATCGTTTAAAGTCATTTAATGTCTTGAAACAGCGCAAGTTTCATTTGAAAAATTATATGAAACGAACTATAGGTTAGGAGATAATTGAACGCGTTATTTCAATCACCCTGTTTATTTGGATCACCCTGTATATTTTAAGCCGTTTCTGACCTTAACCTTCAAGTGGACGCCAAATTTTTTGCAGCTTCTTTTGCAGAGTGATACGACGTCGAATCGACCAGTCAAAGGTTAACCCTTTCCGGTCAAGTGTAACGCTAGAAACACTAGAAGTTTGAACAAATATTTTGAATTTCCAGTTAAAATGACTCCGACTGCAAAGGGTTAAAACATTTTCTCCTCGACCGTAAACCACGGGAAACACTATGAAACGCCTCGTAAAGCAGGCAAAGTAAAATCCATTTTGATTCTGAACAGTTTTCCCTCCGTTAGTTGCCGCGACAATGTAATCCGTTCGATCGTCTCTCGCGAAAATGTGTTCACAGGTTTCATAATTTTGAAAGGAGGAACCGGTCGCTCGACCTTGGCAGATTTCGCGATAACGATCATTCGACCCTAAGCCCTTGATGTTTGCAGGAGTACCAAGCCGAGAAATCCTCTCCGGTTTGGCGGCAGAGGCGAGCCAGCGCGCGCCGGCCCGTTAATGAGCCCAGAAAATGAATTGGTGCGCGGGACCGTGAGCCATCGAACGATTACCGCGCCCACAGTTTGCGCGCGAGAGATCGTGTACCTTTTACCTGTCATCCGCGAGTAATAATCTTGTAAAGGCACGCTCTGCGCGGCGGCTGGGTTAAGGGAGCAGGGAGAGAACGCACGCGGAGGCTGAAGAGCACAGGCTGAACAGCGGGCTGAAGAGGAGGATGAGGAGGACCGTCGTGGAAGAGAAGAACGAAGAAGAATATGGCGACTATGGGGAAAAGGAGGAGCAGGAGGAGGAGGACGAGCAAGGAGAACAGAAGACGAAGAAAGAGAAGAAAGGATCAACAACCTGCGGGCACTCCTCTGCATCGAAGGTGGAATCCTCCTCTGGCGAAAGCAATGAGCTATCCTGACAACGGCAGATCTATCCACGCCTCGTCGCACAGTGGTCTGCTGCCCGAGCAGCTATCCACGGCCAAAAGTCAATTTCGATACTTTCATATTTTTTAAGGATTGTCTTTTCTAGTGGATTTGCAACCTTACCCCTCTCATAAAGCTTTGAACTCCTTTTATTCTCCTGTTATTCATTTTAATGATTTGGGAAGATGACAATATTTTTGTCATATATAACAATGTTTCATCTAGTCATTCTTATTGTAAATGCATAAAGACCGCAGTCTAGTAGCAAAGCATAACGTTACCAGGAGTAGATGATAAAAATTTGAAAAAAACTTTATTTATTATTATAGAGTATGAAAAAATAATTATAAATATAATTATGTACTATATATAGTATGTATATATGAGTATATACTATACAGGGTGTCCCGGAAATCGTAGTACAACCGGGCAGGGGGTGATTCTACATCAAAAAGAAGAATATATTTTGGTGTAACATTTTCTCATCCGGCGCTCCGTTTTCGTGATAATCGACTTCAAAGTTCGTTCAACTTGTAAACCATTTAATACAATTTACTTGTCATGTATTTCACTGCTTTGCTTGTCTCTGCCCGGAATAGTGTTTACAAACAGTGATAATTGTGCGGTTGAAACAATACGAAGTGTGTCTACTGATTACTCATTTTTTATTCGTTTTTACTACTTACCATTACATTGCTACAATAATTGTTGAAAATGTCCTCCTCGCTGCTGCACATATAAGTTTGCTCGATGAATTAATGACATCCGGACAGATTGTAAGTTGTTATCGCTTTTTAATTTTTCGAGTGCCTCAATAATCTTATGTTTCAAATGTGTAAAATTTGAAATATCGTTCATGCTATAAACTTGTTCTTTGATATGACCCGATGTAAGTTGAACAAACTTTGAACTCGATTATCACGAAACCGGAACTCCGGATGAAAAAATGTTATGCCAAAATATTTTCATTTCTTTTTATGTAGAGACACCCTGTATATATAAAATATACTATAAATATAACTTATAGAGCATGAATATATAAAAACACATTTTTTTATTATTATGAATTACTACAATTATTAAATGAGGGCAACATTTTCATCTAACTTATGTTCCTCACGATTAATCAAGACAATTTTTATTTTGCACAAGGGCCTGTAATTTAGTAACAAAACAATCTTACGAAAACTAGGTGGTAAAAATTTTACTAAGTTTTCAAAATTAATTATTATCGAGTATTATTATATGTCTATATTATTTTAATATACTGCGGATTTTAATGCAAAATAAAAATTGCCTGTCGCAATTGCAAGATAAAAATTTTAAACAGTTGAAAATAATTCAACAGTATTTACCTATTCTTTAAATGTATTGGTTTTTCTGTATTTAACTTTATAATTTTTGTCATAATTACATAGAATCTGCAATCTAGTCATTACATTGGTAATTTGGTATATTTCACTTTTTATACATCATGTATACATTTTTTATAAGTATAAACATTGCAATACATACATCGATTGAAACTCTAGAAAGATTTACAGGGAAACTGTTGAAAGTTGTTCGAACTAGGCTTGTTTTATACGAATGCTGATTCAATTGCTATTAAGGGCGTGTCAATTTCAAGTGCACCCGCCTGCATCCCTCGGCGCTATGGTATTCGAAAAATAAAACTCGAGGCGTGTTTCGACGCCCGGGTAAGCAGTCGAGAGATGAGCAAACTCGTCGCTCGTGTCCAATTCCCAAACGAACCATGATTTTTCAAAGATTTTCGATGATCTGACAAAAAATGCTCCCAACAAAAGTTGATGGCTTTTCTACAAATTAGAATGTAAAAACTTGCAATAAAAAGGTCCTTGTTCATAAGAAATGCTTACCACTTTAATTTCACAAATGTAGAACACATTGTTGACCGGCAATTTTACGCTGAATCTATCTCATGTCACCGGCTAGTATTAGTTTGGGAATGAAAAGACGTCATATGAGGTTTCCGGTCAGCAATGTGTTAACACATATATTTGACTCTATATTATTCTAGCCGGCGTCGAGACGAATTCAACAATCTGCTTTTGTATAACCTTAAACCTTGAAACAACGCTGAGATGATTTTAACCACGGATTGCCGGCTCGCCAAACCACTGTACGACGATGGCACGCTGACCACGCTTGTGCACGTTTCTGCACGCTGTCTTGTGCCTATAAAACGCGTATCCACTAAGCTTCCATAGCCTGGCAGGCTAACGGTCGCAAGAAACTCGGGGCATTATTGGTGAGATCGCAGCATCGGTACCTGGGTACCTGTTAACGCGTAGCCACGCAGATATTCACCGGGCAACTTGCCGATCCAAGGTCAATGCCACCGCCGAGCCATCGAGCTGGCTCGAATCCTAGTTATCGGCCACACCCAATTTCTGCGAGTCCTCTTCCGACGATGATGCAACTCGATCGGTTCGCGCTAAGAAGACCACTCGTAGGCTTCTCGCGGAACCTGGAGACACTGCTAACCCTTTGCCGACGACAACTTTTTCGGCCGGGTGAAGTAGCAGCAGCACGAGGCGATTTTCGCAGATGTGTCTTGTATGCTAATTATCTTAATTTGTATATGATACAAATATAATTTATTTAATTTATATACAATTATATTGATTCGTATATGATAGAAATAGAATTTATATACAATTATCTCAATTTGTATATAATACAAATATAATTTGTGTAATTTATATGCAGTTATATTAATTTGTATACTACTTATAATTTACATATAATTATCTTAATTTGTACATAATACAAATATAATGTACATAATTTATATACAATTATATCTAATTATATACAAATTATCTTAACATAAACAATGACTGTCGCCTTTCACTCGCCACTCCTGCCGCGCGAAACGTCCTGACGAGAGCCGCCTCTCGTCCACAAAGGGTTAAGTCGTCCTACAAGTCCTCGAGGTTTTTGTTATTCGACTGCTTTATGTATTTCTGGCACAAACAAGCAGCTGTGATTTTACACTAAAACTATCGATTTCTGAATAAAACTGGGTAGTGGATATTGTTTTGTAACAGTGTTTAGATTCAATTTACTCAAATTTCGAACTATTTTCAACCCTTCTATGACTCAAGTGGTCCCGTTTGAAAAATGCAGTGACATTTAATGAAAAAGTGCTACTATAAAAATTCATCCCCAAAGAGGTTAAGCTGGTACTTTGATAATATTTTATTATTCGAATAAAATAATGTATGATTCGTTAGTCTGCATAATCAAGGTTCTACTGTATAAATTAAATACTTAAATACTTTATTTTAGCATTTCTCTTCAGTTTGAAACAACAAGAATATGTTAACCTAAGGGATTAAAAATTTAAATCCACCACTGATGATGGTTATAACAATTTTGAGCCTTGTTCAGTAATTTCGTCAAGTACATTTTTGAAAATAATTCTTTCAGATTTCTTTGTGTCTCTGTTATTCCTAGTGTAACAGCAATCTACAATATTATATTTTATTGCTAAATATGCAGTAACTAAGTGTACAATTGCAATGCTTTGGAACAAAATGACCTAGCAATCGTAGTACGCGTATTAATTATGATTGAGGAAAGATGTACAACCCTGGTCATAATTAGATGTACACATCCTTAATTAAGACTGTTAGGTAATCAATAATAAATATTACTGTGATTTTTGTATCTACTTTATGCTATACAAGGGTGTGGCATATTTTTTCCGTGCATACAAAGAATACTGTGTATAATTAAGTAAGAATTACAATAAAATAAGAATTATAACGAAATAAAAATTTATATCAAATGCAAGAAATTAGAATTAAATAAAAATGTACGTTGTCCATAAAGTTACTTCACTGCGCCGCATTTCAACTGTATGCATAACATCTGTATTGTCTTCTTGTCTCTCGATTTATAATCAAGTATAATCGAAAGATTAAACTAAGAAAATGTGACTGTGATTTCAACCGACTGGTACAGTGATTCACATCTGGAAAGCTAGGACAATCCCAGTGACGAAACAATCGTTTTTTACCGAACCGCATACCCATTCTTTCGCGGTGTGACTCGCGCGAGCGGCGAAACCGATTATTCACCGACTAATATTAGATTCGTAATGTTCACCGGGAAAGTTGGTGTTGTGCTCCTAATGCCACACGAGGAAGCCGTTTGAGGAAGAAACAAACGAGAGCCATATTACTTCGCTAGGACGAGGTTTTCCCGATTGTAATCATCAAATAAAAGGATGCGGAAAATACATCACTTTTCATACATCTATATGAAAACCACAGGGAACATGTCTGAAATAAATGTGTTAGAATTTATGTTTCACTTGATGTTATTTTTTAATAATAACTTGTAAATGAAAACTTCTTTATTGAATATAATGAAGATTTTTGTTAAAAATAAAATATTATTCAATGTTTTTTACTCGTAAATTAGGCTGTAGATTTTATGCATTTGTGACAAAATTCAAGAAAACAAATTGAGAGGTTTTAAGATATAATTTTCAAATTTCTGAACTTATTAAATTTATGTGATCTCATGTTTTTGCAATTGTAAATTGGACTGCGAGCTTCATGCGTCCCTAGAAAAATTAAGTATATCAGATACCAAATAGTAGAAAAATTAAGAGAGTACTGGAGTACCTGTATACATTTTCAAACTATTGTGCTTATTTAATTAAAATTGCTATTTATCCGATTTCTGTCCATAGTAAATGATATAAACAATCACCATCCCGCATAAGAATCCATAATCCCCCCCAATCGTTCTCGAAATCTTAGGCAATAATTTTACCTAGCACTAATGTGCTTATTGTGACTTATGGTTCTGCTCTACGTTAATAAAAGCTTTGATTGCATAGTAAATACTAATATTCGCTCGACTTGTACTATTATAGGTATTATTAAACCACACCTGGAGCCAGATTCGCAAAGAATCGAAGCCAGTTTATTGAATCGGTAGCAAGGAGCAAACAACCTTTCAAAGACCATGTCTAGCAAACACGTACACGGCACATCCAATTAGCTGCGATTGCAGCTTGCTTCGAAATCGACTCGAATAATTGGAATATTCCGATGAATACCGAAAAGGGGGAGAGGAACGGTTGCACGCCGGCCGAATCAGGGACCTACGGTAATCCAAAAAATTGAGAACCCCTGCGGCCGGAGGGTGCATAACTTCGGGCACCATATTACACGGTAGGACCGTACGTACGGGTTCCTGCAACGTCGAGGCCTTGTCTCCTCGCGCGGGACCGGCACAGCTGTTTCCAAATCTCTCCCTCTCTTTCGGCCTGCCGACGATCCATCCCTCGCATCAATCTGTCCCCTTCTATTTCATCTCGCTCCGCATCGACCCTTCCTGCGCAACGTAAATCCTGCGAGTCCTCTCGCCCTTCCGTCCTTCCGCCGCTTCTCCCGCCGCCGCTGCCTCACGAGCCCGTCGAAGTAGGAAAACCGTGAAACGCACCGCTTTCGGAACTTCTGTTCAAGGTTATGCGTCCGGTTATTGTTGCTCGAACACTTCGCATAGCGATTTGACAACAAAGCACTACTGGTCTTGTCTCATTAGCTGATGTGTCCTAGGACAGGGCTGGTTTCAGTACGACCGAAACGAAACGCACCGATTAGGTCCTTGACAGGCTGGTTATAGTTTTTACCCTTTCGTTACTAGATTGAGGGTATTAATTAGTTAATAATAGTTGTCAATGGTTTCGTAAAACTATAATTTGATAGGGTAATTTAAATTCGTTATATAAATTATTCTGTTGTATTTGTGCTTAATTTCTAGCATCTTATTCTGTTTTATTATATTTTATTACATCCTAGTTTATTTTATTTGATCTATTTTGCTTTATTGCATGGTATATGAGGTACAATAAGACATTTATTTCGATTTTGAACAAGCGTTATTGTAATTATTGCCACAAGTAACACATATATTGCATAAATGCCTTATTGCTACTTTTACAATGTACTTGATTCATTTCATCACGGATTGCAATAAAATAGGAAAATAAAACAAGAAACTAAATTAAAATGAAATAAAATGAAATAGAATAAAATAGAATGGAATAACATACATTACATTAAACTCAAATAAAATACAGTAACTTATGAAATGAATCTAAACTTACGCTATTTAATAATATATTTTTAATATTCGTAACAACTATCTAACAACTATATATTTACTCTTCTATCGTTGCTTTTATAAACTAATAAAAGAACAGTTCCTATTAATGATCCATAAATCAAGTGCTAATATTCCAAAGCCACTCTATCAAACGAACAGCGCACCATTAAAGATAGGCTGTTCAAAAAATATCACTTTCCAATCTGCCACAATGCTTTATTGTAGTCCGCGATATCGCGTACTAATGTTCGACGATAATGTCCGCTGTTGCGATTTTATGGCCTCCTCGGTGCAGATTCGTTCATTGCTGAAAGAGCCCTGTGTCTTATGGACACCGCGGCGATATAGATCGGACAAGGTTGTCTATAATAAACGATTGTATTATAAGGAGCCGCGGGTCGAGGTGCCCGGGGACTAGCGAAGAAATTACTTATGTAGGTTTAATCGAATCGATAGTCACGGCTCGCGTGATCGGACCCAGGCACACGTAAACCGAGGCTCGGATCTGAAACATTGATGAGGCTTCTAGGACCGTCTAACATCTGTCTAATTACCGATCGAGTTTGTCAACAATGAATCAGCAACCAGCCGTCATAAATCAATGGTGAAATCGGTCCGAGCGGCTATTACTTTCTTAATTAGACACCGTCCGCCTAACCCCTTGCCACGCTAATTAGTTTTCGAGTCGCGCGATCATTAGACCACGGGATATCTGTCCATTTCTGCGGCCCAGAAATCTCGGGGATCGTTAAAACACGGATCTATGTCGAACCCTATATACTGTCGCTTTCAATCCGTTTGAATTATTTGTGTAGCGCGTAGTTTGTTTTACGATAGTTTGTAGCAACGCGTTTCACGTGCTGTCGTATTATTGGTAGTGACCGGGCTTTGGATCTTTTATGCGTCTATGACAAAATTGGGTTAGCAATAAACTGTTTTTCTTATAAACTGTTTTTCACACCGTGCAACAAAATAAAATAGATAAAATAAAATAGGCAGAATAAAATACAAAATTTTGAAATGGAATAGAATATGTTAAATTTAGGTAAGATACAAAAATTCATACAATGGATTAAAAGTTTATCACATCTCTTAAATGAAAATTCAATTTTATCTATCTATCATTAGTATTTAAATATTGAAGCGGAGATTGCCATATAATAAATATAAATTTTCTGTCTGGTGCAGAAATTAGCAACAAACAAATGCTAATCTTCGTAGCTGTGAAATAAGTCATAGTGCAAAGGATTAAACTGTGTAAGAATAAAAGTTATTTAAAAACGTCAATGTAGTAATTTTAATCCTATGTAGTTCTTATTTATATACACATTTTATTCTCTATTGTTTTTACTGCTTATATCTATTTGACACTATTCATTGTTATATACTTTTTCTTATATATTCTTTCTTTTAATTAATTAGCCACATTATATAATAATTTATTTTTGTTATTTACTTTTTATTTATTTATTTGATATTTTAGCGCCCGCGAAATAGCGTTGGAATTGTAATACCCCCGGGCATTCCATGTGAGCCCGGTGGAACATTTATTTTTAATCCTTTGTAGTTCTTATCCTACTTTAACTGGAAATTTTAAATATTTGTTGAAACATTTTTCCATTTTATATAATCTGGAGCATTTTATACATTATGGAATTGAATTTTGTGATTCGTGCAACGGTTAATAGCTCTTAATAATCTTTTAAATACAAGTTAATTTAATAGAAATTATTTTCAGACACGATCATTTTTAGCGGCGTCTTAGAGCCGTCACTCGACCGCAAAGGGTTGATCATTCTACAATTCTCTTTCTACAATTATAATAGTTGCAAAAACGCTTTCATGATTGAATAAATTACATTATTGAAGCAACTGTCTTAGTAAAAACTGTACAAAATCTAAGTAAATTGAATCTTATCACTTTTACGAGGCAATGAACGCTAGTCAGTTGCACTGTCCGATAGGTTCAGTTTTTAAGGAGGAATGAATAAAAATAATAAAATAATAAGAAAGTAATTTAAATGCGCAATAAAATCCGCTAGCGATCGGTTTCGCGAGTCGCTATACGTAACGCGAAAGAGTTTTTAAAACGGGGGTGTAGATCGCAAGAAGTTTCCATGGCCCTCGAAATGGTCGTGCAGTGTCGCGATTTCCGGCGCGCTTGTTCCCGTCCGTTACCTGTCGAATGACTATCATTCGCAGCTTAAACAATTCATCGGAGCGTGGCCAGCGCAGCGTCGTGTATAATTTGGAAAATCCGTGCACAGGAGAACTGCGTCGGCAGTTTCGCAGGCTTCTCGAAAGCTGGCGAGGAAGGAGGATATCATCCCCGGTATGCAATGCTGGTTCTGCGTTACGCGCGTGTATTCGCGAACATCGCGAGTGCGCGCAGGTAAGCAAGTACCTGCGGTGTGCGTAGGTACCTGCGAACGTGTAATTCACTTAATAGCCTCCTCTCTTTCAGTCGCTCGCTCGCTCGCTCGCCTCGCCTCGCCTCGCTGTTTCCGCCTCCTCTTACTCCACCTTCTGCTTCTTCCTTCTTCTTCATCTTGTTCTTCTTCTACACTCTTCCCTCTTTCGTTGTTGCGTTTTTCTGTTCCGTTCTCCGACAGCGCAACGACTAATTACCTGTTACACACTCCGCAGAGTAGAAAATGTCAGTTTCTAATTTCCACGCGCACGCAGCGCCGCGCGCTAACAAAAGTGACCACTAGGCTCGCGTCGAAATCGTAGAACTTTTGGCAAAAGCCAGGTAGAAGGATGATTCCATTTTTTCTCGCGGTGCTTAACGTCGCATCGACTTTTTGTGGTCATTAACGACTCTTTGGGATGCTTTTACTTTGTTCTTGCGCGGACATCGTGGTTTAAATGAACACCGTTTTAAATGAAACTTTTATCTAGAATGTGGGAGAATGACGGAGAACGTCACGCGAGGAATTTTCGATGTTGAAAGTTTACGTTAAATTTCATATTTTTCGATCAAATTATCGTTTATTCCTTACGACATGTGCTCATTTTTCTGTGACTTTAAAACGTAAACCAAATATTCAATCGCGTATTATAATGGATAAACCGAAATGAATTTCACCTTTGTTACAAATTCGTATATGAATTTAATCTCTATTACAAATCTGCATATGAATTTAACTCTTATTATAATCTTATATATGGATTTCATTGTTACTATAAATTTACATACGCGTTCAATCCTTATTTAAAATTCGTATATGAACTTCGTCGTTATGAATTTGTACACGAATTTAATATTGATGACAACTTTGTCTACGTATTTAATTTTTATTACAAATTTCTAAATGACTTAAATCATACAATATAGATTAGAAAAATCCAATTGTACTTTTATTTTCAGTTTACAAGATCTATCCTTCAATCGACAAAGGACAGATTACCCTGAATCAAATTTTTGCCAAATCTCGTGCGGAAACGTCAATTTGCGTAGCACTCTACACAGCCTAGTTAAATCATTAATCGTGAACCGGATTGCCTTTCCCTCTACACGGACAGTCTAACATATTAAACAAACTTGCGAACACCCATATAAATATACGAAACGATGCAGGACTCTCGATTTCCTAAAATTCTGTTTTCCGGAGAGTAAATCGCGAGCAAGTCGGACGAGACTCTGTCGTCGCAGAGTTCCTCGAGATGAGCGCCACTGGGCACAGGAAACGTTTGTAGCGTGATTAGTACGGAGAGGCGTGTACTACCTCGATCGCGTACGTTTGCTGTCAGCTGTCGGTGAAGAGGGTCCAGGGCATCGGCGAGTAAGCGAGCAAGCGAGCGAGCGAGCAAGCAAGCGAAATGGCGCGTAAACGAGTAAGCGAGCGAGCGAGCGAGCGCGGCGACCTTGCCAACCAGTTGTCTTCGCTCGATCCGACTAATTAATGCCGTAACGTTGGTCGCCGTGTGTCACGCCACCGGCCGCTGATAATACACCGCCCAAATACCACGCCGACGCTTATCGGCGGCGGTCGCCGTGATTCGCATCGAACGAATCGACCGGCGAGACACGGCGGTTGCGAATCATCGTTTTCGAGTTCTCTTACGGTCGGGGGCCGACTCGTTTGTTGACTCAGCAACTCGCGGATACAATTACAGGCAGGGATTCGCCTCGATCGAGATTCCTCCCGTAATTTAATCGACCTAATCCGAATTAATTCGGATTAATTGCACCGGCATTTAATCGTTTCTAAGATTCGATTGCGGACAAGACCTGCGCGCGGGTTCCGCTCGATCGATTCGGACCTTTGATCCTCTGGATAATTTGTCAACTGTTCTTCGAAAGAAAGTAAACCGAGTTCCTTGATGACTAGGATCCTGGGTTAGGCCAAAAATGAATGCGGTTAATGGTTCACTATTATATATTAACTAATTAATTATTAATGATTACGATTACGAATCGAGTAATCGCGAAGCAAATGTAAACGTTGCTCATGATTGATACAGTTATCATTAATCATATATTAATTAACCATATGACGTAATTTTATGCCTCAATGCAAGATGAATTATTTATTCGCCCATGGTTACAGATCACTGATTAATAATTACAGGCTACGAAATGTAACCGTGATTACTGATTTACTTCTAGCAACGAATGGTTAGTGATTGTAATCATTACGATCACTTTTCGTAATGTATTCTAAAACCAATCACGAAACAGTTCACAAAATTAATTCGGACATAAAAGTATGTATACTGAAAATTGCCATTACGGAGAAATAAAATTTGATCCTTCCTCTTTAATTTATAAGCAACCGGAACGAGGCTACTGTTTTTTTTTCGCAAAGTTATAGCACTTTGATGTAAACCCTACGTTTCGTCGATAACTCCGCGAAAAGTTATCGTAGTATAATGACTTATAAAGGTACGAAAACAAAGCCTTAATTTGTACAATGATTTTCACAAAAATGACTGGGGGACATGACACATTCCAAATCAAAATGGTGGAAATGCTATCGATATAATACTATCGGATTCATGCAAAAGTAAACGCGGTTTTCCAAATATATACTTTACAAAAAACACCCGAAATTACTTTTGCAACGACCCGATAAATAAATGCTCCGTTGACATTTTGTTCTCACCTAATGTATACAATAATGAAAACGTGAAAAATTGAGCTTTCTCTACAAAGCTAAATGGAAATAGTTTCCAGGTGATTATCTAAATTGCCAAGGGACTGTGAAGCAAGTTTAGGAATACCGATATCATTTAGCTCTCAGAAAAGAATGTCGCGATACACAGTAGACACCGCGTTGTACTGTCCGTTACTAAAGAGACGGCACAGAGAAAAGTGAAGGATCGATTACCACCAACCCACCCATGTTAAACCCATCGTAGAAGTATGATAAATGCGTTTCCCTTATTCGCAGAAATGATCGCTTCCTGTTATCCCCCAATTTCCAGGAAACGAGGGACTCGAGCCTGGTCGATTATAAACAAGCAACGCTCCTGACTCCCATCATCGTCTCGCTACCTGTAGCCTCCTCCTAGCCTCTTCCATCTCGTTTTCATCCCAGACTTTTGATTATTTATCAAGGTTTGCAGATGCCCAAATTTATAACATAGTAGTCACGTGTTGAATATCTATTTAACACTAAACCTAGTCGGTCAAAATGACCGATTTCACACTTTTTCTTATAAAATTTTTTAGATTATAGACTTTTATTAAATGGATATCACGATGGAAACATAAATTATAATAAAAATGCCAGAAAGTCTAAATAAATCCAATCCTGCCATTCTTCTAAAGCAAAACGCGTGTCCACTGTTCGAGCTCGGTAGTTTTAGTGTTAATGTCAACCAGCTAAAAAGGGGAACCGAATAGTAAATTGTTTTATTTTAGCATCTTTCCTTCGGCAGCTCGCCTTTGACTATTGCCTGTCATGAACCTGGGTCTCATTCACGTCGTCGCTGACCGTGCCGCTAGGTCGGGGATTTTCCGACTGCCCTCGGATTCGCTCACTATCCTTCGGGGATGCAGAAAACGTCCAAATGACTCATTGACCGATTGCTGGAAAATCTATTTAAGCAAGGGAATTTGTATTTTCGTCAGTCGAGTAACGAGAATCACAGAGAACACATCACATTTCTTTTTGAAATCCGGCAGCACTTTACACGCGAGGCAACCTTTGAAACCGGCAACAGTGCACGTGCATCGCAGTATTGTTGTCAGCATATCACGTGCAATGCTGAACCTTCGAGTCTTGTCGACTTTGTAGGTGCAAATTCTAGCCAAATTCGAGTCCGACGTGCAAAATCTACAAGGCTTGATTATCACCTAAGATATCCACAAGCTCAACCTATATTATTGGTTAAATTGCGCGATGAACAAGAGTCCACTTTGCTCCTCGCATCGATTTGTTTATTTGCCCTCTTGTTTATTATGTTACATATAATAATGATATCGTAGTATCGTAAATGTAAGGCGAGCGTTAGATTATAAGGACAACGGAGCTTTTAAGACATTGTGAGGACCAAGAGGCGCGGCATCGACGAGAGCGAGCGGCGTCCGTTGTTGCGGCGGCAATAGTTTAAACAACGATTATCGGCTAATGGTTTTCGTTTACTGAGGGGAACGACAGAGTTGTTCCGAAAGTCGAGGTGTAAGGAAATCTAAAAGTTGTTGATTAGCCGTGCTCTCAGTTTCGGCATTTCTCTGTTCATTATCCTAGTCTATAGTTTTCTAGTTTTTAACAACTTATTATTAAATATATTCCTACAATATGTAATATAGTAATGATATGTAAAGTATATTATCATAGACAAATGGGGATTACGCGCGTTCAGGTCAAGTGGAGTGAGCAGGATACGCCTCTGCGCCTCGACAAAAATTGTGCCATCTTTTCAGCAACGCACAGTATTTACGTAAGGCGGATCAGAAAAGTGACTGGAAGCTCGGAAAGAATGGGAGTGGAGATGCGCGTGTATAGGTGGACCGTGTGGGAAAGCAGGGCGAGCGAGGCGATCCTCGTGATAAGACCGGGCGCGAGTGACCCGGGTCGTTCGCGATCTCTCGGAGAAATTGACGCTTCCTGTCCTCTCCTCGTGGACAACCGACACTTTCACCGTAGACTGTGAAAATAGACCACTAATGGCTGCAACGAACGCGGAAGGATTGCTTTTAGCGGTTCTCGTTCGACGAGCGTAAACCGAGCGACACTGAAACTCTGGTCTAAGCGGTTGTCTGATCGTGTTTTCCTACCGATCGATTCATAGTTGGCGGTCCAGTTAGCGGGAATACCACGGTGATCAATGGACTACGGTTTTTATGTATTTGTGGCAAATTAAAATTGAATGGATTAAATACAAAACATGTGGAAGATTTAACCTTCTATGGGTTCAATTTTTTTTCTTAAATATAACAAGATTTATGCAACGGAAAATCAACAATTATAAACCTATTAGATTAAAAATAAAATTACCAATTTAGACAATTGTGTTATAATTAATTCATTTTGTAACTTTGAAGTATCAACCGCGTAGAATGTTTGCACTCCTGTGTACAAGAGCTCTGAATCTAATGAAGAATTTTCAGATCTGTTACTGCTAAGGCATTTAATTCTATTTCCTTTCTTATTTTTATGTAATTTTGTATTCATATTTTCTGTAGTTGGTATATAAATCTGAATCTGCGATCAATCTACGATGAAAGATAAATTTCGTATCTGTTTTGTCGATCACACTGAGTGCGTTTTCTTTTCTGGCAAATTCGAAATTTATGAATATCTTTGAAGAAGTATTCATTTAGTAACAAATCGATTATTAAATAAAAGAAATCCATCTACTACATTCATATTTTTAAAATTAACCTATTGCAGTCAAATGACGAGTTTAAGACACCAACCAAAATTTTTACATTAATATTTAAAATAAAAGTATAAATACTATAAAATACTATAAAATGCTATTTTAAATGATGATGTCAATCGAATTTGTTTATATCTAAAAAACTATGCGAAGTATAATTGTGGCGCGATTCACAAAATTCAATATCATATGTATAAAATTCAATAAGTTATATCAAATGAAAATGCTATTAGTCGGAGGAACTATTTTAGATTACGAGTTGAAATGGCTTCGAGTGCGAAGGGTTAAGTGTAACAACGTAAAATTGCATGAAGTTCCGCATGAAGTCTGTGTATGACTTTGGCTGTTTAGCCGGCGGCGGAGAGAAGAATCGGCAGCGATTTCAAAGGAACCAGACGTGCAGCTCCGAGCACGATGTTATACACCGGTTCTGCATATTAACGCGGGACTCTTGTTACGCAATTCGTAGGTTACTCGGTTACTTTCTACCCGATCGACGGGTCTCCCTCTCCTCGTCTCCTTCTCCAATTCCCTGTCTGCTACTCGGTACAGACTACAGACACACAAGGTTACCGTCTGCTCGTCGGCGACGACAACGAGCAACGACGAAGCGGCGACGAGCGACGACGAGCGACGACGAGCGACGTCGGCAATTACAGCACCTGTGATTCGATAACGAGCAACCGCTGATCAATCCTATCCACCTCCCTACTATCCAGCTACGCGGAGAGGATAAAGGTCTACGCGGACGAGAAAGTGAATCGCCGACTATAAAACTGGTCCCCGATCGATCTCCCGATAAAAACGGCTATTTTCATCCTATTAAACGAAAGAACGTTCCGTTCGGAATGGAACTCTTTGTGCGAACCCACGCGACCAAACAATCTACCTTCGAACAGCGTTGTTTCTCGGATTCTCACGATCTACTAGCAGATATTGCTTCTTCGCCGATATTAGCTGCGTGCGAAATTATTTTTAACATTTTTAACCCTTTGCGCTTGAGACTCTTTCAACTCCAATATGAAAACATTTGTTTCAACCTGCAGTATTTCCATTTGGCATGATTGTTTTTATTAGATGTGTATGAAATTTAATATTTATGCTTATAGGAGACTTCTATTAGACAATTTATCGAATACAGACGAATTTAATAATTTCATTTTAGTAAAAATTCTTTTGGATATAGCGCAGCAATTTTTACTGTCGCCTCGAAGTCGACACTCAAATGTAAAGGGTTAACATTCGATAGAACATTTTTATATTTTAATACTTTTAATATTTTTAACATTGGGCTTGAGTTGTTTTAGGGCCAAAATAAATATTTTTATTCGATTTTCTAGCTTCTGACAGATAACTTAAACTTTTACAGATTTTATTAAAATATTTAATCAAAACTAACATGCCTGGAATTAGTAGGTTTAAAAAATTTATTGAAAAAGATTGATAGAGAAAATTATACATAAATACTTAAATTATTCATTCATACTATAACCTTGCAGATCAAGAAATGGTTTTTGACTAAAAGGAGTCAGGATTTCTCAAAATAATCAAGTTTCCTGCTGAACTCGTCTGCTGTTCTACAATCATTCCTCTGTGACAATTGAAATTTTGTAAATACGATTCTTGCATCGCCGCGAATAATCGACTAATTAGTTCGGGTCGAATAAACAAGGGAATAGTAATGATAATTGACTAGCCCGTTTCATAGATAATTAGTCAATCGCGTTGTGCATCGCAATAACGATCGATCGACGATAATGCCCACGTGCTCCGTGGAAAACAAAAGAGAAGAGCTCTAGTCGACTGCCGAAGGTCGCCAATAATATTTCTTCCGACGCAATACTATTACCATGCGTCACGGTGGCCGCGCGACGAGATCTAAATTGTGCTCCTAGCGGATCGTTCTGAGCGACGAACGAATGCCGCCGGTTTAATTGTTATTGTCGCGAAGCAATTTTTTCTACGATCGATAACCATTGTATCGATTCGCAGAACCGTTCGCGCTTCCGTCGATGATATCCTCGACCAAAATCGTTGCCGCACCGGCGATTCCGTTCGTCGTTCGTCGTTCGCCACGATGCACGGTGCGGCAAAACCCGACCACGCGGGGCAAAAATATAAAATCCAAATACATATATTCGTACAACGATATCCGATCTGATCCAATTATTATATGTTTATTTATACGTACACGTTATACGATAAGTGAAGGATTATCAATCAGTTTTTAGGTAAAGATCAATTATTTTCAACTTCAAGTTTACATGCCTCGAAAACGACACAAAATATCTTGAGATTGAAATAGTTTTTCGTTTGTTATATTAAAAATTATATTGCTTTGAATTGCGAAAGATGTTCTATCTTTAGATTATTTTTATCATTTTTGTCATATCATCTTATTCGCTATTATTGCATCGTTATTGGATATGAAATGTACGAATATCAGGTATATGTTTGTGTATTTTTAACGAAATGACAGTATTTCATAAACAATTTTCGTTTTCTGCCGACAATGTTATCCATTCGGCCGCATTATGTAACAAAAAAAGCCGTAAAATAGATTGGAGAGTATTTCAATCTCAGAATATTTTACGCCGTTTCTGAAATATGTTAACTTGAAGGTAATAATAATTAAGCTCCGCCTAAAAAATCATTAATATGCTCTTATTTATTATATGTATAACATGTACTTATATATAAGCATATAACAATTTGAATAGATCTCATATTGTTACATAAGAATATTTCAATTTTATATTTTCGGTCCGCGTCACCGCACTATGCGATGTCCGTTCGCAAATAATCGTTAATAGACTACAAATTTTACGCATCTATGACAAAAATGAGAACATGAAATTAAAAACAATGAATAGATTTAAACAGCTTAAAAATGCTATTGTAATATGTACAATCCATTTAAATGATTAAGGAAAGAAAGAAATGTTTATCGAACTCTTGTATCTTGTAGATAATTCAGACAACTTTTATTTTGCATAAACATCCGCATCCCAATTTATGACAAAAATAGCCACATCAAGTGCAAAATAATAAAACTATCGAAACGAGTTGAAAATATTGTATTAATATCGAATTATTGAAATTACCAAAAGAGAAAAGATAAGCTTACGCAACTTCCTGTAGCTTTCAATTAATGAAAACAATTTTTATTTCTCATAAATATCCGCTGTCCAACGATCATCCTGTACGAACACTCTCCTCGAGAATTTTCGACGTTTCTATGTTTCTTAAAACACTGCGAATTATTGTACAGCTGCGCACGTTTGTACGCGATGGTGCGATTACTATCGTGTCCATTAATCCCGCGGTTACATTCCACCGTGGCTGTACGCAATTACCGATTATCAGATCGTACATCTTCATGCGTTCACGTAAGTGATAAATTTGTCAAGGCGCAACAAAATACAAGGCCCGATTTTAATGAAATTCGAACGTCTCTAATTAATACTTTAATACTGGTTCGTACACGTTCCTTAGAATTCGCTTCGAACTCACGCAATCTCGCCACTTGTATCTACCCGCTGTGCTAATAATTAGCCGACGGATTTTTATGCAAAAGAAGAGCTCTACGATTCAATTTCGAAATCCAAAAGATACTCGAAAATATATTTCTTCCTTTAATAACTTTAACCGGACTACTGTAAACAACTTTAGCCATATTTAAAAGTAATTACGGTTTATATATCTATTAAAAATCTATTGTAGTCTCAAATTTCTGTTTAGTTTCCTATTAAAAATCTATAATAAAGAAAAATTTATATTTTTTATTAACAGTCTATTATAATTTAAAATTTCTATTTAGATTTCAGCTAAAAATCTATTATAACCCAATATTTCTATTTCAATTTCTATTGAAAATTTATTATAACCTAAATTCCAATAAAAATCTACAATAATACATTATAATTATACAATAAAATTTCACTATAATTAACTTTTATATTAGAAATTTTAAAATCGTTCAAAATCTGTATTTAAATCTGAATAATTATAATTAACGCGACCCTCGTTTAAAATCAATTAACTAAAATATCTCTTAAAAATCCACCACTCAAATCTAGCTTACAATCTCACCTACGTGTCTTACAGAAAATTCTTAACAGCCTCATAAACCAACAACATTTTAATAACTTCGCTACAAAGTAGTCATGGACAATAACATAATTTTTCCAGCAATCGTCCGAAGACATTCTCGAATCCCATAGCACACCGACCGACCTCTGTACATTTCCGAAATGCACCGCGACCTCCTCAGCCCTATCGGTCCCGTTATCTCTAACTCCTCCAACGAGCAGCGAAGAAAAAACAAACAAGAATGATCCAGATCTCTCGATCGTGTCGCGGGAATAAATTAAAAAAGTTTTTCGGTTGTTAGAGAACGGAGAGTTCGTTGAGGCCGCTCTTCGAGCGCGATTGGAAAAAGGTTTCATTGTCGAGTGGCAGGAAATGTATGTGCAGGTAGTTTATACGTTTAGATGCAAGCAGCGCGACGATTGAGTGCGAGGGAGAAGGTAGAAGATAGAAAGAAAGAAAGAAAGAGAGAGAGAGAGAGAGAGTAAAAGAGAAACAGAGGAAGAGAAAGAGGGAATGAGTGAGAGAGAATGTGTGCGAGAGAGAATGCAATAACCGTTCGCTCTTTGTCCGCTCAGCTGCCTGCTGCCCGCCAGTGGTTCTCGATCCGATCCCTCGATCTCCGTGCCGGCGTTCCTTGAGCAACCCGGGGCCTTTCCAATGCAACCTACATCGGTTTTATCGATAATGAAGCCAGTCCTGGCCGAACAGCCTTACGTCAACCAGCACTCTGCACTGCTCTGCACAACGACGCCGACGACCACGAAACCGGGAAATCGCGGATCGTTCCTAACCTCTACTTAGATTTCGCCAATCTCCCTCGTTTTCCATTCATCGATGCCCGGGACGAAATTGCAAGCTGTTAGGAAACAGCTACACGCGATCCTTCGTCCGATTTTCAGTCGTCTTTGTGCTCATTTCGACGATGCTCGATTGTTGGAAAATATACGGTCTTCGAAGTCTGCAATTCATGGCTCGAGTGTGTTCATAGCCTTCTAATTCATGGCTTGGTGTGTTTGTTGCTGCTGCACCGTGGGCCGTTACGCAACGCGACGATTTTCTAAGTCGTTTTGGGAGAAGTAGAAATGAAATTAGACGCTTCGCATATCTTGGTCGAGATACGAATCGCCTGGAACCGTTCGAAGAAGTAGATATGGCACGTGATCTTTATACCGAGAGTGCAGATTATTCGGAAGAATTGCTGAATCGATCGAAATCAAAATGGTATATAGAGTTCATTATTAGAGCGTGGAGATTTATGTGAAATATAAATTGTCTGACACAGTTGGAAGACGCGGAAGTAAACTGGATTATTAAATTGGATGAATGTATTAGGAGTAGCACAGGCATTGTCGAAATCAATCGTAAAAAACAGAAATCAGGCATCATCTAGATACTCAAACTATAGATATTCGTGTGAACGAAAAATTGTTTGAAACAGATATAGTAAACAAAAACGAATTGGATGGCTAAATTGAACGAATAAATTTACGGAAGAAATCGGATGAAGAAATTGGACGAAACAAAAACAGTAAAATAAAAATTGTCAGACACTGTTGGAAGAAGCAGGAATGATTTGGATGAATAAATTGAATGAATCAAATTAGAAGAATATACAGGATGACCAAATTGTATAAATAAATCTGTAGAAACAAACACAAATTATCGAAACCAATTGACAAAAGCAGAAGTGAATTTTCCAACACAACCTGAGCAAACAGAAACGTATTTCCTCTTGCAACGGTGTGATAGTCTGAAATTCTTGCAATATTCTGCACGCATTAGACGTGTTTTCGTATTTAGATTGATTCGGATGTACACATTTTGATTTATCACTTGAGAAGTGAAATGAATTCCGCGCTTAGAACAGCGAGTAAAGATTGGACGTCAGGTTTGAGAAAAAGATCGCGCGATCCATGGATGAGCGTTTGATCCGCTTTTGATTGGGTGGTGGACGGTGGAATACGGTGTCGGAAGAGGGCCGGGATCCGGGTAATAAAAAATTTCGAGTAAATTATTAACAGGAGGTATAAACTGCGGCGAGTAGAGAAAGAACAGAGAGAACGCGACACGACGGTGCACCGACTCGGTTAGGTGTGAGGTGGTCAGTATCGAGCGACCTGCCTCTCCGATGCGCCATCCCCTGTCTCCTCCGGCTCCTGAACCCTTCTCCTTCCTCCACCGCCGCCTCCTCGTCAACGTTATAATCCCGTCGAGCACCTTATAATATAATTACTCTTCACCGCCAATGGCCGTTATTAGTAAACTGGCAATAAGTAATTACTGGGACGAGTGGTTGTACGCCGGCGAAATTAGTGAGCAATTGTGAAGCAGGAGAGTTGCCGCGCCGAGGGGAAAAATACGTACACAGCAGGATCGGGAATGCAAACGAACGGGGAAAGAAAAAGAGTCCGACTGGAAATTAAACACCGAACTGGAGCGCCAGCTTTTCGTTGTTATTGTTATTTCAATGAGAAAACAAGGATTTTATAATTAAAAAATATGCGCGCGTTCATCGAATTCCATTGAGCTAATGATCTCGACTTTTTCAATTAATCGAACAATTATCGCGGCTTTTATTTATTATTCGACTGTGAACTTTAATACAGTTATCAATCTCGTTTCAGCAACTCGACGGTAGATCTTTTAATAAACCTTTAGATTGGAGATAATTGTAACCTGCCTTCGTTAGTGATCAAATGAACCGAGTAATCGAAATTTTCGTTTTAAATCAAAGAAGATAAGAGAAGCGTATTTTTATGCAATTTCTATATCATTTGACTGTCACAAAAATTCTCCTTTCTAGAAATGGATTTGAAGAGATTTTAGAAGAGATTTGAGAATATTCTTCTACTATTTTTGATCGAGATTATTCGAGAACTACAATTCGTTACTCTAGTTTTATGCATTCGATTGTTATTTTCCTTATATATACTAATATTGCGCAATAGAACTCTAGTCTGCCGAATAAATAATTACACAAACGATATTTACTTCCTTATTGACGATTTCAATAAATTTATATATGAATTCTGATATCTAAAAATATCAATGATAATTAAATAATGTTATCAGAAGCGGGGGTGCATTTGTTACGTTTGTTCTTGTTATGTACATTGTAAACAAGCAACATAATTCATCCTATCATTCCTGTACATGACACATACTTTTATATATGCTATACGATAATTAAATATTATCTTTGGTTATCGATAAAAGCGCAAACAATTCGCCGTACAATCGTACCCACGATTTTCGTGAATACTCTCTTCGCTCGACAAATGAGTGATCATAAACTCGGTAGTTATTGCGAATAATTAAATGCGATCAGAAAGAACTAGAACCACGAAAAAAGTTGAAAGCCGCAGTCGTAATGATCTTTCTCACCAAAGTATGATGACTAGACTGTGGATTTTTGTGCGAAATGTAAATTGCTTGCATCAATTGCAAGAAATAGAAGCTAAATAGAATGACCTTTCTTTCTTGAATAATTCTAACAGATTAAAAGCAATACATTGTCATTTGAGATTCCTTTGTGCTTTCTGCTACAGTAGAATCTCGATTAACCGAATTAGATTGTCCTCGATGTTCGTTACTCTTATTCGAATTAATAACGATGAAATTGTCGCGGGACTCGATTAAATCTTGATCTGCTATTTCATATCGTTATTTTAGCAATTATATGGGAAATAAAAGGAAGTTAACCAGCAATTCTGAATTCGCATAATCGTAGTTTTTAAGTGTTTTAACACGACGACAGAGTATAAGTCGGTGCACGGTCCACATATCGCAGAACGCGTCGAGGCGCGTAGTTGCATCGACAGAATCACGGAATCATAATCGATCGACAAACCGAATCGAAGCCGAATCTCGGATAGATTCTGGCTCGTGCCCGTAAGATCGTAGATTACGGGCCGGCTCGGCTACAAATTATCGCGAATTGTATCGTGGTAATCACGAGCCGGGATTTCTGTCAAGCGCGCGCCCAGCCGCTTCCTGCACGGTTGATTTATGCGTTAATTAGCAACGGCGAGATTATTTATTGGCCGAAGGCGGTGCAATGTCTCCGCTCGCCTTGGCCAGAATAATTATTAACAGTCGGGGATAATTAGCCGGAACGTATACACCGGATTGTTTATGGGATGCGAACGTAGCGCCAGGCTGGACCGCGGCTCCGCGAACGGAATATTTCGCCGAATACGCTACTTTCTCGGCGTCGTTCGCGAACAATTAGCGGACTGCTGTTTACCGCAGATGGCGAACGACGTGTCCTCGAGGCGACGAGTTGCGAATCGACCTAGTCCAGTCGGAATTCTACTAACGCGATCGCGAGACTGCGCGGGTACTATGCAAAATCAAAATTCGCCATGTCTATTATTTATTTATTTATCTATTCGTTAATTCGTTTGTTTATTCATTCATTCATTCATTTGTTTATTTATTTATTTATCTATCTACTTATTTATATGTTCATTTATTTACTTATTTACCTATTTAGAATCAACGGGTCAATACCCGTTTAATTTCTCTACAAAAGTACAATATAATAATCATGATAATGATTGATTTTGTCACATTCCTTTTATCTTCTGATCGAAAAATCGAACCACAATTTTTTAAATTTATCGTGTTTCAAGAGAAACGTTTAGATTCACATCGAACAGTATTCGATGCAAATACGATAAACTGCTAAGATGTATACTAATTTCACGTTGTTCACTGTAAAAAATGACTTCTATCATCAACGATAGACAAAACACGACAAATTCAATACACCGTAACTAGAATTTTTGTGTAATATAGTAGTCCAATAAAAAGGCATGTTTGATGTATAGACATTCTTAAGTTCACCGGTTGCATGTTCTCCAGGAAGATACGGTGGTCCCATTACAGATAAGCGTTAATTGATTATTTACTAGCTGTTTATCGGTTCGGGAATAATAGCTTATTACGTGAACTCGGTCTAAGCCTCGGCGGAGTTGCTCATTGTCTACGTACAGGCGGGAACAGTCGGGAACAAGCATGAACAAGCTCCGATACAGCCGCGGAATTCGAGCTCCGGATGCACGCGGCTCCTAAGAAACTTATTCGCGCCGCCACAATCGCACCGTAATCGCCAGCTACATACATATACTTTATTGGTTTCCTATTGGCGGAACGTGCTGTGAAACGTCGGCGGTCACTCTGTGTCGACCGTCAAACGAAATCCTCCGGACTGATCTTTGCTATCGTGTAAACAAAGTTATTGAGAGCGATGGCACTGTTCGCGGGGAAATAAGTTGCGGAAGGAGCGAGGGTAGGTGACGCATGCGCAATGACGGACCCCAAAGGTTACCACAATATTCAAGTTATTTATGTTGGATTTATAATTATAAAATAATTTCATTGAAATAACAATAAACCATGGATACTTAACTAATAGAAAAATGATATTTTTCAACAGTTGACTATCATTGTAATTGCTTTTATTTTTTCACAGTCAACTGTCTTTTTTCACGCGACACTCGCAAATTAACATTTATACCAAGTTCTCAATTCTCAATAAAATAATCTCTAATTGATAAAAACGACCCAGAAAGATTAAATTTACCATAGAAAATATCAGTATAACTCTTTCGAATATTTTTAGAAATCCTAGTGATATTCAGTTCGTTCTACACATTACTATGAAAATAAATTTCAAAAATCTAGATATAAATTAGTGTTACTTATACGTGACCGACGTGACAATCAACGTGTCAGATTAGAAAGTAAGTAATTAAATGACGATTTTGATACTCCTGATCATTTTTACTAAGATGCCCTAGTTTATTCAAGTATTTTTTCTTCCCCCTTCTTGAATCTTGTTTTCTAGATTTTTTGTTGAAACGAGATTCTCTGGTTTCATTTCGTGTAAAATAAATATATTATCTATTCTACATTTTTTTTATAATGTCATAATAATCCTGTGATGTGTACAAGAAATTCTCTTTTCGTAATGCCCGCCACCCATATCCATGGAAATTAGCCTTACACCACTTTCATAATCAATCGCTACGCAATTTCTTTTATCGGTCAATTTTAAATTAAACTAAGCATTGGAATTTTTTGAGACACTATATATTAACTAATTATAAATAAAATGTTTACACTAAATTAATATAAATTATATAATATCTCATTTAAAAGAAAAGTGGACTCACACCATTTATAATAATAAACGGTCTAATTAATAATGCCATTAAGTATGATATATTTTAAAACACGAAACATCCGCAAAAACCACTACAGTGGCGCATCTTTCCTAAGAGTTTAAGTTTAACCCTTCGCAGTCAAGTATCAAAATGGACTGTACTTTGTCTGCTTTACGAGGCGTTTCATGGTGTTTCCCGTGGCTTAAGACGGACGAGAGAATGTTTCAACCCTTTACAGTCGAAGTCATTTTAACTGTAAATCCAAAATATTTGTTCAGACCTACACAGTGTTTCCATTTTATATCGCTCGCAGCATTTATTATACATTATGGAATTGAATGTTGCGACTCGTGCAACAGTTAGCAACTTTTAACAATTTCCTAAATGTAAGTAAATTTGATAAAAATTATTTCGAAATGTGGCACGATGATTTTTAGCGGCGACTTAGAGTCGTCACTCGACCGCAAAGGGTTAAGCAACTAGGTGCGCATGTTTTCGTTTTCTGTGCTTCGACAATGCGATAATCCTGGCAACCTCGAACCCTATCGGCTCCGTTGGCAAGCCAGCCCTCTACCCGGTTCTAGAGTTACATCACAGTGCCTAACTGCGGGCATACACAGCTACCATTGAATCAATAAATACCCTACCTGGCCACATCGAGGACACTTGGCAGCTGTACTCGATCCTTCGGTGCTCAAAGGTGCACCGCACAACGAGATTTTCGAAAGTCCTACCTACAGAAAATACTACCTACCAGACACCTGCCCTCTGTTCACCGGTTTCCGAGTAGTTCTCGCTGTAGCAGCTAGATTATTTATTCGCGAAATTATGCAACCACAGAAATTACGTTCTGTACAGGTTTTACTCTCGAAATTTATTTATATTCATACTTACGCATTTTAAGTATACCTTTCGTACATCATATTTACGTTTTTCCTCCACGCACTTTTTTCCAATTATCTTTGTCACGGATCAGGATCGGACGTCTTTATTCAATTTTTAAATTAAACGTGAATCTTATTGTAAATAATTACGAGTTAATTGAATTTTCAAAGAGCTGAATATAATCTGCAAAAGTATTCATTTTACGTCAAACTCGCAATCTAAAGTATTCCTACGTTTGTCTAGTTATCACTAGACTAGGAATTTTGTGCATTTATAATACAAATAAGTGGGTGAATAATTCTCTAAATAGCGTTTTAAATAATTTTCCGAGCAACTTCCGATAACTACGAACTCAAAAGTTTGAGCATCGCTGTTAGGCTTCCAGTTCCGCGGGAAGCATCGCCGCCACTCTCTTCTCGAGCATCCCCTCGTCGACTACCTTTTCCACAGACAGGATGCTATGGGGTCGACGCAGTGGCCGCTACCATGTGGACCATACACGTCGCCATGCAACCCTTCCCAGTACATAAAACATTACCACAGACACCATATGGTTATAAATGTAGCTTTCTACGGTGACTTAACCTCGTTCCACTGGCAACACCGTCCCCGGACCTTCGTTTCAGCCCATCGACACACGATCGACTTCTGTCTGCTCTTATTCACTGCCATAGTAACAACTAAACGAACACACCTGCTTCTGATTTTCATATACACGCATTCCCATACCCATGCCCGTATGCTAGCGGATGATCGAATTTATTTCGAACAAGTCGCAATTTCTTTCGCGCGTTGCACGTTGACACAGTTTAATCGCACGCTTCATTTTACACAGTTCTCTCTTCTCTTGATAATGCGAGCACATTTTTATCGTAAAACCACAAGTTTATTCATTAGTATTAAAATGTCAAATAAATTCTTGTATCTCATTTTGATAAGATTTTATCAGAATAAGAATCTATCAGAGTAATTGATATGGAGAAAAATGATGGAATATGAAATGATGCAATGTATAATTTATCGATTTATTTCATCCGTATTACCTTGTCGAATTATTTGCACGACGAAGTTTTACAATTATCCAAATTATTTGAATTTTTTTTATTCAAATAAAGAATTTTTCAAATCACTCGGATTGTTTGGATAACGAATTTTATAAATTATTCGATTAAGAAAATGTTAGAATAAAAAATTATTCGAATTATTATGTGAAATTATCTCGGTGAGAATATATACGAATAAAGAATTTTTCCAATTAATCGAATAAAAAATTATACGAACCACGCTAATTGGATCGTCCACCGCACCCAACATCGAAAAAAAACAACGTCAACTACACAAAAACTGCCGTGCAAAAGCAAATCCTTGTTTTTCAGACGACGGAACGCCGCTGCAGGTTCCGCAATCTTTCCATTTTTTCCGCGTTTCTCACAAGCACAATGCTAGAGAGCGACGCGCGATGTTGCGTAACCGCGTTACTGGATCATGTAAATCGTGCGGACAATAAAGAAACATTGTGAAATTGTTCTTGACGTTACTCCGCGGATTCCGTGCTGTCCGAACGGATCTCTCCCGCATTGTCGCAAAACACGCGCCGCAGCCGCTTTTTGTCCGTAATTCACCGCCTCGCAGACCTCTCTGCCGGAAAATCCTCTGCTAATCGCATTACTCGAGATCAAACCGCCGGGATTTCGCGACAATGGTCTTCGGAGTTCGACACTCCTTCGCGATTTCACGGAAAGAACAATACAGTCTTCCAAAAAATGAATTTCTTCGATTGTTTAACTCCTTGTATCGTCTCTTTATGCTTGTTTGCTCGTGGTACGAGAGGTACGAACGATTTGTTTAACCCTTGCGTGGACAATGGGATTAACCTCTATTACTCGTCTTAAACGATGCTTGCCCAATCCTAGCACAGAGTGAATAGTAGTTAGTATTAGGCAGTTTTTAGCACTCTATAAAGTGCGTAGGAAAACATATAGCAATTTATTTAATTCTTACATGCTAAATCAAAGCAATCTTTCCTTCTGTTGATTTCAATTGCACCTTATCCATGATATGAAATGATTTAGTTTTTAGCTTAAGATATCGATCATATTTTATATAGTGTATAGGAAATCATACGAACAATTTGTTTAACTCTTGTATGCACAAACAAACCAAATCCTTTTTTCTTTCGTCTTAAATGGCACTTTACTTATCCATGGTACAAAATGAATTAGTTTCTAGCATAAGTATGTCCATTGTTTTTTATAAGGCGTACACATAATTAGACTCTTCTTTTCACAATCAAACCAATTATCTTTCCTCTTGTCTTAAATGGCACCTACTTAGTTGTGACATAAAATAAATACTCTCTAGCATGAGAACAGATATTATATTTCATAAAGTTAACAAAACAGCGTACAAACGGTTTATTTAATGCCCGTTCCAAGATCTCGAGTGGAGTATAAAATGCTAATCCTAAATCCATTCAGGAAAATTGGTCGCGTCTTTTCAACTGACGATGTCATCGTAGGGGTAACGCGGCTCTCCCTGTGCCAGTTTGAAAGGTAAAAGCGCGAGATGAGAGCCGCTGAGCCGCGCTCAGCTGGAGCTCGGCGAAGAGCCGGGGAAGGCGTGGAGAAGAGAAGAGAGAGGCGAGGAGGTGGCAACAGCGCGACGCTCGACGGACGGGTGGCACTGGTTAGTACATAGGCGCAAGCGCACGCCTTCCGACTTCGACGGAAAAAGAGGGAAAGAACAAGACACCGGTCGAGGGGATTCGGGCCACAAGCCGGAGAGAGACGGGAGAGAAACGCACGGCCCTGTACTGCACGACTAACTATGCATGCGTGCGTCCATAAGTGCGTTCGGACCGTGTGCATCGCGCGAAATGCACCGCAGTCTCCGCTCCGAGCGGTGCACGCGCGCCTCCGCGGCAGAACGCTTCTCCCGCCAATGTTTACACGCACACGTGTCCGCCGATGCGCTCGCGAACACATTCGCGCGCGTGCACCAGGGCTCTGTACCAATTGGCGAGCCAATCCGCAACATAACCAATATATCGATGAAAAAGATCCAAAAACAATTTTCCATGAAAATAGTCGTATTTTAATACTGTTAGTAACTCAATCGTATTTATATAAGGCAAATTTAATACTGAATATAATTTTTAACATCAAATAATTAATAACCGGTAATATAATAATAGAGAAATAAATAAATTTTTTAATATATTAGAGAAAAAGGATAGCTAGTCTTATTTCACGTGGTTTTGTTAATGTATAATGCACACACCAAAGCGTATAAATAATCTAACCATACGTCTGACAAAAATATATCAAATACAAAACAATAAAAACGCTGGAATAAGTTTAACATTCTGTTGCAATGCTTTAATTTTGAAAAAATAATTGAAGGGAGGAATAAACATAGCTTCTGTATGTTGCAATACGTTCGAACGATTTTTATTTTACTTAAAAATCTACAGTCTAGCAATCGGCATACCCTTACAAGAAGACCTTACTCTCATATCGGTCGACAGGCGCGTACGTATGCACCACTATGCATTCAACAGAATGCTTCTGCGTGGCGTCGTCTCGATGCAACGACGGAACGGCCCGTCCCGGCCCGGTCTCGTTCAAAAAAACAACGAATGAGTAATTAGCGCCGCGTTATCGGCATAGCCGAACGATTTCTTGGCGCGTCGCCAGATCGCAGGTCCTCGCGACCGATGAAGACGAAAAAGATGCTTCTCTTGCGACGATGATGATTTTAAACGCGCACTGTCGCTGCAAGATTCATTCCTAGTTCGATATCGATCACGAGGAAATCGGTAATTAAAAACTCATATACATATTAATTTTCGGAGGTTGTTTTGACTTTTAATTTTCTGAGTTGCTCTTCATATAATACTATCGGTTAAAGCTCAAGGAAATGTTGGATTCATCTTACATACGAATTTCTTGTTGTACTCTTTCAATACAAAGTCACGATTGCGCTGTCTCTCTTCGTGCTTTTTGAATGCCAAAGCAACTTCATGTTCAGAATGTCTACATGTCTTTTCGTGTTTATTTAACAGAAAATTAGTTGATTACTTCTATATTTGTTGCAAACCATTTTTAAGCGCATTAAATGAACATGTAAGCATGCACCATTGGCAGTACACGTGACATGCAACGTGTTAATCAGGTTTAAGTTACCATTAATAAAGATGGTATCCAGCCGTGAAAGTGTAATCGATACACAGTGACATTAATATTCGGATACTTTTTAAAACGTCAGAACTTTTTAAGATCTGGACTAAACGATTTGAATCCTTTTTTAGATGATGGAGGGACTAGTGCACTAAACAATCACTAAACTACTTTCTTGCAATTTTAATATTATTTGGAATGACAAAACAAATTTAAAAACTCCGGTTTTTAACTTTTTTTATCTGAGCTTATATAACGTAAATTTGAAAAATACGTTTACAAATCCCGATTATACACATGCTGAAGATTTCATCGAAATCGATTAACGCAAGGTCAACTTACAAGCGTTAAAATATTTTTAACCCTTAATTAGACGCATTAAGAAAATCACCCAATTAGGCGCATGGGCTCTTAAATAACCCCAAAAAAACATTGGGAAAGGAGTATCAAAAAGGAATAAAACTTAATGGATTTCTATAGTAATTAATAAAGTTCTTTAATATACTTAACTTTAAGAAACAAATACTTACTGTGACCCTGTGGCCCTGACCCCATGCGCCTAATTAAGGGTTAAAGCTACATATTCTTCACACTTATTAGTCGAAAGTATTAAAGTCGGAACAAAACTGCGATCTTTGCTGATCTTTAATTATTTATAGCTCGTATCCAGATCGACCGATTTCGATGAAATTTTCAACATATACATAAATTACTGAAGTCCAGAAAAAGCACTTTAAAATTTCCGTTATAAGCTCAGATAAAAAAATTAAAAAATTGAAATAATTATTTTCTTTTGTCACTCTAAACAATAGCAAAATTGAAAAAGATCATTCCTACGGACAGAATTCTTAGTGTTAGTACATTAATGGGAGTCACTATATTTAAATTCTACATCATGCAATTAACTTTGACAATTTTTCCTTTTTAAATTTATTATTCACATAATAATTGTAATCACGCTGTTACTATAATCTCGTTATTTATGATGCATGCATTATTACGATGTATGTATCATCATAACTATGTTGAAATTTGTAAAAATATTCCTACAAGTAATATGTTTATTATGTACGCAATAATTAGATTTTTAATTTCAAGATTATCATATATTAATAATTAAACTTTTATTCTCAACATTATCATACACATATTAACTAGATTTTCATTTTTAAATTTATCGTGTACATAATAATTAGACTTTTATCTTTAAAACTATTACATCCATAATAATTCGAATTTTATTCCTAAAATAATTATATACATAACAATTATTTCTTAAATAAATTTTAATATAAGTTCTAAATCTTTTAATATAAGTTCTTAAGTTGTCGTATGATGACGCAGCAATTGCATGCAGGATGAGTTTCTTTAAACGTTTGCACCGTCTTCCATTTGATGTTCCCGTTGCTGTAACGAATGCGCAATAAACGAGCGAAATCGGCGTACTACACCGATAACGAAAATTCGCCGGTACGACATTTATGCGAAGGCGTCGCGCGTCGCGATCGCGGCTTACAGCCGAATTGTGTCGAACGGAGAAAGTTTCTCGAGCGTGTCATACCGGGACTAGTGGGAGTCGAAAGACGACTTGCGGCCGTCTGCTGTGTGCGTGCGTGCGCGCGCAAACGGCACGCGTTGGGCAACATCCGTTTCGCCGGGGCCCATTGTGAAGGGAAAGATAATCGTGACTAACAGATTTTTACCAAAGGTATATCGCCGTTGTATCTACCGTTATCCGAAATTTCCTGCTTGGTAATCCTTTTTCGACTCTTCCTCGCGTCATGGGACGCGACGGGGTGCGCAGCCTGAAATCTGGTCGAAACTACTTCAACCAAACTCCTTGACACCAAACCTATCGAGCTCGAAACTTGACTAACATGCGTTGCTTCACGTAAATCACAGTATTGCGTTTATTTTCGCTGTTATATTATTACAACGGATGATTCAATTAAGATATTTATTTAATCATTTCCTGCTAAAGCGTTTGCGTAATCTCAATAATTCCAGAATGAAAAGTATTAAACGGATCATTCGATCGCGCTAGGTTTAATGTTAACAGAAGTTTCAATTACTGTGCAACAATCTTTCGAATACGTTCTTCGAATAAAATTTTCTCCAATTAATCTTTCCTGTAATCTCTTGGAGTCAAATTTTATTCGTGTGATCTTTCAAATGACGATGGACTTTGAATAATATTTTCTTCGGATGATATATTGAATAAATTCTTCCGATAAAAGTTTATTCGAATAATTCATCGAAAAATTCCTCGAATAACATCGTATTTGTTATTCGTTCTTCGAATAAGCTATGCCTAGCTTTGTTTTACATCTGTAACGTCCTTTGCTTCTTTTGGCTAGCCCACCAACACATTGAACAACGGACAACCACGAATCCCAGTAAGCTCTCGATCCTTCCGCCGGTTTGCACAGAAATGCGGAGCACGGATGAAGCAATTTAACTCTTATTGTGAAAAGGGTAGGAAAACTGACACGGGAGCACAACAGAGCTTCGATGACTCGATCGACACCCCTCTCGTTTTCATTCCATTAATCATAACACCAGGCTCGAGGTTAGCCGTGCATCGCAGCGGACTGCGAGTGATCGATAATTTATCCGGCGTGCGCCGATTAACCCAGAACGGAAGCAAACGCGCGGCTCGTCCGGAATGGAATCGAGAGAAATGAAAGCGGAATGAACGCGGAATGGAAGCGCGTTTGTGGAAGCGGAGAGAAGGACGCTTGTTTCTATTCGAAGTGTCGCGGCACGGGGTCCCGGCTTCGAAAACGAAAACGAAAACGAACACGGACGCGGACGCGGACGCGGACGCGGACACGGGCCGGGTCGTGTTTATTATTCAGCCGGTCGGTTTGTAGCTGCTAGTATTCGCCTATCCCTCGGCACGCATGCGAAATTATTAACATCGTTGATAAATGTCCGGCGCGGACGTGAGCAGGCCTCGGCTCACGTACCGAGGCGCGACAATAATTTCCATCTAGCACCGACCGATCGGCCGGGCACCGTCTAAATAGGAATAAATAGCCCATTGTCGTAATGAACGTATTCTGCGTTACGTCAATACGCCGGAATACATTACCGGCCGAGATACACGCGGACAAGATGGCTGACGCGCGCGTCAACCGACCACGATGCATTGTTAATGGGACCCGATCGGGTCGATTAACTTTCCTGGTTCGCTGCTGGTTCGACAGTTCCGCTTCGAATCTTCGAAAACCGACCGGATAAGTTCACCGAAACTTTTTCACTCGCTAACACTTCGATCGTTTTCATTTTCGACAATGATTATTTGCTATGTACTATCGTACAGTTCATATTGAAGTAAAATATACTATAGTGACACTCATTGCAGTTGCGTTTTCAATTATGGCGAATGAAAGCTTGGTGAAGCGTATGAAAAATCGCGTGAAATCAAAACGAGGTATAGAGATTCAAGAAAGTCCTTCTTACTGTTCAGATTTCATGCTTTCTCGCTTTATCTTTATTCTGGCAATGATTTTGTTTTAGTTTATTGTGCAATAGCGTTTAGATTGATTTAAAATATGTTATATGTACGCTACTTCATTTTATTTTCCTTCATTCTATTTTACTTCTTACTACTTTGCTTCATACTATTTTATTTTATCTTATTCTAATTTATTCAGTTTTATTGTATCGCATGGCATTTTGTTTAATTTGTGATTTTCATAGTGTTCTTATTATCTATCATTTATACTACGCTTTAATTCTACCTTCAATTTTAATTTTAACTCTAACGTCTGATCTATTTCATTCTACAATACTTTACTCTACTCATTTTAGCTTGTTCGTTTTTCTCTACTTTATGTCATTTTATTTTTAGCTTAGGTATTCCATTCTAGTCGAATTTATCCATAGTCATGAATATAGTTTGTCGTTCAAGGATTAAACAAACGATAGACTATGCAAATGGTTAAACGTGCCACTGAATGCACCGAAATTATAAGTAGGCAATTATGTACATCACGATTCGGCGCGAAGCGTTCGAAGCAGCAAAATTTCGCGTCGGAAAGTGGCGCATTAGGGGCCGAACGAGCAGCAGTTTATAAACGGCGAGCTGCAAGAAGGTGTTCGCCGTCCGGTCCGACAATTGCATTATTATTCCGACAGTAGCCCGCACAATGGCGATAGTCTTCCTTCCTTTCTTCGATTCGGCGACGGGTTCGCCGGTGGCACGCGCGACAAAGAACTCACGCCGAGCGGTTTCGACTTAGCGAACAAGAGCCCGGTGCGTGACCCGTTATTCGTCAAACACGCGGCTTTTCTGCCCGAGAATGGAAATCGACCCGCAAAACCTAACCTCGGTCAACTGCTCCGATCGGTTGTTCGTCCGATACGTCCGATAGAGTAGTGGAGAGCAGCCAGTTACTGTGTGGTAGCCAAGTGCCTTTTCTATATCTTCAAGCATGATTAACTTTGTATCTATCGTATAAAACGTATCAATTTTCTTTATATGAATTCAGTTACTTATATGTACTTATCATGTAAAAGACGAACATTTTTGAATTAATGCAAAAGTTATTTAAATTTGTTTGACACCAAAATTCTTTTCTGCTTCTTGTTTAACTGTTTGTATTTGCGACCATTTTGACTATAAATCCAATCTACTTTTGGATGACCTACAGTATTTTAAATGACTTCTTAGGGCAATTTATGCATATGAAATTGGGTCTATATAACAATCATATTTTTAACAGTTCTGTAAAAATAGGCAAATTCTATGATGTAAAAATTTTATTAAAACATCGTGTAACAATTTTAAGTGGTGCCTCAGAGTCACTATTCGAGTGCAAAGAATTAATACTTTAGCGACCATTTATGGCTATTTATATCATTATGAACTATATTTATTCTATTTATTTTATTCATCAGGCAAGGTATCTAATATTTAAAAAATTATACAATATTGTGGGAGCTTGCGGCTCAATAATAGATAACAAATTATTGGTTAGCCTATAAAAAGCCTATTTATACGCTATCAATCGGTAGAGTGTTAAGATTATAGAAAAACAAAACAGGCGCTCCTAAGCAGTCTCCCGTTCGATCCACTCGCCTCCCTTTTCTACTGTTTCCACCTGGTTATACTTTTTTATGGTTTAATCCTGCTTTTAGAAGCCTTCAAGGTTCTTTATTACGCCGAGGTGCTGAACTATGTTGACCATGTTCCTTCAGGGTTTAATCCTAGCTTTATGGGTCCTAAAATATTTTCGTGGGAGTCTAGCTTCTAAGATTGAAGTTCGGTAGGCGATAAACACTTTTTGAAAATATTTTAGTGTATTTTAGATGCAAGATTTAATGTACTATTCTTCGGAGAGTTACTGAAGCCGTACAAATAGCCTATAAGTTACTGTTGTAATATTATAGGCAGTTTCTCCGTAGAAAGAGTCACTAGCGGGCGTGGTTTCGTGGCTCTCACTCTGACAGGTTTGAAATTGGTCTCCAAAGGATCATTCATGATTTATACTGCTCCTGAGAAAAGGAGGAAAAATGAAGAATTCTAGATTTTACAGTTGTAGCAAGAGCAATGCAACTATATTAGCAGATAAATTAAAGTGTTTCGAGCGAGTGTAGCCTAGTTGCTCTCAATCCGACCTAGCTAGACTTGAACCTTAAAGTGTTACCTGTTCTCTAGATTGCTCTTGAGTGAAGGAAAATATAATAGATTCTAAATATTGTAAACTGAGGAACATAAAACTTTTTCTTTAAACTGACGAAGTAGAATGATGTATAGTAAATCGACGTGGTCTACTTATTCTCGATCTAACGAAGTCGAAGCAGTACTTCAGATAGCACTCTACGTTCTACATTAATCTTGATTAATCAAAAACTAGTTCTCCAAGTTAATGAAATAAAATGAAGTATACTAAATGGGCGTGGCCTACTTTCTCTTAATACAGCGAAGCCAAAGCAGGACTGTAGATAGCAATTTAGATCTCACCAATTCAGCAATCGAAAACTATTCCTCCAAGTTTATAAATAAACTGAAGTAAAATGAAGTATATGAAATGGGCGTGACCTAGTTGCTCACAATCTAACGAGACCAAAGCAGTACTTTAGATTGTAATCTATGTTCTATATTGGTATTGAGAGAGAAAAGGAAAGATCTCACCACTTTAGTAACTAAAAACTACTCTTTCAAGCTGATGAAATAGGATGAAATATACTAAATGGGCGAGGCTTACTTAGTAGTACTGCTATTTAATAATCTATACTCTAGATCAGTTCTAAGAGATGAAAAAAAGGGCCTCATCAATTCCGCAATCACAACACTACATCCCTCCGCGGGCCAACAAAATACCGAGCGGTCGTGGCCAAGTTGCCCTCGATCTCGAAGTAAGAGCATCGCACAAACTACTTCTGGCCGCTCTAGAGCATTGAGAGTCCTCTCTATGACCCCGCAACGACCCAAAATTCCTCGGGAGAGGATCTCGGGAAGTTTGACACGTTCGATGGAGCATGTTCCTGAACGGAGATCCGTTCAACGAAGCCGCGACGTAGGATGCCACGATACAATCTCTATTGCGCCACAACAGCGTCCTCCGCGGCGTCGTATATTCGAAAGAATAAGCAGCCGAGCCAGCGAGAAGTATAACTTTTCCAGGGACATCGTATTCGCCGTCGTGCGTGCCGTCCAGCCGGGACGTGACCGGTGACTAAAATGTCGCTCATTACGGCGCCGAGCACCGAAAGCGAGCGATACGTGTCCATGAGAGGGCCCGAGCTCGGCCCGGTTCCGGCCCGAGAGAGGACCGAGGCGAGCACGATTGGGATCTGTGCTCGCGGAAGAGACGGATGCCGCTCGTTCGAGGAAGAAACGCAACGGCGACGCGCCGGGAGAAGAAAGGGGCTGATCGTAATCAAGAAGCAGGACTTTCACGGGCGTAATCTTTCCGAGTTACACTCGCATTAAACGGACCGGGTTTGCTCCGGTTCGTGGCACGTCAATGACACCGCTATGGGGCCCCGTTAACGCGACCATGATTGTTTCGACCGGTCGAGCAAAAATGTCGCGGATCACGAGAGCGCTCCACGGTTCACGTAATTGGAACGTGTCGCCGAGCGCTTCCTTCGCGTTGTAATTAGCCGAGAAAATTCGTCCGGGCCCTCCTTATCGAATCAATTACAAGGTCCCTCGAAATTGCGCTAACGTTCGTCTTTCGTTTATGGCTGATTAATAGGATCTTCGTGCGCTTATGACGAAATTGGGTAGATAAAATATGACACAGTGACCGACCCTGTTAAAAGAATGCGGCAATTTGTTTATATTATTTTATATTATTTGTTTACATTACTTTATATTACTCATTCGAAACGTAAATAAACGTCCGCGCAGTTCTCACGTGACGAACATGTAATTATTCTCATAAATATATGTATTGAAAACTGTAACACACAACACAGTATGTATTTAGAGTATTTATAGCTTCTCTTTGACGACCTATTAAATTGTGTCCAATTGTCAAGTATTCAAGATAAAATACGTAATAAAATACCCCGAAATATTCAGCTATTCTTAATTTCCCGACTATACAAATTTGCAAACTGTATAAGATAGAAGAAGCACCTTCCAACAAAAGTTACTTCTTTCGTTCGAATCTATCGCGTGGTATACGATATCAATTGCAAAAAAAGCTACGAACAAGTGATATTCTTCGTCGAACATCACAAATGCAAACATTTATAGCAACAGCAGTCAATTTTTCTGTTACTCATTCTACTAAATTGTGCACCCAGGATGAAATATATCGAGACTGTTGAATCGCTGCCGAATCCATTGCAAAAAGCTTTCGTAGCTCCAGGTCGCCCGGCGAGTTAATAGATTCCCGAAAATCGACCTAGTTATCGAAAGAGATTCAACGAGAAAGGATAGAAACAAGGATTTCGTGTCTAGACGGTTGCAGGTATCGGGATTATAGCGTAGGTTTCCGAGAGGGAACGTGTTAATAGAGGCAGCAGGTTTGTCAGAGATTCTTATTGAACTCTGAAGCAGGCCTCGGGGGAGTCAGGGAAAAGGAATCGCGGCGAGAGTCCGTGGCGTGCGTCATACGTCCGGAATGTAACACCCTGCGTCTCGTCGGAGTGCAACCGCAAAGGGAACAACGTCTGGAGCATTTCGAAGAGAAACTCCGAGCATTCGAGGCCGCGATACTGCCGACGGAGGAGCCGACGAGCTCAAGGAGTACCGACGTTCGAGAAGGCCCGTGCTTCATAGATCGTTGGATCCTCCGGCGCACTCAGCTTACAGAAGAGACCGGTAGATGATCGAAGAACAGAAACTGAAAACTGATCGATTTGAATTCCGATCGATTCGATACCACGCGATGCTTCGACGATTTCCATGATATAAAATCTTCAGGAAATTAAAATTAGGAGGTCGAAGTACATGGCTAAAACGTTGCAGTTTTGGTCTAATTCGGTATATCATCTTGATTTTGCTGTCTTTTCTGCAAGCTACAGAATAATTTGTAACGATTGAGAAGAAAATTCTATAATCTTGAAGAATAGGTCAGAAGTGCTAATGAAAATAGAGAAGAAAACTAAGGAGAGTGTAAAGTTACTGAATCCTCAAGAATAAGTCGAAAGTCCTAAATAAAATATAGAAGAAAATTGTGGTTATTGTTAAAGAATAGATTAGAAATCCTAAAGACAATAAAGAAAGAAATTGGGTGCAACCCAAAAATTGTGCGATCCTGAAGAGTAGATCAAAAGTTCTAAATAAATCCGAGTAGAGGGAGACTGGAAAAGTTCTAAATAAAATAGCGTAGAAAAATTGGAAAAGTCTAAAGAGCAAATAAAAAGTCCTAAATAAATGAGAAAGCTTAACATTATACGATACTGAATGATATATGAGAAATCCTAACTAAAATAAAGCAAAAACTTTCGTATTTCTCGACAGAATTTTTTGCATAGATTAGCAACTTCGTTTTATTTTGCAAGGAACGATTTTCGGCACACCGCGTATAAGGATACATGTGCGTATACATACAGCAGGTCTCTTCGAATACTTTCCATGGGTATCTCGAGCCATAGCCTATGAAATAATTGATCTTTCGCTTTCACTTCAGGAACACGGTCACAGAAGCTGAAAATTGTTCCCGCGTCGTTCGGTTATCCAATTTGAGAGTCGGGCGAGCGGTACACTAGCAACCAAAAATTCCGACTCATTCGTCGCGTTCACTTTGTCTGGTCAATTCTGGACGCGACGAAAGCTCGACTCGATCTTAAATCAGTTTTATCTGTTGATACGGATAAGACCGCGCGCAAATTCTATCAAGACGACGGTTGCGAAACTGAGAGACCGAAGTTCGAGAAACCGGTACGCTTGTAATCCTTGCAGCTTGTAATCTTTGCAACTTGTGAGACTCTATCCTCTTGTAAGTGGCAGTCGGTGTGAAACGTTCTCATGAAAGCCATCCATTACAGCGACAATATCCGTAATTAATCAGTCGTCGGTTGATAAACGGCCGTCCATCAACTGCATGGGCGTATCGAGATCGCGGAATCTCGTTTACATAATCTCGACGACGAGACTGTCCCTCTGTCCTGCATTCCTGATCATCTTATAGTCTTGGAATCGAAGGTCTCGAGACCGCTTCGAAGTATTAATCAAGAGTCGTTGCTCGATAGTGAATCGGAACTTCTAGATGGAGCACGGTCGGGTCATTTTCGTATTAAATTCCTCGAGAGATGGCCCATCCGAGTGCAATCTTGTAATCTCGATTACCAGATTCCTATATCGCTGATAATTCCAGTCTTAATGCAGGACGCTCCCTAGAATCGATTCTCGAGATCAGCCGCTTCCGATCGTTTCCAAAGTGGCGATAGAGATTGCTGTCTCTATGCATGCAAAATATCTTTCACGTGACTCCGTAGATCAGGGTTGCTACATTCGAATTCCTAGAGACTTAATCATCTCGGATTTAGATTGACGGTTTTGTTCGTTGTACAGCAGAGACTTTTAACACTTTACCGACCGGTCACCTGGTCGTAAACATTTCTGTCATTATAAACTAATTAAATCTACTAACATTTTTATATTTTCATAACACCAGCATTAAACAATAGTTATTTTATGTAGTATTTATCTAGTTTTATTTTCTTTATTTCATTAATCATGAAATACAATCCAACAGTTTTATCTCAATGATAGATATGAAATTACTGGTTGTCATGACAACCAATTCACAGGCTACCAATCGGGAAAAAAGCCGATTTATAGTCCAGCGGTCCGTAAAGTGTTAAAATGCAGTAGAACTAATTCCATAGTAGAAATACAATAGATTATTCGGATCAGTCTTTGAGAGTTAAAGGTTCGAATAATAGGATAGTTAGATGACAATCTGACATTTTTAGTGTGTTACGCAACTAGTTGGGCTGAGGATTTTTACACAAAATAAAAATTGTCTATACTTTTTGCAAGAATTGAGTGTCACTTTTTCTTTTCAGGTGGAACTTTTAATTTCTGTTTTGAATAATGAAAGAAGCTGGAAAGGAATGCATCGATACTCTCCGACTCTTTTTCTCTTTCTTCTCTTGTTTGTTGAATTGTTTTCTCATTGCTAAATTTTTTATTATACGTAAAGCGTTGGAATAATTAATAAATTAGACATTGGCAATCCGGATGATCGAGGTTCTACTGTATTCTGGTATCCAAACGTTCTGTTATCTAAACAGTGTATTATTTAGATACATTACAGTCTCGAAGAGAATTTGAATGAAATTCTTAGATAATAGAATGTTTCTTGTATTGCTATTTTAATCTATTTACAACTTCAATATGATTAGGAAAGACAAAATCCTACTCGTTCAACGTGACATTCATTTTAGTCCTAAAATCTGAAGTTGCGGATCCCCAAAACTGCTGTTCATTTCACTACAATTTCGCTTTGCTTCAAAGAGTAACGAGTGAATTGGTCTTCGGAGGATATCTTGTGTACATCTCTAGCTTCATTAACACGCTGTAACGATGACGCAATTCCAAAAATCTGTATCTGATCAACAGACCGCGAATTTTATGCATTTGTGACAAAAGTCTACACCTGGAATATAAGATTGTGAAGACAAAAGAAGAATTTAATAATTTAGTAAGTCTTTTCCCTATTTTCACTTTATTAAAAAGATAAAAAACGCGATTAGTTTTATTTCATTTTTATTACGAACAATCGTCTTGGACGATTTTTATTATTATTTCATTTACTCGTTAAAAATTGTCCTCGCATTGTTCTTTTATGTTTTCCTGGCTTCTTTCAACCTTCGTATTTTCTTTCTCTTCTAATTTTTTTCTTTCTTCTAATCCTGCATATTTACTAGTAATCATTAACCCTCTGCACTCGAGTCTGACAAGCCTAAAACGTGATTAAAAATTGTTATATCACGTTTGAAAATAATTTTAATATTATTAAATTTGTTTACACTTAAAAAGTATTCTTAAAAATATTATTAAAAGTACAAGAATAATATTTTTAATTTCAAGTTAAAATGGCCTCCAACTGCAAAGGGTTAATAAATCACGGATTTTACAAATTTAAGGCAAAAAAGAATGGCTGAAATATAAAATTGTAAGGATGGTTTCTTACAGTTGCCTTTAAAAATTGCTATATTGCACGAAAAATCCTCAGTCGAATGATTGATAATACAGATGACCAGAAACGACGCACTGGCCGCAATCTTTCCGTATTGAATGTATCTACATACCTTACATCCTAAATACTCGGCATGTTCCAACGAGACACCTCGTAGGCGTCGGAGCCCGAAAGACCAGACGATTCTAGCGAAGTTGAGCCCTCGCACAATTACTCGCGGATCCGAAAACCGGGTCCAGCCGAGCGATTACTCGTCCTTGGTTGGAGCGAGGCCGCTGGTCTTCTTGTCGGAAGATGTACACCGGTGTTTATTATAGCTGCGAGCGAGAGAGACAGACAGACAGACAGAGAGAGAGAGAGGGGGGGAGAGAGAGAGATGCTCGGCCGGGACCGGGACCAGAGGAGCCCAAAACCAGCGAAGGTCGATCTCTCGAAAAACCAACGGGGCCCGGTTCCTCACCCACATACGGGCCCTCCACCTCCCTACCCCCGTCGACCCTCCTGATCGCCAGCGCGCGCGCGTCGTCGCACGCACCGCCGCGCGACCCACCGTTTATTGGGATCTCGGAACGACTCGGAGCGACTCGGGCCACGGCTGCTGAGACAGACGGTTCCTGGAACCCTGGGTGCATTTCGAGGCTTTTGTTGCCTCGTCCCGGCCCGACACAGCGACCGATACCCTGCGAGAGAACGAGAGAAAGATGCCGTAGACAGAAAGAGAATGCAGACTTTTCAGGATCATATAAAATAGACGACCTTCGATAGGCAACTGCCTGGAACCAGACGCCGGCTGACGAGGATTTATGCGTGCTCGACCCAGACGGTGCTCTCTGTGTGTCTTTCACGGCTCGTGGTGTTACGTAGTTGCTGGGACACTCAGAGATCTTCTTTTCTTCCTGTTCTGTTTTATTATGAGCAGTTTTAACCTCTACGAAGAGGTTATTCAGCAAAACGAGATACGTTATATGCAGTTCGTGAATTGTACGCTTACACTAGATCGTATGCACTTCTGATAAACCTGACTAGATAAAATACCAATCTGTAAAAATATTACAATAGAACACTTGAAAAATGCGATTTCATCCTCTTCAATTTATTGGAGACATTCGCGATAGATGTACAAAGCTCTAAAAGCAGCTATTTTAGGTTACTTTATAAACGTAACCATACATATATATATACACAAGTATTGAATAAATAACTCTAGTCAATAAATTCTAATAATCGTAAATTAAAAAATTGATGACCGGTAATAGAAAAATTAGTAACAGAAACATTTTCATTTCATTATTGCTTGCGTTGCATAAAACACCAGTATAAAAAGTCTCCAGTGATAAAAATAATTTCCTAAATCATTCAAAAATTGAGAAGAAAAAGTTATCATTTCATTCTGTTAAATGGCATCGTTTGAAACTGCATTTCCTCCGTTATAGACAAATTCTTTACGACAAACCATATAGTTACAGTAAATTACTTTGTATCGGTCAGCATTTTGTTCGCAAAAATAGTTTCCAATGTACCAAACCTTCCGCAGATTCTATAAATCTTCAACCCCCAAGAAACAGTTCCCGAACCATTACAAAGTCGTATTTAGTCTATAAAATGTTCTTTCGCGGCCTGCGGTCGTTCGTGCGAGTACATTAACATTCGCAATTATTCGTCGAAGCGGTCCGCAGTTAATTAAAATCCCCCGTGAACAGGAAGAACGTAACGAGAGGCGAAGTAACCGTGAAATCGGACCTCCTCGTCGCAACCGTCGATTCCCTGTCGCATATTGTACCATTATGCCGTGTGATGAACGCGCGTGTCGAGATAAGAGGACCGCTAATAGGAAGCGCACGGTTTTATGCGCTCAATTATAGGTGCTCCGCGCCGAATCGGGACATTGTATCTTTGATATCGTCCTCGCCCGGTGAGCCCTCCTTCCCGTTTATGACGGACACGTCGATAAACTTTATTATAAATGCAGTGGCGAACGGCTCGTAAACATAATCCAGCCGAACTGAGACCGCGAGGGACGACGACGCGTGAAGGAGAGATAGGAAAAAAGAGAGAGAGAGAGAGAGGCATGGAACGATTTAAAGCCGCGCAACCCGTTCGTGGCGTACTCGGTACGGTGGAGCACCTTGGGTGGCCAAGACATAGCAAATTCCAACCCTTCGGAATTCCGAGAAGGACCGTTACATATATATCGGCTGGCCGTGGCGCGCGTCCTCGCCACTCTCCTGCTCCCATACACCTCGATACCGTTTACGATCGTCCACCGTGCTCCGAAAAATCGGTCCCATTATCCGTGGAAAATGACAAAAGGTTCTGCCACGGCGGAGGACTCCCTGCGCGACGATAATTGAACGCGTTACTCTCTTGCCTCCGGATCGTAAATACGAGCTTATGGGGGCCCTGCCACGCCGCCGCGATTTATACCGCTTTTTCGAAACATTATGTATGTGTCTCCCGGCATTGCCGCCACGGGGACCGCGATCATTCCCTTTCGACGTCTTCCTCCTTCGAAATGAAACTGCGAGACCACTTGAAGAACAATTTTAATGATCCCGCGGACGTTTACGACTTCTTTGGAAAGGCTCCAGTGTCCTGTCACTACGATGGACAACGGCTGCGGAGACTTTGACTAATGCGTGAACCAAAATTGTTTAGAGATTGGCAACCTTATTTAATATTAGTTTCACTCAGAAGGTTGATAAGCGTCTTTAAGAATTATTTTCTGGGTTCAGGTGCTATTTTTTAACTGACTTTCCGGTTAACGATTCTAGCTTTCCTACAACGATTATGAAATTAATATGGTAAAAATGGGTGCATGTAAGAGTTTAGCTTGAATGTTTTGTTTGTACGATGAACATTGGCTGTACAGACTACAACTAATGCGAAAATTAAAATTCTTTTCAAATCGGCAATGTTATTTCACCATAATTTTACTGAGCAAGTTGACAGGCGAATTTGAGAATTATTTTCTGGGTTTAGTAGCTATTCTTCAACTGACTTTTTCCGTCTTCCTGTAATGATTATACAATTAACATGATACAAATCGGTGTATGCAAGAGGTCGGTGAGAATTGTTCGTTGTAAATGGACAATGCCGACTATGAAATCGAGTGAATACATAAAATCTGCACAGGACCACGTGTTTCGCACGGTTTTGCAACAAACCGGTGTCTTCTCGTTCGCGCGCAACTTGCATGGAAAAATTGCGGGACAAGGGGTTAATGCGAACGTATCGGCAGAAACGGCTCGCGGCAGGTATCACGGCGGCGGTGCGATACAGCCTTGAGATTCTGCGAATTGAACACAAGGCAATCTGCATTTCACAAAGATAACACCTTCGGCGGCCGCGAATATTGTCGCCGTTTTGCCGGTATAATATACCGGGCTCTCTCGATCGTCCCAATGACATTGTCGCTCGTTTCGTAGTCAATGGTGAATGGACTCGGGAATCTTGGGATCTTCTTGCGATGGGATCGCGACAAGAGACGGTGCACGATCGCCTGGAAAGCGGTATTTTATGACAACAAGCACAGTTTTTAGACTCCGATGACCGTGGAAAATTTCGTTGCCTCTGAGATAGCGTCACATTTACTTTTAGATAAATAAATAATAAGCAAAATAGTTGTAGTAAGTAAGAAAAACAAGACGTAAATAATTGTAGTGAGTAAAAAATGATAATAAGCAGGAAATAGTAAATAAATTCTTCCTCTTTGTTCACATGTAGTTGGCAACGCATGTGTATGAGATGTTCTAATGCCTTCTTTCACGGGTTATAATACTAATTTCAATAACGCTTGAATACAATAGAAAACTGAATTATTAATATTGGAATACATTCAGGATATTATTTCGACAATGCGCAATGAACAAAATTATTTACGAGACATTATTTCTCCAGAATAAGTGAGAATTACGCCAAATCACTAACAAAAACAAACACTAGAGGAGTTCTAGTTATCTGTCAGATTACATAGCTATTTCGTGACATCTAATTCATGTTCCAGTTATCTTCCAGTATCAGATATGCACTGCGAACTATATCGAATAAGTGTTCAGATGCTCAATGGTTAACACTAACCTGCCAAACAGTAAAATTGACTGGGAGGCAATGCCTCATAACAGTGATAACATAGAATTTATTTCGATTTTGTCCAGTTTTTACTACAGATACCCTAGTAATCAAACTTATTCAAACGTTTCTAATGAAAATGTTCTTACAACTTTTATAATTACAAGGGGTCACTAAAAATTACTATACTTAAAAACAGCAAATAGGCTTGCAAATAGGCTCGATTTCATACGCATAAATTGCAACAAAGCATACAAAATGAATATGTAAATCGATAACATGTAACATCTCTTGTAGCATCTACGGTTTTTTCACTTGTAACATCTCTTATTATTTCGAATTAAACTAGCTTCGACTGCGAGGGGTTCAAATGAGGAACCAGTCATTTGACCAAGGTAGATTTAGCGTTAAGGTAGATCCACAGGTGTGAATAGATGAGAACCGCTGGGAGAGGATCCGGCCAATCGTCGGCCCCGGTGCGTGACACGTGATGCAAGTCATGCACATAGAAAGACGCGTCAAGCTCTGCACTACTCCCTCCCGGCCTGCGGTCCAGCATCCTTCTGCCTTTTCTCTCGGTGTCCTGTCAACTTGTCGTCCAAGGTGAGCAAACCTATTTGGCGGAGGTGCCTCGGTCACGACCAGACGAGAGCTCGTAGGTGGAACAGAAACCCAGACTGGCCTCCTTCTCCCCTCTACCGACCGTTGCTTCTGCTCGCTCGCCTCTACTGTTTCTTCTTCATTGTTGCCGTCGCACCGATGCGCAACAGGGAGACATCGGTGCACGCCAGACTCGTTTCCAAGTCGTTTTCTCAGGGGAGCCGAATCGATCGACGACGAGCTCCGAAGAATCGAAACCTCAAGATCAATGTCAACGACGATTTTTCATCAAAATTGGCCCACAAAGGTGTTCGTACCCCTTTTAAAATGAAATCACTTTTTCAACTGGACTGAATTACTTTCATCGATTTTAAAGATTGAACTTGAAAATTGATTTACACATCGATTAAAATTGAACGAAAATTAATCTTTAAATTGATTCGAATATTGATCTTAAAACTGATTTTAATATTTATCTGTATGTTGATTTTGAAATTGATTTTAATACTTACTTGTATATTGATTTTGAAATTGATTTAAGAATTTACTTGAATATTCATTTTAAAATCGAATTTAAAATTGACTCCAATATGGATATAAAAATAGATTTGACTATATAGATTGACTCGAATATTAAATATAAAATTAACGTGAATATTGATTTTTAAATTTAATTCAAATTTGACTTGAATATAGTTCTTAAAATTCAGTATAATATTGACTCGAACACTGATTTTAATAGATTACTTAAAAATTAATTTCGAAGTATCGACGCCAAAGAATTCAATTTTTGAAAATTGTTCAGAGAGAAGACGCATTACGACAATCGCAAATAAAGGAAACCCGTCGTCACAAGCATCTAATAAACGAAGGAACCGATCCGGTTCGATGTCGTAGGACATAAAACTGTGAACGATAGCGCAATAAGGAGCAATTCCTGGCGGCGTCGCCTTACCCCAGAACCAATCGAGAACACAGCATTCGTTGCAGTGTTGTCATTACAATGGGCCGACAAGTCTTATTACAATCTATTAGCGAAACGCCCACGGACAATTTAGTGCGTCGTGTCGTCTGCGTCTGTTCTCGATGTCCGTTCAGTCGGACGAGGAAAGAAATCTAACCACGACTATCGACCGCTTTCAATCAACTTTTATTCGGCGTTTCGGTATGGTCCCCGGACGAGCGGTAGCCGCGAAGCACGCCGGGGCCTGACCTTTCGCACTCGAGACAGTTTCAAGGATATCTTGTGCTCGGCTCCTCCGAGCCTCGTACACGTCGTCGTCGTTGTCTTCGGTCGACACCGAACGAGTCCTGAATGAACTTTAGCAACCCTCGTACGCGGTGCACCTTCAGAAACAGACCGTGTACTGACAAGAAGAGATCGCAGTCATTGGATTGTCGATTTTACGAAAAGTTTTTTCGATAGGCCTGGAGTGAAAATAATCGAGCACATATCTTATCGTTTTCTTTAATACTTGTAATTTGTGAAGATGTTTAGTATTTAATAATTAGGATTTCCATAAATTCTGAATTCATAGAACCGTATAAGGTAATAGTGCTCTCCTTAGTCGAATTATCCTAACGTTTGCGATTATCCAAAAAATAAAGCTTTAAATTAATAAAATAATGTTTAAATGAGTGTTCTACCTCTGCTGAGAATATAAAAGACACGCGATGTTCCAAATATTTCAAAGTATCCTAAAAAATAACATATCAGTAGATAGGAGTTTTTAATTAAGAACATAGATTCTAAACACTACATTTTCAATTTTCGAAAACTTCGGAATGGTTCTAGAAATATTGAAAAATTTGTGTTAGCCACCGAATCCACAATAAAATTAAAGAATGAAGGACCCTTTTAAAATGTCTAACTAAAACTTGACCTATGCTTTTTTACTAATCGATTTATTGAAACGCTTCGATTTGATGGAACATCTCGATTCGTAGAAGATTGCAGAAGCGTCTTGGAGGAAAATCCACGTGGAATTGCGAAATTAGAGACTCTGGACTTCAAAGTGAACTTTGAACTTATCAGTATGCGATTTCTTTCGACAAAAATATAGTGTGGCGTAGAACAAATCGCGAGTCAACGAACAAATAAATAAATGTTTTACCAAACGAGAAAAATCATGGTCATTGAATAACCATAGGAAGGGAATTATGTTATGAAAATATTGCTTCGATCCGAAGTAACGTGTCTACGTATCTTAAAACATACGTTGAACAGAATCGATATATAAAACATATGATCCGAAGCATATTCGATGATAATTTTAATAATTTCCTGAAAAAGATTCGTCGTTCCAGTGTTAACGCATTCGCTGCTTCGGACGGGAAACATTCTGTAAAATGTGGACTGCGTTCTTCGAGCGGCAGCTCTTGAAAATGATAGATTACAGAGCTGCAACAGAGTGGAGTTAGTTGTGTACACCCGGTAGAGATCACGCGTGGATCGAGTACCACTGCGACTGATCCCGTCAGTCTCGGCGTTCAGCATTCAGCAAGTGAGTCACTCCCGAGGTTGCGTCGGATAAGAATGAACGCGAACAAATAACCTCGAATCCTTCTCGCATTACCGGCTGCGAGGACTCTGGATATGTCGCTCGCTCTCTCTCTCTCTCTCTCTCTCCCTCTCTCTCTTTCTCTCGATTCTCTCTTTCTCTTGGAAACGTTGGAACCGCTGAGAACCGCTGAGCATCGCAGCCGAAACTTCTTCCTCGAGAAGATGCTCGCCGCTCTGTCACGTGTCACTCTCGTTACTGGAGAGACCAACTCGAATGAGAATGAGCGGGGCCTAATGACGACAAACCACCTCGATATGCGTAAATATTTATGTTTCGCAAATTCATTCGCGGTTACATTGTCTGACAATGTGAACTGCGTTCCTACCCCAGGCCATACATTCTATTGTTTCTTTTAGAACGACGCTACGACGATGTTATTTACTAATTTTACTTGTAAGTGAAACGCTTCCTTCAAACTCTTTTATCATTCTTTCAATTTCCATGTTCGATGAACAGTTTTCTTTTCCATATTCTGTAGCAAATTTTTTTCCAACTTCTGCACAACTTCTACCAAATATTTAATAATTTTTCGTAACAAACGGGCGTTGTTAAATCGAATTCTACGTGTCAAATCACAAAGAATATATGGAAATTTAGTACAACAAAGTTAAACCCTCGGAAATTGGAAAAGAACAATAAAAAATGAACATCCTTTATATGCTATTTAAAAAATCCATTTTTTCCCAGCCCTCCGATGTCGATGCGATTAGCGTTTCCTCTGAGTAGATTCAGAAAACGAAGAGAGCGAAGGAGAGGAACGAGAATCTGGTTCACCGTCGCCGACTTTGCCAACGGAAATCGCGATTCCCACAGCTTTCCCCGTGTTGTGGTCTACGAGTACAGGTTTCATTGTTCGTAGCGAGCAGCCGCGTCGCCATGATTATGAATGAGCGAAACGAATACCACATCGTTACACATAATCGGTGGACATGTAAACACACAACACCGATCCCATGAGAGTGTGTGTGCGCGCGCGACTGCGCACGAAATGTCGCGAACGAGCGCGCGTATCGTAACTCGCCCGGGCTCGTTGCGCGCTCCCGTTCCTCGCTGTTTTCCGTCCCGCTCCACCCTTTTCTTTTCATTAGGATGCTCGGGCAATTCATAATCGGTGCAAACTCGAATGAATATATGTACCCGTCTCTACCTGGGGAAACAGTTCCGTTAAGAAACCATTAACTCCGTGCGAAAGTTTGATCAACTGCTTCCGCGGATATCCTCGCGTTTTTCCTGCCGTTCGCAGGTTCGCCACCCGGTATGGTAGAGATATGTATTACTCGAAAAATCTATTTAAATCGAAGAATATGTTCGATATATAATCTGAATATATCCGGGGAATTTATTTCAAATATTCGGAGCATTTATTCAAAATATTACTCGAATGTATCTGAAAAATTTATTCAATATATCATTCGAAGAATTTATTTGAGCAGTTATTCGGATAAAATTTTATTCAAAGAATTTATTTGGAACGTTATTCGGATAATATTTTATTCGAAGAACTCATTAGAAACGTTATTCGGATACAATTTTATTCTAAGAAATTTATTGCAAACGTTATATCGAGAAAATTTTATTCGAAGAATTTATTTGGAACGTTATTCGGATAATATTTTATTCGAAGAACTCATTAGAAACGTTATTCAGATAATATTTTATTCGAAGAACTCTCATTAGAAACATTATTCGGATACAATTTTATTCTAAGAAATTTATTGAAAACGTTATATCGATAAAATAGACGAAGAATTTATTTGAAATGTTATTCGAATAAAATTTTTATTCGAAGAATTTGTTCCTAACGATATTCGTTAATAAAACGTTAATAAAATTGTACACGAAGAATTTATTGGGAACGTTATTCGGACAATATATTGTTCGCAAGGTAACTCGAATATAATATTATATCAACGTTTCAAAAGTTCTTAATTGTGGCAACAGCGGTATAAGAAGCTGAATAAGATACAACAGGTGAAGTAAGCATCACTGAGTCTCGAAAAGAACAAAGACGTCCGAAAACGAGCGTCGCGACGGAAAGAAACGTGTTCGGGAAGTTTATTAATAGACCCGGAGATATTTCGATCGACAATAACGCGACGAGCACTGAGATGGTAGAAGATGGATATTAATGAGACAGAAACTGGCAGGAACGGGACACGGCCGCGGAATGATGATCCATTGCGATAAAAGCGTGATGAATTTCGCTGAAAATCCCGGCCCGACAGTTTGGGATTCGTCGTAATTCCAAGACGTATTATCGAGGAAACTTACGTCCGAAGACGCGTGCACAAACGACGACGTAACTTTTTACACCGTGGCGTGTCGCGGATTGAAAATGTTTCTACGCGACAATCCATGTTTCTAGAACGTAGAAGTGCAACTTGTTGCTTCCCGTCCTTCTTAATTGAGATTAAATGTCCCCGGGGCTTGGGTAACAGAAGAAAAGACGATGAGAGAAAGATGAGAAGAATAAGAGAAGTAGACCTTCAGAAGAAGACAAAAAGGAAGGAAGAAGACGTCAGCAGATAAGGAACTGCTAAGGAACGAAGACGAAGCTGAAGACGAAGCTGAAAACAAAGCTGAAAACGAAGCTGGAGGCAGGTAAAGAAGCCGGAAAAAAAAGACGAGATTGCCTTAAAAGTCCTTGCGATTTGCCTGCCCGATGCTGTTAATATTAAAACCATCGAGTTCTGAATCGGATGGCATCTGTGACCTCGTAGAAGTGGCAAGATTCTTATCATAATTTGAGCTTCGATACCAAAGTTCAATTATTTCTACTATTGTCCATAACTAGAGATAGGCAATATTTTATTCGAATGACGGATAAAAGATGAAGACTTTACAAATATAATTTTATACGACACTATCGAATAAATATTTGATCGAGTACAAATTGATCTAGACAAAAATTCTATAATAGAAAATGGTTTTATTTGCCCCGTATTACTTCTTCGAATTATTCCAATGAAGAATTCTTCGAATTATTCGAATAAATAGATGGAATAATTCGTAATGAATAAACAATTGCTGGAATAAATAGATAGAATAATTCATAACGAACAATGAATTATTCGACAAAAAGGAATTCATTCACATAATTATCTTCGATAAATATTTATTCGAAATAATCAGAATAGTGACTACCTCAGTTCGAAGCTAACCATTGAAACTAATAAGAAGTCGAACGTCGAAGATATCGCAGAACTGCGATCGAGTGGCAAAGAGAACTTTTGCATAATTCCGACCGATGCAGTAGCTTTTGACGAAGTTGCAGCGGGGCAAAGAAAAACCGAAGTGCAACCGTGAGAGCCGAAGAAACGGAGACGAACGAAGTTTGCACAAGTGCTTCCAAACTCAAGCGATTTCAACCTTGACACACGCAGACCGTGCATAACCGAACGGGAGAGGGACGTGGGGAAAGAGGGGGGGGGGGGGGGTAAAGGGGGAGAGGGGGGGGGGGGGGCGAGATTTCTGGAGAGTCTCGAAGAAAAGGAAGAAGAAGCCGTTGATTGAAACGTGGACACTGCGAGGAATTCATTTTCTACGCGGATAAAGAAGGATAATCGACGCCTCGGTGTGACGTCATGGTGACGCGTGCACCGCAGATACACTTATCGCTTATCGGTTCTGCAAATAGCGCATCAATGCATTATTTTTGCAGCCACGGCACTATGTATATCGAGAGCCGCACTCGAGAACGATGCATCGCAGGACTCTTTACAGTCGTTTTACGAGATTCGAGACGATGTAAATTGTCGCGGAAAGTTTAAGGGAACGCGATCAGAATTCGTCGAAATTTTCTGTTCTTCGTTCTGGAACTTTGCGAGAATAATCAACTATTTAATCAATCGATTTTTAAAAGAATAATCTAGATGGTAAACTGTTGGATTTACTGTTCAACTGTTCATATTTAGACAGATATTGTTTGTAGAAGAATAACACGGTTTTATTTTAATTCCTCACTATGGATCTTCTAAGCATACAGTATAGACGGGCCTTATTCACTCTCTAAAATAAAGTTATAATTATATCTAAAGTTAATAGCCCAATTTTCAATAGAACGTGAGAAAACGCGTACAAAAAATGTGACGTACTTTTTATTTGGAATCTATTTTGAAAATCAGAAATTCTCAATTATTTCTTATACGAGTTTCAAGTGATTTCAAGACAGATCACAGGTGTGTTATTTTATATAATACTTAAAGTATAGGGCGATGAGTATACGAATAGCATTTAGTAAAGTTTGTAAATATTTTTATTAGCATTATAATAATTTCTTTGAGTTTATTACTGTTAATTTTATAAATATTATATTAATTATTATATTAGTGACTTAGTATATTATAATAGACCTATTGTTAATTTCGTATTATATTTGTTAATTATCTATGATGTCTGCTAATCTTTTTGAAGATAAAATCTCAAACTTTATTTCCTTGTAGAATTTGTTTAATTCTTTTGAAGTTTATTAATCGTATCGTCAAATTGAATTTCTTGTGAATAAATACCGATACATATACGTCAATAATATATACTTTTGCCCACAATTTTTTCATTTGTCCGCACACTGCGACTAGAACAATTAACACCTTCCACAATTATTCGTAGAATATCGTACAAAAATTTACAACATTGCTTTAAAAATACGTACGAAAAATCTCAATTCGTTAGATCGAATCGTGCGCTGGAACTTAATTTTCGAATATCGCTTCGTCAGACTAAAACAATTTCCGAAGTGTACAGGAAAAACTGTCAATTATGTTTATTCAGCCGAGATATTTGTTCATCCAAGCGCAGTTGAATAACTCGAGTAGAGGCCGATGAAAGCTGTTTATTCAGCTGAAGATCAGCAGATAGTTGCTGAAGTGCTGCTTCAAGCGACTTTTTTCGAACGATTTCAAAGTTATCGGCGCTTAGTCTCCGAGATTTCTGTTAAACATTAATGGAATACGCAATCAACGCCTGTTGCATTGTTCACGGAGTTGCGCTATCTGAAAAAAAACCGATTGAACCTGGCGCCGTGAAACTTTCTCCGCGGATACCAATATTTTGTATCAGCTTTTCATGTCATCCTTTGTTGAATACCCATGGTACCTATACATATTTTTGTAATCATATTGTATATTATTTAATATATAATATTATTTATTACTTCTTATCCCCATTCTATCAGCCATCGCAAAAGTATTCAATCTCGGGTCGAAGAAGCAGTCGTAGGCATTACGAAAAATTGCAGTTGCACTGGACAAACGCGTAGTCCTAAGTACTCGATAACATACAGAAATAGAGAGAGAAATGTAGGGAGAAAAGAGAGAGAGAGAGAGAGAGAGATGGGGAGGGGCAGTTTGCAGTCGCTTCATTCACGTATGCAATCTCTTTCCTTCTGTTCAAAGTATGAACTTCCACAGAAACAAATGCAAATGCGCTCGGCGACCGCACAAATGCACACACACACAGCTTGCATAACGGATAAGCATAAACGTGGCGAGTTTAACAATTCATGGAGACGATACTGCATCACGGATTACAGCGACAACAATAATCACGTGCCCCGTAATCGAAATTTAAATCAGTAATTTTGTTGCCGCTGATGTTAATAATATATATCGGCGTGTTTGCGCATCACGGTGCACTCAGAACGAAGCTACAGATTCGCAATAAAACTCGCCTAATCAGGTCTCTAAATTGGTAATCGCTAGCTCCGGGAATTCGCGTATTCATATCGCAAACTAGTTTGTAATTAATCACAATTAATTGAATAGAAAAGAAAGAAATTTCTGTTTGCGTGCAGAGAATTTCGTTTACGCCATAATCGACCCTCCGGGCGGCTACTGAGAGGGAAAAAAGGCAACCAGAAAATTAAACAATCGACTTGAAAAGAACTACGCACGGCACGATCGATGAAATATTTATAAGCCGCGGTGACGCGACGCTTATACTTGACAAAGTTGGGCTAAGAGGTTGAAATAATTCAGTGCCCGTTTAAACACCCTATCTGCGGATCACAGATCGAGCTTTACTCGCGTCTAGCGGCAAAGAATCAGAGAATTTTTTAAAAATTCACTATTTAAGAAACATTTAACCACTGGCGCTAGAGAAACGCGCGACGAGATGCTTTTGTTCCAAAATCACCAGCTACGTGTAAACCACGCCGATATACCAAAATCTTTTGAAGTCCATCATACAGAAGTGGATTGTTAATTAATAAAATGTTATTGTTGTTATGAGTATTCATTCGCATCCGTGTAAGATTCTTTATGTAAGACCCTACCAGCCAGCTGAGGCGCTGCTTAGAGGCGTCAAAGTGACACTGGAGCCGCAAGTGCTTAATATTTGAAAAGCTGACAATAAGATTTTAATAACAAGTATATAAAGAGGATTTTTAGAATATCGCAGAGGAACTCTTTCTTTCAATATCTCCGTTATCGTCAACGATACTAAAAAATGTTACATGAAAAGATTGTATGGTTCGAAGGGACCTGTCTTGCAATGAAAATTATTTCTTTTTAAATGTTACATTTTTCGCGATTTTCAAGTCATTCATGTTTTTTTTTTAAATAGGATTATATATTTGTATCATTATAATTCGTCGCAATTTGAATTATCTCACGGAAATCGAATGCATCTTGAATAAAAGACCGAATTAAAAAATGTGCAAATGTTCGATGGAAATAATTTTGAATACTTATTCCAATATATTTGAATTTTCCATTATTGATTTCTCGGTTCTAGATATTTCAGCGTTTGTCTTCATCTCTAAATATATTACGTTTAATTTATTCGAATTCAAGGTCACATGAACATCATGTTATTACAAGCCATTAGGTTCATTTTGATTTGATTTATCATGATACAATGACGGAAATATGTGTCTGAATCTATTCCTCTATCATTTTTGTATATGGTTAACGACAACGCAGCTATTGCTTCGAAACAGGTTCAGTGAATCGGCCTGGATAACAAAATCAAAAAATAATTTAATTTTGTAAAGAGGTATTAATACCTCCCCCGCGCTCAGCGTGTTAATGCGGATATGCAGTATGCAACGAAAACGATCCAACCCCGGGGCTACATCCGAACGGAGAAAAAAAGATTTGCGTGGGTGTATCAGGGGCAGGACTAAAAATGAAAAGGAGGGAAAACCTGCCTACGCGCTCACCCCGCGTTGCGGCAAAGGTTGTCGGCTGGCGTCCGAGAAGGTCGACGTGAACGCATCGCGTACAAGTTCGCGACAATGACGTTACACGTTGCCGCCGCGGAACGCCCCTGCATTGACGTAAATCCAAGGTTAATATGGAACACGTTTCGAATCGAACGCCTACAGGTGAAACCGACGTAGGCAGAGCCTACGACTCGGCGACGCCACCTCCGCCCCTATCGCCACGCGCATCCACCTGTTCCATCTTCCATCGAACACGACCCCTAAACGCTTCTACGCTGTCGCGATTATGGCAAAAAGATTCGTCGTTTTTTGCGATAATCTCGCTATAAAACGCTCGCTTTCTCTGGAAAATATTGATCATTTCTAACCAACCTGCGGATTTTATGTTTTTATAGCAAAAACGACGTAGCTGAGATATAAGATTATAGAAGACATAAGAATTTACTAATACTTTTACGGTATTTTGAATTTATCAAAATTATTAAAAGGAAGAATTTATTTTTATTTCGATGCTGTTTCTTATAATCGTCTAGGAAAGCTGCTATTTCGCATAAAGATCCGGTTTATTTATAACCAAGGAATTAATCCTTGAAAAACAGTGCTTTCTTCTCTTTGATTAAACCTCTTATAGACCGTAGATCTGCATTTGATAACGAAATAGGGTTCATAATAATTCAATAAATTAACCGTTTCAATGAAAACCAGTATTTTCTTTATGGTACACAATCATTCATCATATTACATAGTAAAAATAAGAAAATAGGCAATTTCCAAGCTTCAACTTTCTAAGAAATAAACCCACAATTCCATTCGGTAAGCATTGGATCTTTTTCTCGGAAAACAAATCACAACTCCCATGGAAATACATATACATTTCGTATCTAGTCGATCCTTAACAATTACTGTACCATATAAAATATCATGTTCTAATTAGCTCCTTTAATTACGAGATCACTAAAATTTTATCCTTAACTTAATAATCAGGCAGGTATAAGATAACATATACGATTAGCATGAATGCGAATAAAAATGAAACTGGCAAGGCAGCGCGGATGCTCGAAGAAACGAAAGGCTCTCAGCGATCGCGTTCACTTAAAAGCGGATACATTTCCCTGCACCTGCAAACTCCGAGCATCGTTTATTCGAGAAAACAATGCTAATTACGAATTGCTTTCACGCTCGTGTCAAAATGAATGTTCGCGACGTTCTTTTGTCTAGAATCTTATTTACGAACATTCAAAGCACGGCTGTTCTTTTCTCTTTGGTCGATCAAGAGGAACGGAGCCGAAAGATCAGGGGTTAAGAGAGTGTCGCGTGAGTACTAATTATAAATTGTTCGGAACGAACAAGGCAATGATTTATTCAAAATACACTCGCATCACGTATATCTGATTCTCTCTCTCTCTCTCTCTCTCTCTCTCTCTCTCTCTCTCTCTCTCTCGCGAGCCTGCTACGGCCGAGACACGTTCTAGGATCTCTCGCGTGCCGTTTGATTATTCTAACAAATAACCTCGCAATTATTTTCAGTCGGCTATTAATCTAATCTCGTTCTACTTTTCCAATTCGGTCTGCCAGCGCGGCAAAAATTTCTTACCGTAAAGAGAGAGCGATTTCAAGTTTTAATTCGAATGCGAGATACACGATCTAGATCCGAAAGAATGAACCGCGATTCTTGAAACCGGTCCTTTTCGACGCTATTGTCGGCAGATGTCTGTAGCGCGGTGCTCGAAGTTGCTCGAATACATTTTTACCACAAAAACCGACGATCTGTGCCTGTTCGTTGAACGAGCTCCGTTCTAAAACCGTCTTGCGGCCGCGATTTCGATACCGTTTTCTTAATCGCGAATATACAAAGAATTACGAGTCTACGAAATAAAGCAAAGTAAAGTTACTTCTAGGCTAAGTAACAAGATGTAACTAAAGATCGTTGTAATTCAAAACAATTTTCAGGTTACTGAATTTCGATTTAATAAATCGTTATGAAACTCCGTGTTCCATTTGATAAATCACTGTACAATTTTTCTAAATTCTATAGATATAGTAGAGTTCTACAATTTTCCCAAAGTACGAAATTTAATACAATCTTTCCGTATTATTTAAATAATAAAATTTTCCAAATGTGTTGATAAGACCACATCTATTATTTTGTTTAAATTATTACGATTTAATAAATAATTCTACAATTTCGCGAAATTATTAATGTTTAATAAAGCATTATATAACTTTTCTGAATTATCAAGATTAAATAAAGAGTTCCACAATTTTCCAAAATCGTTGAGATTTATAATAAACAGTTGTGAATTTTTCCAAGTTTTACACTGCAACAAATTGCTAAATAATTTCATTCACTTCGGCGCGGTAGAACGAGGAGCATCGTTACAAATAAACAGAACGCGACCATACGCTAGCAGAATATTTATGCCCAGTTTCTTGCAGAAAGAAACTGCGAAATTAAAAAACCCGATAAGATAGAGGAAATCATTGATACGGCCACAATCTCGGGCGTAGAAATCTCAGAAAAGCCGGTGATAAGAAAAATGTTTCGCTTTATCTATTCTTATTCTATTACACGAATTTCCAACGGCATACGTGAATAATTCCTTCCCGAATTATCCACGGTTTGTATCATATCAATGGTTTTTGTACTGGCTAAGAATTTTGTTTTATATCTTGTAATAAAATGTTTAAATCTTAATGAAATACTATATCATTTGAAAGCTGTGTTAATCTCCTACATTTTAGTGTAATTCGTTGTTATATTAATGTTCTATAAATAAAGTTATCGCCGTTCAAAGTAGAGCACCTAGTAGTGTATGAATACTTTTTTTGGATATTGTACGTTCTTTGATCTCGGAAGTAAGATTCCTTAAAAAAAGGATCCGAAGAGAAGAGCGTGTTATTTTTACACGTCCGATACGTAATATCCTTTCTTACTTGTTTAAATGTATTCACTCCCCCCTGCATAATTTCAACGAATGTTTCGTGATTGCGAGTACGCCCCATTGTAACAGAAATAGGTACTTTCCCGTTGTCAAGGTATAGTTCCTTTCGTTTGAATAGCCTCGAAGAATAAGAATATGGAAGTTCAAGTTAGAGGACAGAAGTCTAAGCTTCGTTCTTTTATTATTCGGAAGGCGGTCTGTTTGTATTGTGCCAAGAATGTTTGGAACTGTCGTAACAATCCGGGTAAAGAAGCGAAAGGTATTGCCTACGTCAATGTTTTCATACGACGCGATTCCTCGCGATATTGAAAATTAAATAAATTCTTCGGAATGGAACATAACTAATCGGCAAACGACAAATTTGAGAGAAAATGGGAAAGCAAGTTTTTGTTTCAACACTATTTTTGTTAAAAATAAATTTTTACAATTGACTCTACCATTAACAGCATTAACAACTATTACTGTTAACAATAATTTCCAGTGCGAAACAATCTACAGAACTATAAAATCTATTTTTCTTTTTCTATAAATTAACATCCACAGCGATAAATCTCTACAAAGATTTCTCTCTTGCTGAATAAAATAAATAGTTCATGAAAAATGAAATATTTAAAAGACTGGAACAGGAATTAAAATGGCGACTGTATCTTTTACAAACTAGACTTTGAAGCAGAGGAATTCAAATTTGTATAGCTACGGAAAATAATTTGACTTGTTTTTCCCATAATATATTAATTTATTTATATTATTTTCAAACTATGATCCCCCGGATTCGCGTACACACCTGGACATGAGAGAAACAAACGAGGCTATTCGAGTAAATACGTAGATATCGTCAGTGAGAAAATTCGGTGATCGTTATCGGCTGGCGATATCGCGTTCCGACGCGACTCTGCAAATGGAGCTGCGATAGGTGTAAGGAGCGTGGTATTTCATTACACCCGCGCTTCGATTCGAAACCTGTGTGTAGTAGGAGTCTTGACCCGGCAAGTTGCCGAGCGCCGCTTACTCGCAGAGTCGCAGTGTACACTGCGGCTTATGTTAGATGTTCTCAATCGCGTGATCCCCGACAGTTTCGTTTCTGGATCACGACGCGTATCGTTCTTACATCGGAGTTTCGTTCATCCGATCGCAACACGATCGACCTTCGAAAACTTCCCTTGTCCTACTAAACGGAATTTCACAATGCTCTCAGGATTCTCATCGATATTACAGCCTTTGATATCTCGGATTCATCTTTATGGCATTAGAATTCCTTTATCGACTCTTCAGACTCCGTTGAAGATCCCATAAAACCGAGCCGTTTGGTCATTGCATCTATTTATAGTTTCAAGATAAAGATTTTGATCTTCGGAGAAGTACACGCTTCAGCTACTGATAGCCTATTTGGGTCTGTGATTAGACTACCCTATGTGAAAGAAGCTTGATAATTTCCTTCGAAATGCTAATCGCAAAGGAAGTTGCTATATCATACTGAAACTGCTATCGCAGTTTATCAGTTAATTAATAAAACATTCAGCTTTTCGCCATTGATGGTTTTCAGGCACGTAAAGATTCTTCTAAATAACACTTATGATTGTCCTGCGAAAACAGTCATTATGCTTGTTAACAAAATTGATAATAAACTATTTCTACCAACGGTCTAATCTCGTTTAATTCGAAGTGACTCTTTGAAAGAACAAATACAGGAACTAAACGAAACACACAGAAAATCGTGTTGCTATCATGAAAGCGAGCCAGAGATACCAGAATTCAATTCTAAATACTAATTTCCCAATCTGCTTTGAGGCGACAATCATTGAAAATCCTATGAATAGTCTTCCGGCAGCTAAACTGTTAACGTCGGATAAACAGGGCGAAGTTAAGCGGCGACCTGATAGTATGCAAAGGAAAGTAGAGAGAGGACAAGGAAAGTTTAGCGAGAAGGTTGACGACCGTCGCGCGGCAGCACCTACGCCAGGATCGGCGCGAACGAATGAACGAACGAACGAACGAACGAACGAAGGAACGAGAAACGAGCATGCGAACTGTACGAGCATAATCGTACGAAAGAGAGTCCGTAGCCGGAGCGGCAACAGCGAGTATAGTGAAATGACTCACCACGTGAATGCTGGATAGTCCGACCGGATCGCTCTGCTTCTTATCCGTCTTCTTGGCCTGCCGTTTCGCCTTGCTCTCGAGGAATCGTTGCTTGAGCACCAACGTGTCCTGTATGTTCTGTTCGCAGAGTCCGTTGAAGCTCTGATCGAATCTCGGTATGCAGTCGGTCTGTCTCCTGCGATAATTTTCGATCCGCCGACGGAGACGATCGACGACCGCCTGTCTCTTGGGGGTGAGCACCTCACCCATACCAGGTGCTTGACCCATTTGTTGCTGCAGCTGCAGCTGTTGACCGGTCACGTTCAACTGTCCAGCCGCGTTCAGATCGTGGATGCCGGCCGATTGGCCGATCACGTTGCTCACCACCACGTTGTTGGTGTTGTTGTTGCCGGTGTTCGGTGGTGCCTGGCCCACGCAGACCGAGATCGGGCCAGGCGCGTTGCCGGGGGGGCCTTGTGGGGGCTGGCGAGGCAGGAGCCCCCCGGCCTCCATACAGCCCCCTAAATCCACCGCAGGGTAAGCCAGCTCAGTGAGAACCTCTGCTACCGAAGCGCCTGACGCGCGCTACTGCTACTGCTGCGACCTCGTCTCTCGCCGCTGCCCTCGAGCCGAGCATCCTCTGCCACCCTGCCAATGCGACGATCCTCAACTTCCGGTCAAGACGCATTTGGAATATGTCGTTTACCGCTCCACTCCTCTCGCTCTCTTTCTCTTTCTCTAGCTCCCGCTTTCGCTATCTCGCTCACTTACTCTCCTCGTACTCTCTCCTCTTCCCTGTTGCGCACGAACCACACGATTCACACAATCTCTTCTAACGGCTTGGCTGCGTTCAGTTCACGAAGCCGGTCGCACACACGCAACGCGACACACTCTCACCGATCCAGCCGATCCACGTGAAGAATCAATGACAAATTTTTATGAATGCTATAGAACCGATTGTAAACAAAGTTTGACGGCTGTATTTCCCGCACTACTCTAATCGGCATGCACCAGCGTCGTCGTGTTTACAGTAGACAAGCGATCCTCTTTTCTCGCGCTCTCTCACGTCTCGCTGTCCGGTTGTTGACATCGCGATGTATCGGCCGATAGATACCGCACTTCTTCATTCACTCTGTTTCACTCTGTCCTATTTTGTTCCACTTTGTTCCACTATGCTCCACTATGTTCCACTATATTCCACTATGTTCCACTATGTTCACGAGCTGTTTTATTTCCCGATGGATGCCACGTGACTCGACGGTGTATACCGTGAAGTCCGTGTCGCTCGGATGCGACCAGTTGCCGACCAGTTCTCTCAGCCTCCACGCGAGAACGCGCCTCGCACGAGATTACCACGGTGTTGTTTCGCGGTCTCGCGTTTATACCGCGCGATACGCTAACGAACCGCGAGGCGTGCGCGCGCGCGCCACCGCCCCCGTTCACGATCTAGACGATGCGCCGCCGACAGAAGCGATCGCGTTTCCCTTCCGTCCTCACGGCGAAACAGATTTTCGAACTGTCACTCTCGACGGGACGCGCGCGAAGATTCGACGGTACAACGGAACGTTCACCGCGCGCGACTAAGTTCAGGGCCTGGAAACTCCGTGTATACGAGAGACGCGGTCGAGTCGACCTGACCTCTCGCGACGATCGCCGGAACCGGAGCTTTGTTGGCGCCATCTTTGAATCCTGGTTGCGTCACACTAACCCTACAATCGTTGCTTTCATCGTTCACTGACGCGAATATGTTCATAGGCATAGGTAATTAACGCCTCCAAAAAAAAGGGGCGATTAAATTCTTTGTAATTATTGCATACCGAAAAGAGACTAATAATTTTCTGCAGGAATAATCGTTGACATGGTTAGTTTCTGATTTTTTCTATTACACTTCTTAACATTATAGAAATGTTTGTATAAAAACTTCTTTAATCAAGCATATATCATCGCTCTGTAATTCTACTGTTAAAGCAATTGTTATCCTGAGCTACCGATATTAACTTGTTTATTCATTATTAAAATTGTTTATTGTCAATAGAAGGAAACTATTCAATAAGAGTAACAGAAATGAAGGAAAGTCTAAATTAATTTCGTCTTGTTATTGTAATAAATAAAAATAGTTTAGCCAATTCTAGTGATCGGTAGGTCTAGTATTAAGCATTAGTGTATTTGTTCTTCTCACTTTATTCCAACTATCATATTATGTCTGTTTCCCTACTACTCACATTCTTGCTAATTATATTAATTAATTAAGTGGTTCAAAATGATGAGTATTAAAACGGATATGTCGAAAATGTTTGCCCTATACTTACGCTAAAGTCCCACTGAAAATCTGTTCCGTACTCGAGACAAATCTTTTCAAAGGGGGCTTGAATAAACAACAGATCCCAAACGTTGAATTCGTATCCCAATACTTACCTGAGCGAAAGAAAAATAACAAAAACAGATTTACAAAGATTTGTCCAACCATAAATGATTTCAACGACAAACCTAGCTATGATATCCTTGCAGAAAAGCATCGCGATTTATCGATGCCGATATCGCTGCGTCTCGAACCATCTCGGACATTGTGAGAGTCAATATTGTCTTAGTAAGATCTAAAATCTGTGTTGAATGCCCTCTTTGGTTGCCAAAGTGCAACTAAAACTTCTGCATAAAAGGTGGTCTGTCTTTTTCCCTCCCTCTCTCTCTCTCTCACTCTCTCTCTCTCTCTCTCTCTGACTATTTCTCGGTCGCCGGTGTTGTCGTCTGAGCGAGAGGGACGCCGGGACGGTGGGAGTGCTCGACGAGCCTTTCGCAGTTTAATATCGGGCCTGGCTCATGGATCGGGCACACGCTTCGACAACGGGAAGACTTTCTTGCAGCGTGCCGCGCCGCGCCACGGCGTACGACCGTGAAGGGGAGCATGGGGCTCCATGTAGACAGTATATACAGCGAAACGGCAGCGGATCGCGCGCTGAATCTTTTCGATTGTCCGAGTGCGTCGTCGAGTGCGCGTTGGACGTCACAACAGGTAGTTGAGCGAGGGCAGCGTGCTCCCGTGGAAAGAAAGGAAAAGACCGAGAGCGGAAGCGAGACGGTCGATAAACGGCATGAGTGTGCTGAACAGAGAGAGGGGAACGCCGGAGGTTTTGAGGTGGGGGTAACCGAAGGGGGAAGCTGAAGGAAGACGGTCGGAGCGGAATATGCCAGAAGGGGAGAAAGATGGTGTAGTAACAGGGAGGGGTTCCACTGTGTTTCGCCGGATACCTCCGCACTCTCCGGCTTTGCACAACTGCCCGTGCTACGGAGCTTCGAATCTAACATGCACGAGACGGGTTACTCACGCGGCTCCCCTCCCCGCTTGCCCCCTTCCGTCTCTTCCTTTTCTCCCTCGAACTCACGTATTTCATTCTCTTTCCCCTTGCTTCCCCGCTCGCCCTCCGCTCACCGTGATCTCTAGCAGAAGGACGCGTTTCCGTAGTCTGGCGTCGAGCAGTTTTCGAAATTAATATTTCAAGCCTCTTGGAATTAACTATGCCTGCAGCGAACGAACAGTAAATCGTTTGTCGGAAATTTTTATATTGCCTAATGCCTCTTCGATTGACTTTTCTCTCAGAACACATTTTTCGCATTGCACGCTTGTAGCACCCGGTGGAATCATTACTTTTGGTTAATCGTTGATGCTACTGATGACACGTGACTCGTCGCCTCTAAACGGAGCAGCCGATGTTAAGCTGTTCAAAAGATAATATAAACGTTGTTTACAGTGATAGCAACGTTCAAGGTTTGGATTTATGATTTAATTCTTATTAACCCGTTGCCGCGTTATTTCCTTCGTAATAATTAAAACTTCTACGTTCTTAATGGTTTGTTAATAGAAGAAAGATATCTGCATTTAAATCTACGTCGACTTTCATGCTTTTGTATTCAGAAATGATGAATCAAATTTTACTTTTATCCAACAGGGAAGCATATAGATTTTGTAGAAGAAATTATTGATTTCGTCTCGGAAGTTCGAAAAGAGTTAATGCTCTCTGAGAGTCAGATATATGTGCATAGGAAACGTCTATTAGATAAATTGTAACTGCGTGCAGCGATACGAATAGTGCATTCTAGCAGAAGCCTTACAAACTATAAAAAGCGTCACCTACCAATTGCATTATCGTGCAATTGTCGCCACCTACGTTGGACGCGCTGCAACTGAAAGTGGAAATGCTGTCGATAAATCCTGCATTATGTTACGGAATTACATTTATTTAAAATAATATAGTCGTTCCGTCTAGGAATTTAAGAATTCAAATTTATATGTTGCTCGTACGATTTATTACAATATAACAAATATAACCAATATATCGTAAAATTGTTGCAAACATAACCTACAATCGTAAATAGCGATTGTAGTGACACGTGAAAGAAGCTTTAATGTAAATAATCGTAATTTTTTACAGTAGATTCGTTGAGTGTAAATATTATTGACTTTCCGCTACTGTTTTATACAAAAATCAATTTCATTAGAAAATAAATTGAACACTTTTTTTCTTCTAAGTATGTAACAAATAATGCTTCCAAAACAAAATGTTTATATCATTGTATTATTTGTTTAAGGATAAATAGATAAGATGGATCTAAGTGCTGCAAAGAATAGTAGGTTTCCTTTTATACCAGGAACAAAACCTTCAATCAAAAATTCACAACTTCTTATATCAACTGGAATTCCTTCTTTGGATCATATAATAGGAGGTGGATTACCTATTGGTTCGCTGCTTGTTATTGGTACGTAGTTAATTATTTGGTGTTCTTAGAGGTACTAGCGTACAGTATGGAAACTTTATTATATATAAAATAAATTTTATTTTCAGAGGAGGACCAGTTTGGTACTTATGCTAAAGTCATGACAAAGTATTTTGCAGCTGAAGGTGTGGTCACTGAACAGCCGGTGTTAATAGCCTCCAAAGATGCAAAAATAGCTCGCTTTGTATCAGAGATGCCAGCAGTTATAACCGACACCAAGTCAAACAGTCAAATGCATCATTTAGACGAACAAATGAAGATTGCTTGGAGATACCAGAACATGAAAGCAGTTGATTCCTCTCCAGGTGAAGGACAAAGTTTTGGTCATTTCTACGATCTTACCAAGAAAATGGACAGAGAAACAATCGAAAAAGCAGATATAACTCAATGGAATGATGACAGTTGCCCCACAAAAGATGGCACATTTGAGAACTCATCCTACTCAAAAGTATTACAATGCATTCAAGAAACCATAAATAACGGACAATACTCGATTTCGGAGACGCCTGCGAAAAGGCAGATCCTAAGAATTGCAATTCATTCGTTAGGATCCAGATTATGGTTCAGTGATACAGAAGAGAAATCGAATCAGGACCTGTTAAAATTTTTATATCTCTTTAGAGTACTTCTAAGGTACTCTTATGCTGTTGGCGTCGTAACAGTGCCTGTAGATTGCTTAGATAATTCAGTAAGTGTATCACAAAACATGGTTCTAATAAAATTTTTCAAATATCAGATTATGAACCATCATAATTTTCTAGAGCGCCGTCGTACAGCAAGTCGAGCATTTATCGGACATCGCCATTCGATTAGAATCGTTTATGGGCTCGAAGACGGAAAGTAGTCCCCTCTTTAAAGACTTTCATGGTTTATTACACCTTAGGAAGTTACCCGCGTTAAACACAATAGCCAGTCACAATCCAGAAGCAAGAGATCTAGTGTTCAGATTGCGTCGTAAATCATTCGTCATCGAGGTAATTATATTCACACAAAAATTCTACCACTAAAAGAATAAATTGAATAATTATTCCGTTATCTAGGTGCTGCATCTACCATCAGAAATGGGAGACACCGCGCAAAGGGAGCAAGATGAAATTGTACCGAACGTAGGATGCGGTAGTCAGTCCCGCTCAAACTTATTGGATTTTTAAAAAGCTGATATTGTACAATGCGTAAACATACTTTTTGCGTACAAAAGTACAGTGGATAAAACAGGTATTGGCACACCTTTTAATACAGAATAATGTTTCTTAAAACTGGACTAAATAATTTGATTTTCTTCAAATTAAATTGAAAAATTTCGTTATTTTCAACTTCTGTTATCTGAACCTATAACGAAAATTTTTAAAATATATTTTGTAGAACTCGCTAATTTATACGTATGCTGAAAATTTTATTGTATGAACGTCTCAGTTGATCAAAAGTAGTAGTTAACTACGATTTTTGCTCTCTAGCAACATCGATAGATTTCAATAAAACTGCATCGACTAAAATAAGTCACTGTATAGTAAACTTGTTTCTCTAACGTCTTAACAAAATTCAAGTCATCTAGTACGGTTTTAAGAAAGTTATACCGTTTCAAAAGGCGTGCCAATACCTTTTTCAGTCACTGCATTTAATAAATATCTTTACATATGTATTATGTAATTTTAATATACATCGTCTTGTAATTTTTATAGTTTCCACCTTTGCCTGCTCCTAGAATAGCGATGGTGTACAGTTCCTCGCAGGTCCATGCACTATTCGCACTATTTTACCCAGAAGTGCATACTGCGGCGCGCGAATTAATTCAGACAGCAGGAGATAGGCTCCGTGAACACTCACAATAATACTCGTAACACATTTACCAGCTCTGCAATTTTTACTGTAGATACGGTTCTGTCGATGTATAGAAACATATTCAGAAAGCTCGCGTATAATAAATAGAACTGTACTGATAGTACAAGCGGTACAGTCTAACGAACTCTCCCTGTTATTAATTAGTCACGCCTCTATTTTTTTCACTTAGATATAAGAACCCCTGAACCGTGGCCGCGTATAAAATCCTCTCCGTACCGGGTTCAGTGAATTAATACAAAGAGTATGAAAACAAAAATAGAGCAAATAATAAATAAAAATCTCAACCACCTATCGCGTTTTCAAACCCTATTTTCATTCGATTGACTTGTAAATCCTATCGCTTATTTTCTAAATGAAATTTTATTTTGACTATAAATTATCATTCAGAGAACTACTTTTCATCTTCGAAAGGTAACCTAAATTTTTTCATTTAGGCTTTCTCTTGCTTCTCTTACCATAAATAAGAATTATATTTGAGTAGCTTTCACGCTAATCATTAAGAATTGAACGAATCATACAACCAACGTAAAAGATTCCAGATGCCGTGAAAAGTATATTTTCAAAATGAAATTGCGAAATGTTAAAATGAAAGTATTTTATAAAACTATATATAACAGTACAAATTTCAAAAAAGGAGAAGATAAAGTTAAAAAACGAAGAAATGGATTTCTATTTAATATCTGTTTGCAATATTTTCTGAAAATGTTTATCATGTGTAACAATTCGTAGTCGAATTATTATTAATCCCCCTCTTATATCTGATCTTTTTCCCAGGACTCAAAGTGAACGACAAGCATAGCGTTACTCGCTCGACGGATGAGAAGGGGGTGGGTCGTATTGGTCCGTGACGATTGCCTTTAAACACTGCAGCTCCCCTTGGTGAAATTCGACAAACATGTCACGTATCTGTAACAATCGCACAAGTATGTGCATATGGACATTTCAGCCCCTCCAGTTTTTTTGTTCGGTGCCTTTCTATTTCCTTCCGGTTCCATCCGGTCGGTCGCGCATGAGGGCTCGCAACGCAAGCGCACCTACAGATGCCTAGTATTCGTACAAGCACCGCGGAACCATGTATCACGCGGCAAGTTTTTAGTTCTCCGGTTAACGCGGGCACGTACGCTTCGAAATTGCTCGAAGAAAGTGACATCTGGAAATTGTTTGCCGCTCGAAATCGAAAGAACTCGCGCTCCACTACGAAGCGGTTCAACGCGGGTCAACGCCGTTTTCCGCCTGGCGATTAATGGAGTGTTGCCGCGAGGGATTAACGTGACCGATCGTCGCCCGTGTCCGGAAAAGATCCTCCCGATCGGCTCGATGGAACTTTGAGATACAGCTGGAAAATGGAATCCAAGGGTTTCGCGTTGTCGCGGGTCTTCGTGTGTTGCACGAATGTCGTTTTCTTGGTGAGTCATGGTCGAAAGTATTAATTAAACCTGCTGCCATCCTCGGATCCAATAATTCCTAATTATTTGTAAAACTTATCGGAATCTTAACATGAGCGCGTTAGCATCATTGCGACTTTAACGAATGTAGAAATTGTTCAATGTACGTAGAATGTAGAGAATGTAGATTGTTCAACCCCTCAGTCTTGTGACATTTGCAGACATTTACGAAGATTGGGATTGATTGATAATTATATTATGTAGATTGTTCGGAGGTACGAATATTATGAACAGGTATTAAAAATGAATTTTTTGGCTTGCAGATATCGGGTTTCGCTTTAATGACATTGGGGGCACTATTATTAGCCGACGACGAGCGAATTCTGGTGTCACGTTTATTGGGACCAGGCGACATCCAACCCGAGCAACCACTGTTCTATTATTTGGCCTTTGCAGTCGTTGGACTGGGATTTTTAATCACGCTCACGGGGCTGCTCGGATGCTGGGCAACTTGTCTCTACAATCGATGCGTTACCATTTCTGTGAGACATCCCCTGATTAAAATATTACCACGCGTCGCTTTCATTTAAATTTCAGAGTTTCATGAATTCGGAGCTTTCTCGTTCGTCAGTACTATTTCGCCAGAGGATTGTAGTAATTATAATCGTTGTTTTCGTAAATAAGTGACCCCCTTTTTCTGCGCATACACACAGCTTTCGTCGGTGTACATATAATGGCGTGCGCAATCATCCGTCCTATCGGAGTTTTCCACATGCGGTTGCTCAAAGAAACGACGGAGTTCGCCGATGAAATTGATGTCACTCATCAACCGATTAGACAGTTTCCAAGATAAATGAGGAGTTTGTTCTAGGCCCGCGTGGAACAAAGCACGATAAATGTCAATATTTCTGTTCGAAGCATGTTTATTTTTAATTTAATGAAAGATATTTTGCGATTGTAAACAATTAGCCTCTTATACAATATCCTACTCGAATGAGATTAAGGACACTTTCTGATTCTCTCTTAAAGCTACAATTAATCATTTGTACAGGGTAGTCCATCTAAAGATTGTCTTTCTGATATATCTTTCAATTGCGATAAAATATTTAGAGATCTATTTTATATGTAATTATAATTTCAGAGGTCGAAAGATGACCTTAACACTCTTAGTACCAAAAAACGATATATTGTTGTGGGCTACTCTTGTAAAAATATTGTTCCAACGTTTTATTTCTTATTTTTACTCCCTTTTTGAAATTGGTAATTATCAGGTGTTACAAAATTCTTGTAATTTATTTCCGAAATTTCATCAAACTACATTAAACGAGTTTTATACAATTGCTCGGCTACACACGATTCTTTTGATCGGCAGCAAAAGGGTTAAAAATGTATTACCCATGTAATACCTAAATGGATTTGAAAGTCATCATTTATTGCCCAGGTGACGAATAATATCGGCATAAGTGTTGCCAGATGTATATTAGCGATTTGCAAACATAAATAATATGTTTACAATTAGCAAATATAAAAAATGTACATCTGCAATTTTCAAATTAAAAAATTTGTAACATCTCTGTCCATTGACATTATTACAATTGTAAGCAAAATGTTTGTTGTGCTGTGGACCATTTAGTAACATTTAACTAGTAATTTTGTTGAAATGAAGACGTAGATGAAGAACAGTAAATAAAAGTTCTATAATGATACAAGCAATGCGAAGGTAGCACCACGCAGAATTGTCTGCAGGTTTTCGAGTTAGCTGTAGCGAGCCCTTCGTTTTAATCGCTGGAAGAACCAAGGTCCCTCCGATGCGCATGGTTCTTCGTCGAATCCTGACGATGAGTTTGCTCGGCGGAGCCAAGTAAAACCAGATTTCCCGCATTGCCGGTGTACGGTCACGCGTCGCTGCCCGGAAACGGATCTCCATAAATCCAGGCACGCGTGCCCACAGAAGGAGGGCGATCCTGTGTATCATTTAAAAACAGTAATTATTCAGTAGCCGCTTATTAGCGGAATAAACGCGTGCACCGCTCGTGAACGGTTCTTGTCGCTCGCGCGCTCAGCATTCGCGCTGTGGAACTGCTCTGGATAGAATAAAATCGCGTACGACCATTTTTCTGCGGATCCATAGCTGTGACCGTTCAGGACTATAAACTTAATGTATACAGTGACTCTCATTAGCGTCTAGACACCCGTTAAATCAGAATAGTTGCTCTCAAATTGAACCAAATCATTCTGTCTTGAAAAGCTGCCGAGGTTTAACCCCTTGCAGTCGATGCTACCATAACTCGAAGTCCAATATGTTTCCGGATCTATAGTATTTCCATTTTTCATGATTTATTGCAGGTTATGCATGTGGAATTGAGCCTGTTGCTAACTTTCGCAGTTTTAACTGTTTTTAAAATACAAACAAGTCGAATGCTATTAGAATTATCTTATAGAATAATAAAGCAATTTTTGGGGACGTCTCAGAGTCGTCACTCGAGTGCAAAGCATCGTCTAATTTCGTTTTTGCGCTTCCAGTACCTGATTATAATAGTCCTGCTGGTGATAAGCGAATGCACCGTCTGTGTTCTTGTCGTCTTCTGGCCGTACCTCCTGGGCATCGACGTGAGACCAGCGAGATTGATACGAGCCTTGCAGCGCAGCTATGCAGTTCCTGGTCGAGAACAATTCACGGCAGCCCTTGATCTCGCGCAGACCACGGTAGGTTTCAGTTACAGTCAGGTAATACGATAAGTAACGCCAAGATCAATTCGTCAAACAAGGTATAAACAGTGTACAACCTTCGTAGGCTATTTGTTCCATACCTTGTAAGACACCATAAGCTTCACCAATTTCTGATCTGCATTCGTGTCTCAGATATTGGAATTATTTATCAAGTTTTAACGTCATCGTCGTTGCAACCCTATTCCACTAACAATCTTATAATACTCGTCAATGCTTGTCACAATTTTCGAAAGTCAAGCCAGCAGAGCTAGGAAAAATAGATTTTTGAAATAGTTCATATCTTCTCACGCATACAGAATGGCAAATAAATCTTTTTGAATTAGTATTTAGTACGTAATTCCTATTTAAAAAAAAGTTCATTGGTTATTCTGTATTACATGAGCAGAAGAAAATATTTATAATCCATTTACTATTTCGAAAATCTTTTTTTCCGTGCATGCCAGTATAATTCCAATTATTCTTCCGGCTGTGTAAAATTATCACTTCGGCAAAATTAAACACTAAATTAAATGATCACTATTTTACGGATCATTATGCAAAATAAAAACCGTCTACGTTAATTGTAAGAAATATAATGGTGAAATTGTTTTTCCTCTTTCAGTCATTTCAATAGGTTGCACAAAATAGAAAGTTGTTCAGAAATTCTCTTAATATCTTCAGAGTTTACCTAATAATTGTTGTCAAAACTGTAGAAAATCGTCATTCTTGTTTTCACATTTTCTAAGGCCATCTTGAATATTTACGAAAAAGTCAACTTTGAAATCAAAGATTCGTCAAGTCATCGAGTCGTTTGAAAAATATCGAGGATCCCAAGGAAAATGAGCAAGTCGCTGCGAAAGGAATTTTCCATACCGATTTTGAAATTCCACCAAAATTATGTACGTGGAATCGTATAGCATTTTACGGAATTTGGATCGCGAATCCAGCAATTAGTCGGCGTTAAACGGCAGACGATTTCGTAACGAGTCAAAGAGGAAGCAACAGGCGATCCGGTCTATCGAGGGAGGAGTGTCCGCGTTTACCCGAAACGTGCTCGCACGATTTACCGTATCGCAGAAAGAGCAATTACTGTGCACACCCCACCGACATCGAATACCGTAAATTGCGTCGACCTTTTCAGTTTGCTTGCTGCGGCATAAACGGAAGCAGCAATTACGGTACCTCCTGGTGGCGGCTGCAGGAAGTGGGACGAAGAGAATTAGTGGTGCCTCTCAGTTGCTGCACCCTGAACAACGCCAACGAGACAGACTCCTTCCTCAACCCCGAACCTGCCAATCTTACTCTCTGCCAGGTTTTGAACCCGGCCGAACACCAATACGCTCGGCACACTGCGGTACGTATTTTAACCCTTTCGCTACGACAGGCCCCTCCGCCGAAGTACCTTCACTGAACGAGAATTCGCGATCGTTTTCATGCTTGAAGTTTATTGCACAATACGTTTTGACGTTATTTTAACAAAGAACAGTTTTAAGATATTTTAACAAGTTTTAAGAAACTTCAACAAGTGATTAATCTAATATATCAATAAAATCACAAGTCGTCGAGTGGATGCCGCATATATGCAGCGCTAGGCGCGAAAAGGTTAATAGAAAAACTGGGATACCGAAAAAAACGCTGCGTATACTCGAGGAAAAACCTTGAGTTGTGTCTATTTTTAATTAAAAATTACATTTCTTTTTAAATATTCAAATATAAATAATATATATAAATATATATAATATAAATGTATACGATCCGCAGTCTAGGTATTTTTATACATTTTTGTAATTATAGTTGACATTAGGATGCATTCAGTGATGTTAACGATGCCCCTTGAAGAAATTTTTGGCTTTTAAAATATTTATATTTAAAGATACACGTGACATTTACCTTCAATAAATTACGACTAAAGGACCACGTTTAACCCTTATCTGGTGTAATGATTTTCACAAAACCGACTGGTATACACTATGATTAGGATAGATCCCAAATAAAAAGTGCAAAAAAGGGACTAATCTAAATTGAATAAAAGCACGAAGAATTGAAATAAAATTACAGAATGAAATATAAATAACAATATCGAACTACGTAAGCAACTACACTCATACACGAAAGTATTCGAACTCTTATTTCTAAAATTCAACTAACGAAATATATATGTTAAGCTGAAGCATTTGAAATCGTAATATACACATAACAAAGGATGGATCTTAATAAAGATATAATAATAATAATAATAAATAAAACATAATGGTGGATCTATATTGATTTGTCTTCGTTTCGAACAAAACGAAGTATTTAACAATTTTTCGGGGAAACTTAAAATACAGTGTATTAAAATTAAATTTACCAAACAATTATTGGTTTTAGACGGATAATGATCCGAAGCATGCCGCTAAAATAGTCAAAGAATAGATATTGTATAACGTTCCACACGTGTTGTCGCATCAACCTCAAAGTCCCCATTTAAACCCCATTGAACTCTTATGGAATCGAGTCGAAAAACGATTAAGAAATACGGTTATTCCTTCGAAAGAAGCGTTAAAACGAAATATTATTGAAATTCAGCAATCAATAAATGCAAATGTTACTTCTAAGTTAGTCCATCGAATGAAAAACAGACTTAGGGTTTTTATAAAAACAAACGGTAGATCAACTTCCTACGAAAACCTTTAATCGTTCAATTTAACTTCTTCAGGGATGAATTTTTATAGTATCGCTTAGAGATTTTGTAGTAAATAGTTTTTTAACTGATTCTTATTTTCTTTACACTTAGAATAATCATAATTTTAAGAAAACTAAACGTACACATGCGTGGCAGTGTCCCTGAAGAGGTTAAATAACTATTAAATGTTCTGTTCAAATACTTTTGTGAGTCTCTTCTGTTACATGTTTGTGATAAATGTACTGTAAAAACGGTATATATGTTGAAATATTTTTTAATTTCGCTTACGCAGTCTTAAGACACATATCTTATTATATGTGTCATACTATATCGAATGCTTTAGTTTAACATATATATATTGCATTAGTTGAATGTTAGAAGCGTAAACGTCCGAATACTTTCGTTTATGAATGTACGAACCTTTATTTATAGTATCGTTCACTGAAGATCTTTCAAAAGCTTCTCGATCGTGACAGTGCTACCAAAAAGTATTCAAACTGACTTCTAAAAATCGATCACCTCTGGTACGCATTGTTGAAAGTAGCCTACACAGTTTAGAGCACATAGACGCACTTTACCAGACACGCATACGTTCAATAATGACCCGCATGTAAATGTCACCGCCTAAGGGAAATCCAATCGGATGCGGGTTGCGCAAAAGCGCGTCGAGTGTATCGTTTCAATCGGCATCGCATCTGGGAATGAGAACGGCGCTTGCAAACGAAAAAAAATATATAAAAATCTCAACGCAACGGGCGAGAGCGTGCAAAGTTGGTCGCGTATCAGCGGGGAGAAAGTTTTCCCGCCTTTTGTGCGCGGTGAGTATTAAATTTCACGCGTTCACATAGAAATCGAATATAGATTGAAACGTCATCGTATGCCGCCGCTTTTGTCCGCGGGTGTGATGACGTTATCACGTGGAATTGTTCTCCGTGACGCTTTACCGCGTTATATGGAACGATCAGTTTTAATCTGTAATTGAATACAACTCGCCGGAGGAAAATTCGATATAGGGACAATGGTAGCGTGCGTGTCCGACGCGACTTTCGTCCGGGTCTAATGATCTGAAAATAAGTCTGAATTTTGAAAATTTTCCCCGAAAAAAAATTGATGGTGCTTCTTCTTTAACGAACACGTTAATCAATGTTGTCTGTATTGTAGAACCTGTAGGAATTTTTCTGTGCTATAGTCTTTAGAAATGACTACGTCTTCTGGAATTTGCTGACTTGAAGATGCTGCTCTGTGCTGCGAGCACGATTTTTTTACATCTTCTGAAGTAAAAAGTTCTTGGAGAGTTTGTTGATACATGAACTTATCTGACAGATAAGCGAAAAGTTCTTTCAGACATTAAATTTTTTACTAAGTGCGGGCGCGCAACCCCTTGCCATACTTTGACGAGTCTGACACGTGATGGAGATTTCTAGGGTGTCCCTCGATCAGTAGACCTGTGATTCTGTTGTCATAGCAACCAATAATTTTTTATCTATTACTGAGGTTCAATATTATTATATAACTTTTGAAATAAATTAGATAACATTGTATAATGTCAATTTTATGAAAATATAAAAATGTTAGTAGATTTAATTACTCTATAATAACAGAAATGTTTACGGCTGAATGATTGGTCGGTAAAGTGTTAAATATGAATATTATTTCGTTCTTTTAAGTCAAAATGAAACTCTGTCCTCTTGTCATCAATATTTAAACATTCCACTACGTGTACGAAGATGTAAGATAGATATAAATTGTCTTCCACCTTTTTAAACATGATCACAGTCAGAAAATTTCTAATCATTGCAACCATGTAGAAAATGGTACGGCAAGGAGAGAGGAGGGGTTAACACGGTAACAAAGATTTTTCTGGATATGATTTCTAGGTTCTGAAAGATAGACACTCGAAAATTGGACTTGTATGTGCGTCCGAATTTTGTCATGTTTTATCGATCAAACTGAATTTTATAGGGTTGTCTGGAGATGTTAGAGAAATGGACGCAGGACCAAGCATTGATACTGCTGACAGTCGGACTGGCAGTGATTTTCGTCGAAGTAGGCGCTTTGCTGACCACGTTTCTCGCCTGCTCGAGAGGTTACAAGCGAGCCAAGTCCCGAGCATCGACGTTCACGTCCACTCAAACCTTGAGCCCTTTTAGCGAAAGCGATCATGATTTCGGTGAGTAATCTTCCCTACTTTACCTAGCTGAAGAGTCTACGGATAAAAGATCATGTTTATTAACTCTTCAAAGATGACGCACGTTTCTCGGTTTCTTACCGTGTCATCGACTGTATTTCGCGTCAGACACGTATTGTTTCCATAGTGAAACTTTTGTGAATCTGTGATAGCTATACTTAACTAATGAAATTACATAATTCTTAATAAAAAATACAAGTCTTTCACTTTAATAATTTTAATACCGCGCGATAAATTGTGAAATACATTGTCAAACAAAATCCTAGGTCACAATAAGAACAAAATTAAACACTCTTCTTTTTTCCTTCCTTGTTTTGCGTATGCAAGTGAATTCTCCCATATTGTCGATTAGCTTAAAAACAAAAATGGACAATTTGAGAATAAGGAATACGACTATGCAGTTGCTAATTGCCAACAACTGTAAAAGATGAGTCGCAAGGCTCATATATTCATATCTCGTCCTCTCAAATTATCCGTTTCTGTTTACAAGCTGAGAGATAATTGGAGAGAATTGTAATAAGCCTTTCTAATTTTCCGTTGCACAAAACTACTAGAATCAGACTACATCTCGTGAAAAAAAAATCGAAAGACTTGTTCTCCGCACAGTGTAAACATTTCCGCGAAGTTCAGTCATCATGGAGAAACGTTAGAAGTTGTGATAAGTCACGCGGTGTATCAAGTGGCGTCATCGCCGAAAGGTTAAAGACATTTTTTTCTGTCAACTGATTCTTGGTTCTCCTTCGAACACCAATAAACCAAGCATTTTATTTGGAATTGTTGCTTTATCTTAGGATTCGGGAACTCGAACCAACAGATCCACCAAACCCAAAGCGTTGATCCATTATTCGCAGGCATGGGGATCGAGAATCGGATGCACGCGGCGGGCACGACGTTCGGCGCCAAGTCTTGAAGGTGGCTAGAGGGCAGCGAGGGTAAATCGGCGATCGAGGTCAAGAACACAGACAAGAAGACCGTGAGCAATCTCCCTAGGCTGAACGACGTGTCGAGATTCAACCGGAGCATCATCGAGGAGTGGAAGAACCCGTCGAAGCTCTTCGACGATGTCTTGCGAAACGACCAACTGTACGAAGAGCGAGCGATCGACGTGCCGAACCATCCTTTCCAGCGGAACTACTCGAAGAAGCGCAACGACACCGCGAAACTCAGCGACGAGAAGAGAAGCCTAAGTAGAACGACGAAGCCTCAGAACAACGGGACCGTCAGGAGCATTCCGATCAAACACTATAAGGCGTCGATAGCGCAGAACATGGGGACACTGAGAAGGTCCTTGGCGCCGCAGCTGCAGTTCGAGTCCTCGATCTCCGAGCCTGAGAAGAATTGCTACAAAACGGTATCCGCGAACGACGTATCCTGTTCTCAGAACGAACAAATCCCGCGTCCAATTCGTTTCTTGAAGCACTCGGACGCCGCGAACGCTACGAGAAGATCCTGCCACTCTTGCGACTATCAGCGCGAGGCTCAATCCGGAGCCGGCAAGATCAACTCCAAATTGAAGACGCTGGATCGCAGGATAGTCAAAAGCGAGCACAACATCTCCCATCGATTGGACGACGACATCAGCGACTTCGATGAATACTTCCACAAGGTTGGCTCTAGGTCGATGACCATGGGTCGTTTGAAATCAGGACAGTCGCAGGAAAATGGAGGGACCAACTGCCACTTCAAGGGCGAGGAGAACCGGCTGAATAGGAAATGGGGAACGATCGACCTGGAGCGAGGACACGTCGGTCAGAAGATATCGGCGTACGAGGAGAACGCGAGGTGCAGCGGCCGCAATTGGGAGTTCAGCGACAGGTATCAGATGCTTCCGGAGATTAAGAAACACAGGACCATAGGCGTGCCATTGGTAGGGATGCACAATGCATGCGGATTGCCGGTGGTAGCTTCCTGGCCTGATCACGAACTGCTAGAGCCATTGAGGGTCCGGAGCAGAGTTATAGGGACTCTGAGACCGATCTTCAAGGCTCCCAGAACTTCCGACAGTCGCCATCGAACACATCCGAAAAGGAAAGCGCCGCAGCCAAACCAAACCATGTCCAGGAAGAAGCACGACGTAGAGAAGTTGAAAAGTCTGGACAAGCCAGTGGAGTATCCGTCGATAAAGTCGCTGATGTCTTTGGATGCTGAAGGCGAGGCTAAAAAGAGGAGGAGGAGACGTCCCTCGTTCAAGGCGAAAAAGGTCGGGACGTTCTCGTCGTCGAAGAACTCCATGAGGCACACCTGTAAATCGCATATCAAGAGGAACAAGGAGAACTCGATGGCTGGTAGCGCTCGTAAGAAATCTCCTGATACTGAGAATGCTAAGAGACAAACTTTGTATGCGAGAGACGATGGTGAGGACGCTGTGCAAGTCCTGAAAAATCTGTGTTTGAATCCTCTGGCACGGACCAAGTCGGAAACCAATATGATTTGGTGATAATTGGTCTGCTTTCTTTAATATAAACGAGTGTACCTGCTAAGACCGAACGTCCATGTATTTTCTGCGCTTTTAGCAAATTTTTCAGTGGTCATTCGTACAGTTTAATTTTTTTAGACAACGAGAAGGCACGAAGGATCGCAGAAATATCATATTAAATAATAAATGAGATGTTAAGGTGTTTGTTTTTAGCTGGGACACTCTGTGTAAAAGTGGATTCAGATCTCCAATTTGTTTGCATAGCGATCCAGATGATGCACACTCGCATGTTTTAATGATATACATGTATGCGCTTTGTAAATATGCTTGAACGATATATGTATTGTATTGTCGAGTGTTCATATAAAAAGAAACCCTTGCTACCCTCGTTGAAAGAATCGATATACGTCGAAGAAGTTATATGTTTTCAAGCCGTTTTGGTAATTGTAAAATACCAATTTATTAGTCGAGTTATTGTGTTACGAATATTATTAAAAGAAGTAGAAAATCGGAAATGTTTTAACATGTATTTGAATTAACCTCATAACATTTAAGTATTTGTCGCGCATACGTTGTTTTCCTCTGATCTACCGACTGGAATGTAATTGATTTTCTTGTATAAAAGCGCATCCTCCTGTAAATGCTACATCTTAAAGTGCAATCTCCCAGCTTTCATTTGCTGTCTTAAAAGTTCAAAATTTTACTCGAAAACATATGCTACGATCGATTTGAATTAAACTCTTCAAATTAGACATTTTTCATTTTCGCATTCATGCATACAGACCGGGAGTTTCGACTTTGAACTAGATTTGTATTTTGTAATATCGTCGGAATCTAGATTGCCACCATTTCAACCCATTGCTGTTCAATTTTCTTCGCAGCTATGGTGACTTGAAGCTTTTCGATTATAATGATTTCTTGGAAGATGAAGAAAATTTGTATTTATCGCATGCCTACGTTCTCTGGAATACTTAACACATATTCATTCACATGACGAAAATTCGTCATTTCGCAAACAATCAACAATAGCCATATAATGAAAATTCATCATTTGTATATTACAGAAAATAATTGATCTTTGTTCTTTTAATTCTAAATAAATTAAATTCTAATTTTTACCAGATAGAGATCATTTTAATCAAAGATGGTATAATGATGACCATCACTGAAAAATATATGATTTCTAACAAGTTACGTTGTTTTTATATAGACCGTATCATTTCTACAGATAGTATCAAAAAATGCCGGCATTTTGTGATTGACGGTGCAAAAAATTACCGGGTGAATATGTATTAAATATTGTTGCGAAAAGAACAGAATTTAAGTCCATCTTAAAAGAACGAAATAACATTCATGCTTAACAGGGTTCTGACTAGAAATCACCATCACGAGTTGGATTCGTTAAAGTACGGCAAGAGGTTAATAATCCTCATCGCAATGATAGCGCGCTTTATTGGAATAACAAATAACATGAGAACCAGCATCATAGTAACATTGATTCTATATACCTAGTCAGCGAGAAAGCAGAGTTAGGGACTAGTCGGTCACTAGAATAAGAAATACAATAGAGAGGAAAGGCCAGTTATAAGCAGCAAGGAGCGAAAACACTTCGTATAGAACCAGGACTTCCTAGCCGAAGGACAGCAAGGACAAGCAGACCTGACGGAAAACAGTTTTACGACTTTTCCCAAGGATTTCGAGATCCTAAATCAACAATAAATCTTCATCGGTGAAACTTTTACGGAAATTGGAGAAGCGACATTCAAGCACGCATCACATAGTGATTCGAATAATAAAGAATTTCAAAAATGAATATTTAACAAATTTGTTTATAATATAATTGTAATCTAGAGTCTTTAATCATACGTAAACAAATGAAAAAAAAACAAACAAAACAATAACCTTCATAACCTGGCATTTATCTATTAAATCACCATGCTTTTAACATCGATTTATTCAAAGTTCACGGCAATGAATATAAATATGAATGGATTATTCTGTTGGAGGTATTACATACTTGTTATTTGATTGTTAAATGATTTAATTATTTCTTTGATATTTAGTTTCATCGCCTTGAAGATACACATCCATTAAGGACATAATGTATACATTTGATTATCTTTAAGTTAACTTCTCTTAAAAATCCTAAAACATGTCTTGAGATGTCAACGGAAAACTATTTATTGAACTTTTCTCTATATTATTATAGGGAAAGGTTCAGAAAACATATTTGTATATAATTCTGTTATATTATATAACAGAATTATATTGTGTCTACATACATATAGTAATGTCTATTATATAATTATTCAAGAAAATGTTTCGAATAAAAATTAGTAAACCTGTATATTATTTACATACAAATCTATTCACTTTTGCATTCCCTTTAAAAAATTAATAAGGTACTTAGGTCGAAAATTATAATCGATTTAATTTTTTTATTTAATTAATTTAGAAGATATCATTTTTGTTCAGAGTGCTTGTAATCTGCACGTGCACATTCTATAGTTGAAGTAAAGAACAATTTATGAGCTTAGTTGAAATAAAGTATAGATACGAACGAGATATATGTACATACAAAGTATTCAATAATATTGTACCAAATACATACATATAAAATAACTATTGTCGTTAAACTAGGGAATAAAAATAATTATAGCAACTACGGATGATATAACTTTCACAGTTATATTGCTAAAATTTAATACGGACAATTCTAGAACGCTCTTGCGTATATATGTACGTTCTTACGTACATGTCATACTACGATAGTGCGGTAGTACATTTTTTCGAGTAATTAATTTTGTTTCTGGGAGGAAGAAAATACAGTAACGACAATGAATATTTTCGTAAAATCTGCGATATCAAGTGTAAGATTAAGTATAAAAAAATAGACAACACTTATGTTGTTATTCTTATATAAATTTGAAATTATGTTGCAATAATGTGTAATTTAAGGTTAAACCAACACCATTGGTTGGAAGTATTGTAATGAATTCTATGAAATATACAAGTGAACCTGAAGATATAATTCATTTAGAAGGGCATGAACCTAGTATACCACCTTATATTGAACGCAGCGACGAAAGCACAACAGTTAAAAGAGCAAGGTAGAAATAAAAGGAATATTACTTACAAAATATTACTTTTACTTACAAATGCATAATTGTGCAATTGTGTTTGTCACACATTCTTCTTGTAGGCTAATATATCAGTCTCGTAAGCGGGGTATGTTAGAGAATGGCTTACTGTTGAGTACATTTGTCAAGAAGTATTTATCTGATTTTAACGATGAGCAATTACGACTGTATGACCGGCTTATAAATTTACCATCAAATGATTGGGATATATTTTATTGGGCTATAGGCTCAAAGCCCACACCACCGGAGTTTGATAATGAAATTATGGATTTATTAAAGAAGCATATTAAAAATGAGGATCGTCAAGCAAGAATAATGCAACCCGAGTTATAGATGTAGTAATATGTAATAGACTTTGCCTTTAGAACTAACAAAGGAAGTATTGTAGTAATACAATAAACGATTATTTATTTATTTAAATGGTAAATATATTTTTAATGTTTACAGCATGCAATAGTTACTGTAAATATAGTCGAAATGAAATGTATATTCTCTGTTAATCATCTGATTGTTTAATATAAATACCTATTTTTTTTAAATTGGTATTAAAAATAAATCTTTTTATTACAAAACCTTATATATACAAATATTGTGAACACTTGTTATAGAAAGTACACTTAATACTGTTGCATTATTTGATCGATACGGTGGCCAAAAGTGATATCAGCACTTTGAAATGTTTGTGAGCATTGAGAAATTATATTCTTAACTATTTAAACCAGTCATTACCACACTTATAAATGCAAAGATGTCGTAAAAAATATTATTAACCAAGTTGTATGAACCTATTAGGATTGCTGGAAAAGTTTACAAGTCCTGGACCTTTGTTTGTTGCTGCTTTTTTCATAGCTGCCTTTGTCGTAGTTTTTCCTTTCCGCGTGCTACAAATACATTAGTAATTAATATGAACAATACGAATTGCATTAAGACAGCAAAACATGTTCTATAATTTACCTTGATGCTGTTCGTTTGTACTTTTTAGCGCTATTTCGATAATTGCCTTTGCCTTTACGTTTTGTACCACCACTTCTATTCATTCTACCTTGATACGTAGTTACATTATTATCCCACGCGTCATCGTGGTCATCGTCATCACTACTTTCTACCATTTCTTCATTTAATAATACTAGAAGTTAATTCAGTAAAAAAACATTAATAATCATTTGATTATTAAAGCAGTAGAAAATATAATACACAATTTATTATGTTACCATATTCTGCAGAATATTTTCTTGTAATATCTAATAAAGCTTTTCCGTATTTTTCAAAGTTCGCCTTAGTTACATGAGGTATTTGTAACATGGATTCTTCACTATCTGGTAGCTTCTGACTCATGGCCCTGACCGCTATCATATTCATTACCGAAGATGCAGAAACATCGAGAGCTCCAGCAATTCCTTTTATTATCTCCATTAGTTCTTTATAACAACGGTCTTGTAATTCTTGCAGAACTTTGTCAGCTTTCTTTGTGACTGTAGATACTGTTGCTACTGCAGCACTGTTACTATTAGACGATCTCATAGGAATCAAGACCTGTTGTTAATATTATCAAATTAGACCAATTAAAACTAATTCATTACTTTTATAGATATTAAATTGACCTTTGTATCCTTTTTTGTCATAAGCTCACTTGCATTGGGACCAATTCTAACATAGGCACAAGCAATTTCATTTCTAATGTACATGTTCTCTTGTAAATACTCCTTGAGCACCATAACATGCAACAAACGTTCTATATCACCCCTATTCCATGATCTCCCATACCCATATAAAGGATGTTTAGTAAGTCCTGCAAAAGTAGTTAGCAATTATATTTCACATCGAGAAATATAATGTTCATATGGTACACCTCATACCTGAATCCCGAATTTTCTTGAGATCAGACCCTTTAAATATGTCTGTAAGGAATACTATTGTGAGACTACAATTCTTCATTTGATTCATATCACGCACTCCTTTCATAATTTGTTTCGCATGATCCGTTGCATCTAGCATATGGAAATCATCCTAGAAGGATTTACATATTACGTTTGAAATATAGATATTATATTAATTCGTTACAACAATCACTTACTTTATTTCTGCAATTATCACATGATGTTGCTTTATTAGCAATACAATGTTGTCGGTCAAATGTTTCTCCGAAATAATTTAATTGCAGTGCCCTACGACAATCTGTTTTATTTTCACAAAACGACACCATTTTAAATAAATTATCCAGATGGGTTTTCATTATTTCAGGGTTGGAATTATCTAATTCGAGCATTTTTCTTATTCTATGCATATCAGCATAATTGTAAAATAATATGCAGTCAGCGTTGTCTCCATCACGACCAGCGCGTCCACTTTCTTGATAATAACCTTCGATTGATTTTGGAAGAGCTGCATGTATTACAAAACGCACATTTGGTTTGTCAATACCCATTCCAAACGCAATTGTTGCACAAATTACGTGAACCTACAATTTTAAATATGTAACTCTATATAATAATAGGTATAATGAAATGGAATTCCATTTATCCGGTTTATACATTTGTTTTGCTATCTCAGATATATGAATTCTAGACATACATACATATATGTAGACAAAATATAAATACAGAAAAATTCAAAAAATTATAAGTATGTATACACATCACACTTAGCAAAAATGTGCGATTATGTAGAATGTTCCTTTCATATAACACATTTTTTGAAATCATATTATATATACATATATACATGTATATGTATAATATAATTTAAATATATAAAGTATATTTTAGTCGAATAAAAAGGGTTGCACTATATTTATAATTATCGAAAATATTTTATGCAAATAATTTGTCATACTTCCTCCGAAATCCATCGACCTTGAGTATCACTTCTACTATTATCTGTAAGACCGGCATGATAACTTAAAGCTCGGATACCGTTCTTTTTCAGTTGCATTGCATAATCATCACAATCTTTCCGAGATAAGCAGTACACAATTCCACATTCAGATTTATACTTTGTTTTTATCATAGCTATTACTTCTTCTGCACAATTTTTACCCTTCTTCGCAATTATACTATATCTTAAATTAGGCCTATTGAAACTGGACATAAACCTGAAAAAAGAAACATTTAATTGAAGCATTTAAAAATGGTACTAACGTAACAACGTACCATTTTGGTTTGGTAAGACCTAACTGATGTAATATATCAGTTCTAACTCTCGGCGTCGCTGTTGCTGTTAAGGCAATTGTTGGCACTTTGGGATAATTTTTTCTAAGACATTTTAATCTTTTGTAATCAGGTCGAAAATCGTGACCCCATTGACTCACACAATGTGCTTCATCAATAATGAATCTTGCCAAAAACCCTCTCTGGTACAATGTAAGTAAGCAATCACAAAATCTTTGTGATGCAGATATCTTTTCTGGTGTTACATACAATAATTTTAGAGATGGTTCCTTTTTTGCAAGCTCTCTATATATTCCACCTGCCTGGCTGTCTGTTTGACCACTGCACATATGTGCTGCTGGAATCTGTGTAAAATTTTTTGCAATTTGTAACTATAATCTGATATTAAAGTCATAATGCACAAACTCGATCATCTTGTTAACGTGGGTCTTAATGATTTATGTTTAAAGTAAAATATTATGCATCATATAATTGATTTTGAATTCCTTTAAAAAATGCAGAACATATATTCTGTAATGTTTGACTATTTCCATGAAAATATACATATTTTTCATTTGTAAATTTTTAACGTGGCAGTTATTTACTTTTCTTTTTAATCTAAAAGCTATGAGCAATTCCAAAATTTTTGTCACGTTGAAATGTATAAATAGAATCTTATTTTGTAAATTTCTGATTTGAAGTTAAAGATTTAAAATTTTTAAATAAACATAAAATATGTCAGGTTCACCATATCACATATTAGTTTGAACAAAATCTAGGAATGCTTCCTCAAATGAAAAAATAATTCACTTAATGTGATATATCTCATGAATAAGACAGCTTGAAAAAACTTACATCAAGGGACGTGAGCTTCTGGACTTGATCGAAAATAAGACTTTTTAATGGAGAAACTACAATTGTTACACCAGGTACTAAAAGTGCTGGTAATTGGTAACATAAAGATTTTCCTCCTCCAGTAGGCATCAAAACGAAACAATCAAATCCTAAAAGTGCAGCATTAATTGCTTGCAATTGATTTGGTCTAAATGAATATAAGCCAAATTTTTGTCTAAATACCTGAAAATATTTAAGTTAATTTATTCAATACATACATTAAAATTAAAATACAAAATATATCTACTATGGTAACTAAAAAGAAAAAAATCGACTTCACCTTCAACATTTCTCGTGAATGTGGATAATTTTTACTATCAAATTCACCACTGACACCATCGTTTTTGTAATTTCCAGTGAAATTACCCGTTTGAATTTCAGTCATTGCAGATTTTGTATCTTTTTTATTATTTTTTAATCCACTATCATTAACGTTATCGTTTTGTGCTGTTTATATTTTAAATTTTATAAATGTACGATATAATATTTTATTTAGCCATTATAGAATAAAAAAGATATTTTATACTTAATATTTACTTGAGAAATTCCAACTTGAATTTATATTACTTTCTTTACTGAGCGCAGGAAATTGTTCAAGTTCTTGAGTTAAACAGTCCACAATGTCTTCAGAATATGAATTATCTACAATAAATTACTGATTAAAATATTTTATATAAACTACAACACCCAATCTTTACGTTCAATTATAAATTATATATAATATGATTACCAGGTGCATCAAAAATATCACCCCAATCATTTTGAGATTTTTCCTGTATAGATTTTGCATTAAACTGTGAACTATCTTCTTCCTTTTTTTGCATGAACTGTTTACTTTCATTAGTCTCACATTTTTCTGATTTATACATACCAGAAATTATTGTATGCATATTGCTAACTGTTTTTTCCTGCATATGTTGCACATGTTCCTTAGTTTCTTCTTTTCCTGGTTTATGTGCACCGATGGTTTTTGCGTGATCGTCAGTGACTGTTGCTGCAGAATTAACAGCTTTACATTTTTCTTCTTTTTCCCATATCTCTTCTATCTGCTTAGACACATTAGTAACCACAGTTGCTTTAATAGGTCTTTTTAATTGGAATGCTCCCTTCTTTCCTTGAAGAGGTGAGAAATTTACAGTATTATTAGATAATTGTTCTTTCACTTGAGATTCATTCTTTTTCTCTAAAGGTGAGGAACATTCTATCTTCATTGGAGAAATTGTACTTTCCGTTTGAACAGCATGAACGTAATTTGAATTAGTCAAATTATTAACAGACAAATTAAAACTGTCATTATTTGAAGCATATACTGTTGATTGACAATTTGAAGTTCCTGGTGTTATAGGTGGCACAAAACTATTTTTACTTTCATATACGTGCTCATTACTAGATTTTATGTCTTCATTGGTTTGTATATTTGTTAATTTTTTCTCAGTCAAACGTATTTTTGCTTTAACATGCTGATGTAGAATTTTTAAATCTTGATACGTTTGTGTATTAAAATTTGGGAACTTTTCTAAAACAGGCAAAGGAATACGTTCTAATGCAGTGTAAACTTTTTCCAAAATTTCTATTTGAAAATCTTTCAGTTGCTTAAATCTGTCTTCTAACTGAGTTTTTGTATCCTAGAATCAAGTGATTTTTACATAATTGTTTTATATAATTCATTTTTAATACTTGCATCTATGAAATTGTGTTATAAGTGATTACTTACAGGTATAGAGGACATTATAGGTCTTGCTTTTGCAGATTCAATCCAAGGATCCAGACTTTTATCTAAGTCTAGTGGCTTCAAATTTAATTTGATGTCTGGCCCTACCCATTTCTTTTGAGGAGTTCTTCTATAACTACTTTTAAAGTGTGGACTACTGTCAGAATCTGATATCACATAATCTTTTTTTACATGCCTTATTATTTTTTTTGGCGTTTTTGGGCTATCACTTTCTACTGCTTTCTTTTGCTTTACATTACTATTACTTATATTCTTTTGAGATGTGACTAATGATATTTTTGATGATACATTGTGTTCTGTTTTTGAAATTGTATCATCTTGATGTGCTTCAGATTCATGTTCGCTATCATCAAGAACTCTGTTTTTTTTATTTACACACAAAGTGGGTTTTACAATCTCATCTTCACTATCTGAGGAAGAAATAAATGTAATTTTTGGTTTTCGTATGGTATTATTCACAAATTTTGGTTTGTATGTTGGTCTTGACATTATTTTCTCCTTTATGGAATTCTTACGTTCATCTTCACTATTGTCAATAAATGTTTCTGTATGTGTTTTCATGTTATCATAATGAAATGAATCATCAGAACTTCCCTGAAAACATTAATAAAAGAATGAAAGAAATTTGATATTTAATCCTTCATAAGCTTATTATGTTTTAATGTAGAATAAGAAATTTTCTTACAATACTTATGATACTCGTTCGATTATTGTAATTCGTTATACTGGGCGATGCATTAATAGGTTTACTATTTGATGTATCTAAATTGTTGTTTAATGTAGAATTTGTGTTTATTGATTCTGTGGTACTGCAAAATATGGTATTTTGTTTTAAATAAATTGCTGGTTTAAATTGCCAAGCTTTGTATATGAATTTATAATCGTAAAACAAACAAATCTTTTCCATTGAAAAGTATGCTTGTAAATGCTTCCCTCAAGAGATATTCACTATTAAAGTTGTAAGATACATTGATTGAATATAATTATTATACACGTACAAAATTATTACTTTCTATCAATGCACTTATAATTTTGCGACATGCTTGCACTACTCCCAATTTTTATGTTTCAACGTTATTAACAGATTACTTGTATACTTTTATCATCAATGTTGTCCACAAAGAAAAATCCATTGATGTTTAAGTCCGTAGAATATGAATTCTTACAGGGTTTTCCATGATAATGAACAAGGCAACCATTCAATTGAAACCACAAGTATTCTCTTGATTTTAATGGAGATTTGTTTACGTTGCAAATAACAATACATCAGTAACCTTCAATTTTAGAAACAAAGATATTTTAATCTTATTCACTCCTAACTGTTAGTAACTTTAAAAGTAAATATCTCTTGAAGGAAACATTTACGAGTATAATTTCAGAGGAAAAATTTGTTTCTTTTACGATCCTAAATTCATATATAAGAACAAATTGTATATAAATATATTCAATATATAAAACATTAAAATGATGTGTATTGTAACAGATTAAGTATGAGACTAAATTAAAGAAACTTGTAATGAACAATATAATGAAATTTTAATAAACAATATATTGATTGCTCTTAGTCTACATAGCTAAAGTGTACGATTTTGATACCTCTGCACAGCATCACATTGAGTTTTATATTTAAATCTTTCAAGGTATCCTTTAAATGTCATTTGAAATGAACCTGAGTGGGATTGCACAGTCTTTGACATTTTCTTGAGATACTAAAATCTTGAGAAACTAAATCATCACTGTAATCACTAAATCATTAATGATATTACGTATTCTGTAAACGACGAAATGAACTGCACATTTTATTTATCTTGCAATTCAAATTTTTAATATTAAACTAAAAGTATGACAATGACATAAACTGATTGAAATTTTCACATAAATATGCGTTTATTATTTAGCAAGTGTCTTTTCACATATCAAAGGCAAATCCAACATTAATTTTATTTTATGTACAGATGTGTAATGTACATTAGACCAAACCCACTTAAGATAAATTGAATGAAATTAAATTCATCTACGTTATAACACACATATTATAAATTAGGTTGATCGTTTATCTGCATATTGTTTTGTTTAATTTGATTAAAATGTTATTGTTAATATAAACAATGTTCAAGATACACATTTCTGAATTCTGAACATAAATTACACTTCCGCCAATTCCACTTGAAGTCAACTGCAATTGACGATTTTCGAACAGCGTTTCAACTGCCATCCAAGGTAATATAATTTTGTGGAACTAAAATTCAATGTACAGTGTTATTGTACCACCAACCATCTTCGAACTGCAACCGGAAGACGGACCGGCCGACAAATCAACGTCCAGCAAATTCACCAGCGCCCAGCTAATTTTCCTATTGGCTAAAGAAGGAGGGAAGGAAAAGAAGCTGGAAGAAAATGCGGAACTCCACAGAAAACCTTAGATTTTATTCGACAGTCAAAGAAAGTACATCTTAGAGCTCTATAAATAAAGTACCTTTTGCTTAAAGTATTCAGAGTTTGTACATCTCTCTACAACCTTTCACGAGCAGAGCGGTTCAGCGCTCCACGGGCAACCGAACCATACCGTATTCCCTACACTGAACAATTCAGACCGTAACATTGGTAACAGCGGTGGGATTGTTTAAAACAACATTTGCCGGCTCGTGAAAAGTGCACCCCTCTCTCTTGGGTTTTGCATGGTTTTCGGGTGATTTTGGCAACCCATGCTAACGAAGCCATAAATCACAAGCACGTACAACCAACGGAGGAAGGAGTCCTGCAACTCAACATTCGGAGCCAATTATCCCTGGGAACGACAGCAACATTACGTGGACCTCGCCATCCCTGGACGTAGCGGGGACGAATCATCCCTGGGAACAATTACAAGGACATCAAACAACGGCAACGAGCGATTTGTATAGACGTAAGACTACTCGTCATCTCATTTATAAAAATTCCGCCTTTACGCGCTAGATATCAAAAACGTCAGGAAATCTCTAAAAGTGATCTGAGTGGCCGCGAAATCTTTACGGTAGAGAATGACCACGTAATACGAACCAACGTAGGAAACAATCATCCCGGGTTAAATTCTAGTATCTCGGGCCAAGCGCCTACACGGTCGGAATTACCAGAAGCTGACTTAGGGGTCGTCTCGGTGCAAACTTCCTTCCCGGAAACACTGGTACGAAATCGTGAGAGAGAATCGACACCCACTAGGGACTCCACAACCCATAGTACACCTTCCAGCCTTTTCGAACCTCGTGTAGGAATATCACATAATTACCTTCCGGTAGCAACATTCTTAATCAATTTCATCCCCCCAAATTTAACAATTCAAACCGTAACAACAGTAATGGATCTTACTCTTGCATACCTTCAGGCTGTAGCTCGATCCGTTAGCAAGGGTTAGTATAGAAATTTCCTTCACTCAGATTGATTGGAAATTTGAGACAGTGTTGCAAAAGAGAATGAAATCAGCAAAACTACATGTAGAGCAAGTAAAATGACAAATAATGTTGCTTGTCTCACTTTATTGTACTTGAGATCTTACTTCTTTCATCCAAACCGCTATCAGAGGTACACTGCGCAAAATTCGTTGTTTAAAGAAGCTTTAAATAATAAAAATTTTACCTCATAGAACTCTCAAAAACACATTTGCGAAGTCTATTTTTGCGTCCATTTACTATTTAAAACTTCCATTTTACATCAACACTACTTCACAATCATTAACTCTATGTAATTATCGATTTCGAATTAATTATAGAACGAGCGTGAGTGAAGATTCGAAAGGCAGTTAGAACAAAACCGTAATTCGTTATAACTTCCGCTCTTACAACGACAGGATTTGTTTATTTACTAACGCTTTAACAAATAACTTAATAACTAACGCCATACTTTACTAAATTAACATAATGCTCTTATCTCTTGATGATATCCTTCCATTGTCATTGTTTCCCTTTCGTGTCTGCTAAAAGTCTCTTTCGATTTATTAGCATTTGAAATCAAAATCCACTATAATTATTTTTCGAATAAAATTATGCCTTACCATCTGCCTTACAGGTTTTAATTAACAAAAAACGCCTTAACAGATAAATTCACAAAGTGTTGTCGAGATGAGTATTAACACGTTCACGCCGGGGTCGATTTTCATTTGTTTTGCTATGGGGCGGCGCTGAAATCAATATCGCGCTTCATCTGGCGGCGCGTAGTTATTGCCTGTTCAGACCTCCTGCCTACGCGTTGTTTGTTGCTCTGCAGTACAGTGAGATCTTATTGTGCAAGTTTTGTAACTCGTGCCGTTTTTTCATCCCGACCACAAATTTCCGACAGTAAGTATAATTAGAAAAGTGATAGGACAGTTTAGTGCGGGTCACCGGTGGGCCGCGCCGGCGTGAACGTGTTAATATCTATTTAAAAATATATCTTTACAAACTTTTTTACACATCTAAAAGAGATACCCCTCGGAATCATTAATTTTCAGTTAATTAAGTGGCACTCTTACACGGTCATCGTTAACATTCTCCACTTTGACCAACTTCTGAAAATAATAAAGGCGATAAGACAAATCGATTAAAATGCGTAACAATATCAATCTGATGCAGTTAGAACCCAGAACTTCCAACGGACCAACTACGTCTCCATAGTTCGCCGCTAGATGGCAGAGAAACATATTTTCCTGTAGGGATCACATGGTACAACTGCGTGTACAGGTTATACCTCCCAGTATAACGTTGGGAAGACCGCTTCGAGGATTGTTATCGAAGGCCAGCAGTTCCCTACACGGACTGCTGGACAGTGATCTTCCCGGACGGAAGGACTATTTAACACTAGATTTACCAGGTACTTAAATATACCTATTTCTACCAAACCAGTCAAAATGACTGGTGTATAAGAAAAAATGCTTATTGTGGTTTCCAGTCTTTATTCACTCTTAAAAAATGACAAAAAAAGTTGAACAATATTAATTGTAATAGATTAATGGATTTATAGACATTGTCAAATAACAAAACACTTAATTGTGTACAGTTTGTCGCTCATAATTTCTACATATGTAGATTTTGCTGTGTGTACACTTTCCGCATAGACATTTTTTGCATTTATTGCAAATATTTGTAGTTTTATTGTTATTGCAATATCCTATTTGACACCATTTGCGTACAGAAACCGTAGCATTTGTAGTTGGTATGCCAGCTTCATCTGGTTTTTGCCTTGAAGTCTGATATTCTGGAGCAAGTTCTTCTGCTAATCGAAACAGAAAGTCTTTCCCTGAGATATTTTCTCCTGTTGTGTTTTTATACAATATCCAGCTATTTATTCCGGCTAAATCTAAAATGTTGAAGAACACTTGAAGTGGCCACCTTCTGGAACCTGATTTCACCATATATTTTCGTGCCATTTGATCAGTGACATCGACGCCAAATTTAGTTTTATTATAAAACGATACAGTTTCCTGTAATTTCTTGGCAGCTTTATCAATTTTGATGTATTTATGTTTTGTACTTAGTCTAAGTACTTTTTTATTCGGCTTGCTCTTATAAACAGTAAGTGTGCATCCATTGGATTGGTACAACAACGTTGAGGTAACGTGCCATGGTGTCTTTTTTCAGTTTGCAAGTTTTTGGCAGTTCCCTTTTGTTTGCGCGTATTGTTCCAATCAACAAAGTATTTTTAGATCTTAATTTTAACGCCAAAGGAATACTTGTAAAAAAATTATCAGTAGTTACAGTTCTACCCTTCATGGTATACGGTTCAAGAAGTTTCATCACGACAAATTCGCTTAGGGGGGTTGATGCATTTCGAGTCTCCTCTTTTCCTAAATACGGAAAGCCATTTACCAGATATTTCGTCTCTACATCAGACGCCAACCAAAATTTTATTCCAAATTTATGGGGTTTGTTTGGCATATACTGAGTAAATCTGCATCTGGCCTTTGATGGAAAAATTTGCTCATCCACGGTAATATAAGCTCCCGGTTTGAAGCAATTTTTACTGTTTTCGATAAATTTATCCCAAACTGCTGAGAGTAAAGCGAACTTGTCTGTTTGCAAACGTTGACCCCTCTGATTTCTTTTGTCGAAACGAATGTATCGCAGAATCTCAGTAAAATCACGTCTACTCATAATGCTGGAGAAAAATGATGGTCCCCACTTGTTGTTCCACAAATATTGAAGCCTCAAAGTATTTCCTTCGTACGCCCCACGTGCGTACAATATTGTAAGAAATGCCTTCAATTTTTCTTGCGTAATTTTCCAGTTTTTCCCCAAAACTCGAGAGGCTTCTAACTCTGTACAAATTCGTATATGTTCCAAAATATGGTTGTCAATTAGTAATAGGAACGCACTACTTAGATTCCCGTTCATAATGTTTCTTTTAGCATGTGCTGTTGGCCCGTGTACATCTTTGAAAGCACTATGAACTGGTAATCTACCAGCAACACCTCCTTCTTCAATTCTCGTCCAAATAGTTCAAGCAATTTCAGTTTGCTGATTTGGTACGATACTTCCACCTTCGTCTTCAGAACTGGAAGTTCAGTCACTTGACTGATCTATATTGTCTTCATCAGGAATTTCCTCATCACTACTCTCGATAATAGTACTGTTATCATCACTGCCTTGTGGATCAATTTGTCTATCTAACAATTCACCGTCGCTATCATATAATTCACTTTCCACATCTGATCATTCCAGAGGTATGCTGGTTGCATTTTCTAAATATGTAGAAAATTTTATTCGTTTTGACATTTTCAGGAGCTGACGACCGCTGTAAAAATTTATGTTGAAACTAAGTGTAGAAGACACAAGGTGAGAAATCACGTGGGCTGTTTCTTCGGTAAAGGTCTTTATTCGAATGCCTCGTTCTCGTCGAAAAAGGGTCTTCTCCCCTCGACGAACCATCTCGTTTCCTAAACAGAGATCCCTTATCTCTGAGACGTAAACAGTACGCCGCCTGGCCGGCGACCGTCTCGGAGATTGCTTACATAAGACACTTTCTTCGTATGTAGGCTACTTACTGAAGAATATATTTTTGAATATTTCCATATCCACATAAATGTTTCTTACCTGTGTCACTATGCGGGTAAAGATGAATGATTCCGCTTTGTTCTAGAATAAATCACAGCAAACTCATAGAATAGGCGCTCTACTTTGACTGACAGCTCACTAGATTAGGAATCAATTATGATAATGTGGGCCTATGTTGTATTCCCGATCGTGGAAATTAATGCAACACTTAATTATTTTGAAAGGGATTTTATTATAGGTCTTCGAAGTGTGGCGAGGTTGTCTTCTTACGCT